>NC_000075.6:119878809-120224643 GCF_000001635.26 Mus musculus | reverse complement strand
AAAATAGAGTCATCTTTTCCTGGAGACAGAACAGGGCCAGCTATGGTACACCCTTCAGCAGGTCCATGGCCACTCTGAAACCTACAGCAGTTGAACATTTAAATCCTGCCTGACCACAAAATGCAGAAAATAACATCGATGGACCACACACCAGGACAGTGAGCTAGTATCCAGTTTGTCCAGCCTTTGGGATGAGTGAATTTCCCTCCCTTGTCTGACCTGCGGGCAACCTGGAAATCTGATCCAGTAATGATGAGGCAGAGATTGCAGCATCAGTATCCCACTAGCTGTGTGGATGTAAGTCAGTGGGACTCCTGCATTACCATATTTCATCAAGTCTGAACCGGAGTGTCAAATGTGGAAATGTATGCATCTTAATATGGACTAGATGATAGCAAGAATAGGTAGAGATTATTCAGATAAACCTGTGATTCACGGTGGTATATTATCTCAGGTAATTCTGGTGCCTGGTACACAGTGGTATATCTCAGGGCACTGGTGACTCTGGTGCCTGGTACATGGTGGTCCTTTTGGTGTAACCTGGTCTGAGTGTCTTTTACAATGCAGTTCCATGTGTGCATGCTGCTGGGGTTAGAAGCACATGCTACCACACTCAGTCCTGGAGATGATGGCAGGGGTCATTTGGAGGTGGAGCTGGGACATCATGGTAACTGCCCAGAAAATGAAAATGAGGTTATCTTAGTAAGGGTTTTACTGCTGTAAACAGACACCATGACAAGGGCAAGTCTTATAAAAGGCAACATTTAACTGGGGCTGGCTTATAGGTTCAGAGATTCAGTCCATTATCATCTAGGCGGGAACATTCCATCATCCAGGCAGGCAAGTACAGGAGGAGCTGAGAGTTCCTCATCTTCATCTGAAGGCTGCTAGTAGAAGATTGGCTTCCAGGCAGCGAGGATGAGGGTCTTAAAGCCCACACCCACAGTGACACACCTACTCCAACAAGGCCACACCTTCTAATAGTGCCACTCTCTGGGCCGAGCATACACAAACCTTCACAGAGGTTCCCCGGGACGATCCCCCTCCACCCCTCCACCAGCCTCCATCCGCTAGCATCCTGAGGTCACACACGGGATCCAAAATGGGGTACTGCCCCAGTTTTAGCTCCTTTGTCCTAACTGGCCTGTCATCGTGGTACAAGCAATTGTATTTCTAGAAATCTCTTCCAGGACACATAAGGAGGGGGAGAGAGAGGGGAGAGAGAGGGAGAGAAGGGGAAGGGGAGGGGGAGGGAGAGAAGGAGAGGGGGAGAAGGAGAGGGGGAGGGGAAGAGGGAGAGGGAGAAAGAACCAAGCAGCTGCAGTGTTGATAGCGGAATCCTTAGGAAGAGTTAATATTGCTACAGACTGTGTGCGAAGCTCCAGGCGGATTTGCAACACTCAGAAAGAGCAGCTATGGCCATTGCTGGGTGGGCTCAGGAAATAGAGCCGGTTTGGAAGGAGGCTCTAAGGCAGTGAAGCACCAAAGCTTAAAATCCCCACTGAAACTCTTCCTCCTTGCTCCCCGGAGCCGGAGGCGTGGCAGTCCTCCTCAGAACACTTTCTGATCCTGCTCAGTGGCTAACTTTGCAATTCTAAACAGCCATATTGATTTTTTTTTTCCTTCCCTCAATGAGCAGAGTCCTCTGGGCTCTGTGTGCAGAGCAGAGCACCTGCACAGCTTTTTCCAGTCTCTCTTCTCATGCAGGGTGGGTTCGTGTCCTGGTTAGAACTGAACCATGAAGGCTAGAGTGTCTGCAGAGCACTGGTCCCTTCCTAGCTGGACTGGGTAGTTAGAAGTGACTCCAGGACTGGAGATGTTTGTAGGCTCATTATGGTGCTGGAGAAAAGCAGACAGATGGCACCAGAGCTCCAGTTCATTTGTCTTTGTCCCTCAGACCTGCCTTGTTGGCTACCTGTACTCTGCCTGGAGAGAGCAGGTGGCTGCTGTCATCTCCTGCTGAGACAAAGCCCAGGAATCCAGAGGCTGAGCCTCACCTCGGTGCTCTGACTCAGCCAGAGCCCAGACCCTTAGAAGATGAGCTCGACTCAGACATGCTGTGAGGAGCAACACTGGGCATCTGACGTGACACCACCTCCCTCATCATGGTTTCTAAAAATGCCTGGCTGTCACTTGATGACCTGACTGAGTGACAGAGTGATGCAAAGAGGCCACTGCTAGGTGCCCTTGAAGTGCCATCAGACACTCTCCAAGCCTCTGGTCACAGCCCCTCTGCAAACCAATTTGGCAGCTCCTCAGAGAAGGAGGAGGTGGCAGGGTAATAGTCTGACCCAATGATGGACCAGCTGGAGGGAAAGCCCAGAAAGAGGAGAGAGCTCTTATCTCTTCTGTCCCTCTTGTCTAGAAATGGAGAGAGACGTTTCTTTAGATCAGCAAGAACCCTGGAGGTTCATTCATTCACTCACCTGAGGTGCCATGTAGGTGAGAGGCATGCGGAGCACCGTGTATCATAGAGAAATACGCATGTAGTCATCTTATTCATCGGAAGGCAGAATGCTACAAACCTGCCAGCAACTTCCCTAGTCTCTCCCGGTCCTAGTCTCTCCCTACTTTCCAAAGGTTCTGTGATAAAGGGTTGCCTGGATCAGGCTGGTCTGTCATCATGTCTGTGGGACTTGTCTTGATTGCTAACAAATGTCCCTGAATTTGGGTGCTGGATCATAGAGCTGTTGGTTATAGTGTTGGTGCTCGTTATTTCTCTTATCATCACGACCAAACACATGGCAGAAGAAAGTTTTTATTTTAGTTCATAATTCCATGGCATGGAAGGAAGTTATGGTGGGGCTCATGACAGCAGAAGCCTCTGGCATGGCTTGCTCTCATCTCAACAGAGGGAGAAGCTGAGACTGTAAACAAAAATGAGGCTGCGCTATAACTCTGAAGGCTCCCCCCCCCCAAAGACTCACTTCCTCCAGCTGTGTCCCTCTTCTCAAAGGCTCCACAACCCACTGCCATCTAAACCATCATCACCAGCTGGAGACCAAGGGTGTAGGAGATAAGCCTAGATAGAGATGGGGACAATTTGCATGTAAACCACAAATGCACACCGTTCCTAATTAACTGACATTAAATTCATCAAAAAGATAATCCCTATCAAGGGAACCATTTAAAAGATGGGCTAGGGTCCTGCTCTGAGTTCAGAATCTCCTATTTGCTGGGATGGGGTGGGGAAAGGAGAGAGAGAGAAAGGGAGCCGAGGCTGGGAGTGGCTCAGAGGGCAATGTGCCTGCTCGTGTGTATAATAAGGACCAGAGTTCAATTCCCAGATCACATGTAAGGAGCATAGTGTGGCGGCATGTGCTCATAATCTCAGTGGTGGTGAGATGGAAGAGAGAGACGAGGAAGTCCTGAAGCTCACTTGGCAGGTTTCCCAGCGATTGGTGATTACAGCAAAGATCAAAGCCAATGAGAGACCTTGTATCCTACCTCGCTTTGTCAACTTGACACCGCTACAGTCATCGGACAGGAGAGTCAACCAAGGAACTGCCTGGATCAGACTTGTCTGTCTGTGGGAGGTTGCCTAATTAATAGATACAGGAGGGTTCAGCCCACTGCGGGCAGCACCATTCCTAGGCAGGTGGCCCTGGGCTGTATAAAGAAGATAGCCAAGCATGGGTCTGTGAGGACCCCAGTCAGCAGTGTTCCTCCATAGTTTCTGCTTCAAGCTCCTGAGTGAGTTCCTGCCCTGATTCCCTCAGTGATGGACCATGACCTGAAAGTGTAAGCCAGATAGAGCCTTTCCTGTTCTTAAGATGATTTTAGTCACATGTTGTCATAGCCACAGAGATGTAACCAGAGTACTTTATGTCAAACAAAAAGTGAGAGGAGAGTGAGGAGCACCTATGCGGTCCTCTGACCTGCACACACAAACACACGAGTGCACGCACACACACTTATATACATCCACACACACTTACACACGCACACGTTCACATACATCCATACACTCATACACACACATGCACACTCACATTCACATACATACACACTCATACACATACACACGTGCACACTCACATTCACATATACATTAACACACACATGCATATACTCACTCTCTCACACAAGCACACACATTCACATATACACTCATACTCTCTCTCACACACACAGACAAACACACACACACACACAGCATATCCACTGCAAGTGGCAGGAGTTATGAAACCAGCACAGCTGCCTGACACAGTTCCAGCAAAGCTGAGCGAGCAGGTTGCTACACTTGCTTTCCTGTCCTCTGTCTAACTGTTGGGTTTTGGTCTCTGCGTGTTGCGTTCTTGGGGACTTTTCTACATTCTGAATCATTTTATGTCTTCTCCTTAGAAAATATCATCTGAGTCTTTTTAGAAAACCCTAACCTTAGCTTTCTGTGGCCACTATCTGAAAGTCTTCCTTACGCTCTAGTAATCACTAAGCACAAAGCTAGATGAGGCAGGCCGTTACTCCAGAAGTCTTCTGGAGCAAATTCAGACAGTATACTTGATACAGGGCAAACTGAGACAACAAACTCTGACTGACCAGCAGAAAAGGTTACAGACTCAAGGTCTCTTTTTATTATAGGCTTGGAGCTTTCTGTAGTGTGGTTTAAAGATAGGGGTCGTTGAGGAATACCCCTGGAGGAATAGAACTCAGTAAGACAAGATTGCCTGACTTATTTTCTGTTTGTCTGGAGTACTTTCCAACAGCAAACGCTGCCAGCCTAGAAGCAGGCTGTCATAGAATAACTGTGTTGGCTTTGGGGGAGACATTCATTAGATTCTTTAGAGTCTTTAGACTCTTTAGAGAGCTGATAATAAAAGTAAAACCTGTTTGTATTCTAATTGTAACTGAACTTGTAACCCTGGACATGTAACGAAAAGCCAAACAGAGAACCTGTACCACTTGGATGGTCATTAGTCTGTCTTTGTCTGTGAAAGTCCATAAATAAAGAAGCACTTGGTTGCCAGTTGGACAGAGCCACAGAGGCCACCTGATTGCTAACAGGTCCGTTGGAAGAGTCCCCTGACCATCACCTGACACACTCACTCCCTGTCAGCAGTGACCTCCTGACCCTCTGCCAACTCTTCTTTCCATGCTGGGGAGGTCCCTCAAGGGCCCTAGCACACGCATACTCACAAACATACACTCACACACAGACATACACATGCATGCACATACTCATACATTCACACACAGGCATACACATGCATGCACACACAGAGACACACAGACACATACACACATGCACACATACAATCATGCACTCTCACACACACATACTCATACACACTCACACACACAGACATACACATGCATGCACATACTCAAACAGTCACACACAGACATACACATGCATGCACACATAGAGACATACATACACACACACATACAATCATGCATATACACTCACATATACACACTCAAACACACTCATACATATAGACTCACATTCATGCATGTATACATACACACACTCATAGACAACGCACACACATGCAAACATACACACATGCACTCATACACTCTTACATATATACACACACACATGTACATGCACACACACTCATACACATAAACACACTCTTACACACATGCACACAGACACACACAAAGACATTTTACACATTCACACACAGATATTCCACACACATATAGACATTACACACACACAAACACACGAATGTGCATGAACACACAGAGACATTACATACACAGAGACATCACACACACACACATACACACATTCACATATGCTCATACATGCACACACATACACCTGTGCCCTGTTGTTTCCTTCTACAGCTATAAGGAAATTAATTTTGCTGCCTAAACTTGGAAGGTGACCTTGATTAATGCCACAGATCACCGAGCCTGAGCCCCATGGGCTCTGCCTGGAATCCTGGCCAGTAAAGCTGTGAGATCATAAATGTGTATTGGTTTGTGGTCATTTGTTAAGAGGAAAAAGAAATGGGCATATATTCTGAGCTCTTAAAGTCTTATTAATTTTATATAAATTACATCACTGGTGAATAGTATTATTTTTGCTTAATCATATCTCATCTCCATCACCTTTCTGTGACCTACAAAGCCTTCCAAAACAAGTCGATTGTTAAATCAGTGATAACGAGGGTCTTTGATTTGCTGCGCTCTGTGAGAGCGCTCCTTCCACTTTATCCTCAAGTGCTTTGTTTGCTGAGAGCATTTGGAGATGCCTTCTACCCCAGCACAGCACCTCTATTCAGTCCTAGTTTCCAAGACACCTCTGTAGGAAAGGTGGAGAGGCTGTGGGGAAGCTCCATGGCTCAAGCACCCTGAGGGCCTGAACTTGTCCCCAGCCATGGCTGAGCATCCCTGTGACCCCACAGCTCCACATGGGGCAATGCGGGGCAAGACAGGAGGCCAGCTAGGATGGCTAGCTGCCAGTCTATTTAGATAGATGGCAAGCTCCATGTTCAGTGATAGAGCCTGTCTAAGGCAGAGAGTGGAAGAGAAAGACCCCGTGTCTTCCTTTAGTCTCCATGTGCACCTGAACACACACACATACACACACACACACACACGTATACACTCACATACACCACACACACACAACATATACACTCACATATAGTACATATCCCACGCACACAACCGCAAAACATCTATACTCACATATATCACATACTTCACGTATACCACACACACACACATATACTACACACACATACACACACACACAAGTACATACCCACATATACCACACACACACACACACCATACATACTCACATACACCACATACACACACTCGAAACACACATACACCACACACACATAACATACACACTCCATACACCACGCATACCACATACAAGTGAATGTTTAAATGAATTATATTTTAAATGCTCTGGGGGCCAGCAAGTGGTTCTGGAGGTACAGGTGCTTGCATGCAAGGCTGACAACCTTTGAACCCCAGAGCCCACAAGGTGACAGGAGAAAACCAGTTTTTTGTTCGGCTACATTCTGTTAATGTTGAAGGTGTCAGTTTGAAATGAAATCGAATTAAATTTTAATTAAATCAACCGTGTCTCTTTAGAATAGCACTTGGTCGGTGTGCGTTACTGCGGGATTTGGTTTGCTGATATTTAGATATTTATGTCCCTACGGAAGAGTAAGCTTATATCTGACTTTTCTCATAATGTGTGCATTGGTCTGCACATCAAAGCTATATTGACCTCATGGAAACTGTCCGGTGTATCCACCGCTACGGCCCAAGATCTTCTCAATGCCTTCTAGCTCCTCTGTGCCTCCCTTATCCGGGTTTCTGCTTATCATCTGAGGGCTGTTATCCAGTCCTCCACGGTCAAGGGTATTGGTGAGAGTCAGCTCAGTGGCTCAGAGCGAGTACTGCTCTGTAAGGCACCAGAGTTTGGTCCTGGCACCCATAGCTGGTGGCTCACAACCTCCTGTAACTCCAGTTCCAGGGAACTGAACCCCCCAATCCCAGCCTCCATGGAACCTGTACTCATGTACAGACACACACACACACATACATAATTAAAAATAAATCTTTTTTAAAGTGTCAGCAATTTACTCTCTTGTTTCTTAAACATATACTTATTTGGCCTGTTCGGTGCGCTTGTCCCTAACGAATCAGCAGTTTTATGGTAGAGGAAGAGAGGGGCCACTGATGGCCCCTGCCTGGGGTGGCTCTGTGATGGAGCCCTCAAGAAGCACATTAGTAAGAAGTCAGGCGGAGAGTGCCTTTGTTACTTTTCTGTGGTTTGATGGAGTACCCTGACGAAAAGCAACTCAGGGGAAAAGGGTTTAGCTTACAGTCCCAGAGGGACCCAATCCATCATGGCGGGAAAGGCACGGTAGCGGGAACATGGACATCAGAAAGCAGATTAATCACATTGCATTCATAAGTGGGAAACAGAGAGAGGGAGGAGAGGGAGGGGAAGGGAGAGATGGAGAAGGAAAGGGAGACAGAGAGAGAAGGGAGGGAGAGAGGGAGAAGAAGAGAGGGAGGAATGGAAAGACAAAGAGGGAGAGAGAGGGAGGAAGTGAGAGAGAAAGAGAGGGAGGGAAGGAGGACTGAGAAGGAGAGGGGGAGGGGAGGAGGGGGAGGAGGGGGGGAGAGAGGGAGATGAAGGGGAAGGGAGGGGTGGAAAGAGAGGGAGAGGGAAGGAGGAAGAGAGAGAGAGAGAGGGAGATGAAGGGGAAGGGAGGGGTGGAAAGAGAGGGAGAGGGAAGGAGGAAGAGAGAGAGAGAGAGAGAGAGAGAGAGAGAGAGAGAGAGAGAGAGAGAGCACTCAAGAGCGAGCAGAAAGTGGGGCCCAGCTATTTCCTCTGATGCACGTCCTCTAACAAGGCTGCCCCTCCTAAACGGTCCGTACCACCCTGCATCCCACAAACAGCTTCACCAACGAGGGACCAAACATGTCTCCTGTAGAGAAGGCATCAAGCCACCACAGACAGTGAACAAAAAAGAGCATCCCAAACAAAGGGCAGGGAATAGACAGATTTCCAGAGGTAACAAGGGGGCTGTGTCTGCCCTGGCTCTGCCGTCTGCGGGAAAAGTATCTGACTGGGAAGTGTTTGGCCGCTATACATTTTCATTTGGACTTTATTTTTAAGGTAGCAGGAGCCTGTGCAGGCAGCGGAGCCGAAATGAAAGGGACAGCGACACTGCGTTCACCTTCTTACTAGACCTTGCAGTGTTGAGGATGGGTGGGGTGAGGATAGAACGCGAGACAGAGCTGGAAGATTGCTTTAGAGACTGCCTAAGGGATAAAGGTATTTATGTTCTTGGATAATGGCCAAAGGCCGGATCAGAGCGGACTGTGTGCTGTAGTGTGGGCCTGGGATGGCCCTTCCCAGTGGGAGTCATCAGGAGGCCATTTCTGAGACAGCCATGGGGGACATTCTCAGGTCCCCAGGGGTGTGCTGGTCAGTTTTTATCAACTTGACACAAGCAGGGCCATTTCGGAAGATAAAACCTCAGTAGAGAAAATGCTTTCAGCAGATTGGCCTATGAACAAGCCTGGGGGCATTTTCTTGATTCATGATTTGATGGGGGAGGGCCCAGCCCATTGTGGGTGGGGCCAGCCCTGGTGTTAAGGATGCTATAAGAGAGCAGGCTGAGCAAACCAGCAAGCAGCATCCCTTCATGGCCTCTGCATCAGCTTCTGCCTACAGGGTCCTGCCCTGACTTCTCTCAGTGAAGTTGAGCTTTAAGCCAAATAAACACTTAGGCTTCTACTTCCCCCTTAGTTCTGCTTCCCCTTCACTTCCGCTTTTCCCTTCACTTCTGCTTCCCTCCTTCACTTCCTGCGCAGGAAGTGAGACCAGTTTCTCGGTCCTTGCTCCCGCGATATCCTGAACCCTTCCTGAAACACTGAGCACAGCTCTGCTCCGTCCTGAGCTGATGGCTTCCTCCTATGTCTCCTGGTAATGAAAAGCGGACCACAGGGCGTGTCGAGCGAAGTGATATGACAACAAGGTGATGAAGAGAAGCTGGACGGTCTAGAGGTCTTCAGAAGAGAGGGTGGAGGGAGGGAGCAAATAAAGCCAGCCCCATTCTGTCTGTTACAAGAGGTCCATTTTGCCAGTCTAGTCCAAACTAAAAATAAAATCCACTACTGGCTTTTTTATGAAAATAGAGTTGGATAGCTGCCATATCTGCCTTCCTCCTCTCTGGACACAGAGTCCCAAGGTCAAGAAAAGGGTTTGTTTTAAATTTCAAACATACTAGGCGCTCACATGATTCGGGGCGTGCATGTCAATAATCCACCGTCAGGTAAAATATCCTCACCAGCAACAGCAGTAAATAGCTGGCCGTCAGCCCAGCCTGGGTCAATTATCCGAAAACTCAGTTTGTCTTAAATGACTACCTTTTAATTACCTCTCTCAATTATCTGCTAAACAATCAATGGTGTTTCAACTAAATAATAATTCACTGTTAAGACTTGGGCAAATAAAATGGAGCAAAACTACTTACTGCAGGATTTCCCACACATGGCAACCCTCCAGTTGTAACCTGGCGGGTAGTGAGGTTTTGCACATCTGCGTGGGCTTCTGTTCAGTTCCTGGATAAGAGGCCAAGAACCCGGAAGCACCCGACGCCAACCCAGACCACCAGAGACATGCGCAGATCCTCTGCAGAAGCTGCCAGGCTCTGAACCCGCTGAGCCATGTCTCCAGTCTTGGTTCTGTGGCCTGAATGATAAATTAGCTTGTATAACCATTTCTCTCCTGGACGTGTCTCTTCCCACAATGCACCTGATTTTAATCATATGCATGACCAATTATCTTATATGCTTAGGCGCAAAATGATCAATAGGGGATTCATCCTGAAAATTCACTTAAGGACAGTTTTGCTTTGTTGCATATCGTCATTATTTGCTTTCTTTTTAGTTTTTTTTTTTTTTAAAGTATTCTTGTACGTGAGTGTTTTGCCTGCATGTGTGTCTATGGGCACCACACAGGCGTCTGGTACCCTCAGAGGTGATAAGAGGACATGGTAACTGGAGTTGTGAACTACAGTGTAGGTGCTAGGGATCAAACCTGGGTCCTCTGGAAGAGCAGCCAGTTCTCTTAGCCTGCTGAACCCTTGCTCCAGACCCCTGGTTTATATCTGTGGCTGTGAGAAGCACCATGACCAAACCCAACTTGGGTAGTCTGGTCCAGGCCGTCCTTTGATGGAGGCACCCTTTCTCCCCTGTGTGTCTGGTAGACGATAAAAATTAACCAACACACCCACCCATACACCCCAAATCAACTCAGGCTATATTAGCCCCTCCTCCCCTCCCAGACCAAGATACTGTTTAATACAGGAATACATTTAAATAGAGATGGTCAGAGTTGGAGAAATGTCTCATTTGTAAATGGGCACAGTGCACATTCACAAATGCAGGAAAAACACTCAGGAACATAAAATAAATAAATAATCATCTAAAAAATTAAATAGAAACTGTTCTAACAGCCACTCGGGGAAAGAGAAACTTCTCACATTGTTCAGAGAGGGAGGGGGCTGGAGGTTGCCAGAGGTTGCTAGGTGCACTGTTAGGTGGGGTGTGTGCAGCACACATGGGCAAAGGAGCTAGGCTGCCAATTCCATTCTCAAAAGAGGACTGTGTGCGTAAGCCAAACCAAGTGGAGTCCTAGGTTACACAACAACTCCCTATGCTTGCATGCTTCACACCTCCCACACATGTGAACGTGTACATGTGCACGCCATGAGCATACTTGCACGATGATGATGATGGTGGTGGTGATGATGATTGTGGTGATGAAGATGATGACAACGACGATGATAGAAAATGCTATTGCTATATCCCTTTCACATTTACACTCTGCAGCCAGCCTGAACAGATTTGCGTAAGACTGCTGAATTACGCTCTAGAAACGCTGAGCCCATTTGCACTCCCCAAGCTGTGTCTGTGAAAGGACAAGAGGAATCCCTTCCTGCTTGGAAACAGGTCTCCCATTTGTACAGTTGGATGGCACTCTGCTGAGCACTAAAGCAGGCAGTATCATTTCCTCAGCTCCTGCTGTCGGCCATTCCCAGGAGTGTGCAAGTGTAAATAGAATGGTGTACGCAGTGCCCACACAGTGAGCACTGAACCGGCTGCTTGCTTCCTCCAACTCAATTAGATTCCTTGCTTTATTCTGCTAGGAAACAATAGCCCTGTCTTTCCAAATGTTACATTGTTACTGCTTTCTTATGCCATGGCTTTGGTTGCTGATCCCACATCAGGCCCATGTCTGACTGATGATACTTCTGCTGCTTCTAGAAAGCTTCCCTCTTCACTGAGGATGTAGGTCAGTGGTCGAATGCTCGCCTAACATGAAAAGGGTCCTGGATTCAAGGGTTCAATTCCCCAGTTCCTCAAACAACAACAGCCACAAAAAAAAAAAATATGTGCAATAATAGTGTCTATAAAGACCTCTCTCACATGCTCTGGTTAAAAGACAATTCCAGGGCTGGATGTGTGGCTCAGTTGGTAGAGTGCTTGCCTAGCACACACAAAGGCCTGGATTTGGTTGACAGCTCCACGTAAGCAGGTCATGGATGCACACGCCTGTAATCCCAGCACTCGGATGGAGGGAGCAGTCAGAGTATCCTCAGCTACATGCTGAGTTTGAGACTAGCCTGGGCTGCATGAAATCCTGTATTTGATCGAGCAATCAGTTAATTAGTTAATTTAATTATTGAACCAAATGTGGTGGCTTATGCCTGTAATCCAACCATTTCGGATGTACAGGCAGAAGGTTCAGGAGTTCTAAGCCATTCTTAGTTACATAGAATTGGATGCTGCCCCAAGATACAGAAGATCCTGTCTCTCTTCCTTCTGTAGGAAGAAAGGAAGGAGGGAGGGAGGGAGAGAAGGAGGGAAGGAAGGAGGAAGGGAGGGAGGGAGGGAGGGAGGGAGGGAGGGAGGGAGGGAGGGAGGGAGGGAGGGAGGGAGGAAAGAACCTCCAAGCCATCCTAATTTTAATTATAAGAACTGGAAGATGCGGGCGTGGAGCAAGGGAATTTAACAATTCTAAACATAACCAACAAATAAACCATTTCGGATTCGGGACCATGTGTTGACATCTTCCCTGAAATCCCTCTGCGGTTGACCACAGAGCCACTGTCCCCATTTACGTATGAGCTTCCTGGACTTAGTTCTAAGTAACCCAGAAGCAATGACCCCTAGCAAGACAGTGATACTCCTGCCTCCACCTCCAGAGTGCTCGGATCACAGGTGTGAGCCACCACTCCTAGTTTGTGTGATGCTGTGTATCACACCTGGGACCTAGTGCATGCTAGACAAGTTCTCTACCAAGCAGGCTCAGCCACAGTGGGTACTTCTTAGAGAGGTGTAGGGTTATCCCAGAATCTGGCCTCTCTTCTACATCTGCATTGTCTCAACTGCTCCCTTGGTGTGCTGACGTGTGTGTGTGTGTGTGTGTGTGTGTGTGTGTGTGTGTGTGTGTGTGTGTTGGCTATACTGTGTGTGTGTGTTGGCTAGTGTGTGTGTGTGTCCAACTTGACACAAGTCAGGGAAGAGGGACTCTCGACTGAGAAAACACCTTCATCAGATTGTATGCAAGTCCACAGATATTTTCTTGATGAGTGTGGGAGGGTCCAGCCCACTGTGGGTGTGACCTCCCTGGGCAGGGGGTCCTGGGTTGTATAAGAAAGCAGGATGGACCAGCCATGGGAAACAGGCCAGTAGGCAAAGTTCCCTCATGTCTTCAGTTCCCATCTTCCCTGAGTCCCCCCCCCCTCCCCGCCCCCACTTCCCTGAAGGATGGACTACAAGGGTTAAGGTGTAGTTAACCCTTCCCTCTCCAAGTGTTTGGTCATGGTGTTTACTCAGCAGTAGGGAGCAAGCTAGGAGCCATTTTTACAGCGATGTCTTGGTGTCAAGTTTAAAACCCTCAGCCTTTGGTTGTTCCAATGGAAACTCTTTTACTTTCATAAGTGACTGTGAGTTGACCCAGCCATAATTATAACTCAGCAGAGACTCCTTTCTGGAATGTTCCCTATCATGACTCCCTCCCTGTTCTCTAATTAGCAACTCCCAGAGCAGAAGTCTGTCCCCTCTTGTCACAGCTATGATCACTGTCCAGGGTCCAGCTGACTCACAGGCCTACGTCAGTGAACCACGGGCCACTGGTGACACAGCCATCTTTTCTCTGTGGGGATAATAAGGAGTCTCTTCAGAGAGGCACACAATTATTTCTAGAGGGAAAACACTCGGGGTCAGTGCATGAATACACATTTATTCATTATGGAGAAAGGTCTTATCAAGCCAGGGGAAAAGGAGAAAATCACAATTGCTTTGATTGCTGATCTTAGAGGGGTGACACAGACCAACGTGTCCTTTCTGAGCAGAATCAAATTATTTTCCTCCCCAGTGAGGTCTGACGACTGCCATCGTGGCTGAGTTATTGGTCTGGGAATGTGGATGGATGATGTGGAAATAATAGAAAGATATTAAATGTGATTTGAATCTCTGCCACAGTGAGGATAA
Organism: Mus musculus; assembly: GCF_000001635.26. NCBI lineage: Eukaryota > Metazoa > Chordata > Mammalia > Rodentia > Muridae > Mus > Mus musculus. The sequence continues at coordinate 120,210,636 of NC_000075.6, read as the reverse complement.
TGACTCAAAAAAAAAAAAAAAAAAAAAAAAAAAGCCTAAGAGTCTCGTGCTTTAGAAAGTGCTCTGATGCCCAGTTAAGAACGCCTGTGGACCACCTCTTTCCTCTTGAATTTCAGATTCCAGGATCTACCTGGGAACATGTTGACACACTATAGCATAATGCATCACCTATTTTGGCTTTGTCCCTGGTTCCTAGTAGAGTCCCTAAGACCTGCTGGATTTCCAGAGAGATGCTCATACCTTTTGGTATTCATAAAGAACCCTCTTTTGTAGAGACGTGTTTTATTTGTAATTATGTGTGTCTGCGTATCTGTGTGGGTTTGTACACTAGATTGCTGGCCAGAACTCCAATTTCAGGCAATGGGACAACATCGCCCTCTTCTGGCCTCTGGGGGTACAGCATGCACATGGTGCATGTACATACCGAGAGGAGGAACACTCATACACCCAAAATAAATACTCTTTTTTGTTGTGGTTGTTGTTGTTGTTGTTGTGTTGTGTTTTGTTTTGTTTTGTTTTTGTTTTTTGAGACAGGGTTTCTCTGTGTAACCCTGGCTGTCCTGGAACTCACTCTGTAGACCAGGCTGGCCTCGAACTCAGAGATCCGCCTGCCTCTGCCTCCCATAAATACTCTTTTAAAAGAGTGAGGAAGGCCAGGGGGGGCATGAGCAGTAAGCAAGCAGACCAAACGGGTGTGCAGATTTCTCTCTGCTCCTGACTACTGCTGTTTGACGGACCAGCTGCTTCAGCTCCCAAACGAGCCCTTTCTGAGATGAGGACTGTATTCAAGATTGACCTTGCTATTATGATCCCCACCTGCCTCAAGGCCGGTGTTACATATGTGCACCCACACCGCTTGTAGACTTTTGCACAGCAAGGTTTAGTGAGACTCTGGGTTGGTGATGCCGTGGAGGTGTTGGGGTATGACCCACAGAGAGGGCATATGGTCTAATATTTTCCATGTTTGTGAGTATGTGTGTGTGTGCGCAGTGTGTGTGCAGCATGTGTGTGCAGTGTGTGTGTGTGTGTGTGGTGTATGCACTGTGTGTGTTCAGTATGTGTGTGTGGTATGTGAAGTGCATGTTTGCACTGTGTGTGTGCAGTGTGTATGTGTGGTGTATGTGTGTGTAGTATGTGTGAAGTGTGTATGCACTGTGTGTGTGGTATGTAAAGTGTGTGCACTGTGTTTGTGTAGTGTATGTGTGCAGTGTGTATGTGTGGTGTGTGTGTACACTGTATGTGTCCAGTATGTGTATGTGGTATGTGAAGTACATGTGTGTACTGGGTGTGTGCTGTGTGTGTGTGTGTGGCATGTGTGCAGTGTGCATACAAGCATGCTGGTTTGCACATATGTGAGCACACATGAATATGTAGGTATTCATTGAGGTCTCTCATTTAAACCAGAGCCTACCCATATGGCTATCTTGACAGTCAGCTCAGTCCAATGCTGGAATCACAGACAGGCCCACACACCCAACATCCCCTGGTTTCTGGGGACCTAAACTCCGGTCCTCCAGTTTGTGAGGGAGGCACTTAAGCTCTGTGCCGTCTCCACAGCCCAAGGTTAGCATTCCTGAAGCAAGGAGCAAAATGTGTTGCCTCCAACGTAGATGAGGCTCATCAGGTCAGTGCTGGGCTTTAAATGACACAAAAGCCACTCGCTTGGCCCGCTGCCCGAGGCACCACCGTAGGGGGCATCAGCCAGGCTCAGTGGCAGGCCCTCAGTCCGCCCCATCCCCTCTGTCTCTCTCACTGTCTCTGTGTCCCTGTCACTCTGTCTCTGCCTCCAGGCTGCCTTCAGGTGAGGGCCTGTGCTCCACCCTGGATACTCACACATTACTCTTCCTCAACGCAGGCCCAGAGCCAGCCTGGACTCATGGGCCAAAAAACTCTGAAATTGTGGCTGCGCAGACGCTCAGAGGTTAAGAACACACACTATTGAGGACTGAATTCAGGTCCTCAAACTCATGTCAGGCAGCTCACAAGTGCCTGTAACTCTAACTCCAAGAGACCCAGTATCCATTTGTAGCGTCCACAGGCACACTCATGTGTACAGATGCGCACACAGACACACATAGACACATGAATAAAAAGTAAAATAAATCCTTTTTTTTAAATAGCTGTGCTTAAACCATGAGTCAAAATAGATTTTTTTTTCCTCCTTTCAGGTTGATAGTCTCGGGTGCTTGGTCACGGTGACATAAAGCTAACACCGAGACTCACCCAGCTGTTAAATCTGACACGAAAAGAAGCCTTACCCTGAAAACTGCACGTTGACCTTGGGACTAGAACCCTGGCCCCTTCCTGCCTCTCTGTGGAGACACCTGCTCTTCCTGTACCTTCAGCCTCCTCCAGGAACTGCTCCACGGAGTCTCCCATGTTCTCATCCTCCAAACTCCAGCCACAACCACTTCATCATCTCTCCTGATCGACAGCTTGCTAGTCGCCCTCAGATACTAATGCTCATCGCAGTCCATAGTGATGTGAGCCATTGCTTGCGATAAATATGTGGACGTGAAACACAATACACCATAACAAGGTTGTTCTAGAGCTTCAATACTAAAGGGGAGTGGGAGCAACCGCTGCAGAGAGCTGCGCTGTCCAGCAGACTCCCTGGGACTGTAGAAGTGTATTCTGTTTGCATTGCTCAGTTGGGTGGCCGTTCGCCGCCATAGATGGTGGCAACAGTAATCACTGAAATGGCTGGTGACATTGATAAACTAAGGGTTTTAATCATCTCAATCTAATCGTATGTTAATTTTCTATTATTTGATTTTATATGCTTTCCTGTGTGCTTGAGTGTAGGTGTGTGCACCACGTGAGTGCAGAAGCCAGCAGAGGTCAGAAGAGGTGTCAGATGGCCTGAAATTGGAGTTACAGGTGATTGTGACCCACCGTGTGTACGGGAGCGACTCAACCCAGGTCCCCCTTCCACTGAGCCATGGCTCCAGCCTCTTGAATGTATATTAAAGCAGCCAGTCTGTGGCTAGAGGTTATCACAGTGCACAGCCCAACAATTAGAATTTCCCCTCTTCCTGTAAATCCTCCCCATCCACTATGTGTGTATGAAATATGTATCAGCTTCCATAGTTATAGACGAAGGCAGTGGCAGCCAAACCAGGATGGGGGGGGGGTGTTTTCTATTTCCTGCCTTGCCCGCCAAAATATAAGCTCCTTTGGGGGGACGGGTCTGCTCCTGTCACTCCTCACTCTGTCTCCAGTACCTACAGTAGGACCTGGAAGGACATCAGAACTTCGCTGGATGCATGACGTTTCCTCTGCAGACATTTAATAATGAGCTTGATGCAAAACGCTTTGAGGGATCCAGAGATGCCCACCAGCCTAACTGATGCAGATTAGTGTCTACCCACTACAAACGCCTGACACTGTTGCCCAACGCGGTTCTGACCCACCCCTCTAACTTGGAATGTTTTGGCAAAACCTCGAGATCATGAAATATGAGAAACGGTTCTGGGCCTGGAAAGTTTAAGCTGAGGCAACGTACTGAGGAGCGACTGGGTGGTCCCACGAGCAGATGGATGCATGCGCCCAAAATAAATGGGCCACGAAGGGGAGATCGATGTGAATTGGATCCCAGTGTGCTCATCTGAGAAAAGCTGGCAGCGGCGGTCTGCTTCGTCAGCAGCAGTCTCTCTTGGTTTGTGGAGCCGAGGTGAGGGGAGAGGGCCGGAGGGTAGAGAGCTGTTTGCTCTGGCTCCCCCCTCCCCGACCCCAGTTCTCTCAACAGCCCTTTCAGGAAAAGATCACAGCCCTTTTTTGTCCCTCTCCCAAGCTCCTTCTATTCACAAGACCTCTCCTGTTCCCTGATCCTCTGTAAAAGTCAACCATAACAGAGCCAGGGAGATATCCTTCCAGGGTGGCCTTAGAAGCTCTGACATCACCAGCACACCACCCTCCATAAACCCTAAAAAGACAGACATCACCAAAGAGTTCATTAAGGCTGGTGGGATGGCTCGGTGGGCAGAGGCGCCTGCCCCAGAACCTGATGATCTGAGATGTTGATCCTTGTGGTGGAATGAGAGAGCCGACCCCCCACGAGTTGTCCTCTTACTTCCACAGGGTTCTGTAACATGCACGCACACAGAGAAAGATAATAAAGCCGTGGCTCCCAACCTGTCTCAGTTTGGTTTCTATAGCCGTGATAAAACATCAGGAACAAAAGGAACTTGGAGATGTTCTCAGCTTACACCTCTCAGGTCACACTTCATCACTGGGGGGAGCCAGGATCTCAGATCTCAGGGCAGGAACTGAAGCAGGACCCGTGGAGGAACTGCTTCCTGGCTTGCTCCCATGGCTTGCCCAGTTTGCTTTCTTATTCAACCTAGGACCATCTGCCCAGGAGTGGCACCACCCACAGTGATCTGGGCCCTCTGACATCAATCACTAATTAAGAAAATGCCCCCACAGACTTGTCCACAGGTCAGCAATTTCCCAATTGAGGTTCCTTCATCTCAGACGATCTCACACAACTGAATATACGGGGGTCATAAGATTCTGCCAGCCAGGCATGGTGGCGCATGCCTTTAATCTCAGCACTCAGGAGGCAGAGGCAGGCGAATCTCTGAATCGAGGTCAGCCTGGTCTACAGAGTAAGTTCCAGGCCAACCAGGGCTACACAGAGAAACCCTGTCAAATTAATTAATTAATTAATTAATTAATTAATTAACAAACAGACAGACAGTGGTGACATTTCTGAATATTCAACAATCAAACATGAATACAGAGTCAAATGCAGAATGAACCTGAGGTGTCCTGTGTCACATGACACCACTGCAGCCCCGGTTGGAATACAAGACGGGTGCACTTTGCCCAGGCAATGCCAGCAAATGCTGGCTGAAGTGAGGCAGGTGATGGGTGTGGCAGTGCTTGCAACCCCCCCCCTATGGTCCCACCCACCCCCATCCCTGCTCACACTGGGGAGACAGAAACAAAATGGTTGAAGGCGCTGCACTGATCCCAAGCCAAAGCCCACTAAACGGTTCTTTACTGAAACTCAAATCGGAAACTGAAACAACAAATCCTAAAAACAAACATTCGGATGCAATACAATCCAAGGATACAGTGATCTGATTGATCCTCACATGCAGTGGAGAGGCAGTAAGAACACAACAGTTTGTAATGTATGAGTTGCAGCTGGACAGATGGCTCAGCAGTGAATCAATTGCCTTGCAACCGTTAAGACCTAGGTTTGATCTCCAGAGCTTACATGAAGAAGCTGAGCATGTGGATTACATCTGTGTAGCCCCAGATCTAAGAGTTAGACACAAGAGAACCCCTTGGGCTCCCTGACCAGGCAGCATAGCCTAATTCCTGATCTCTAGGCCTGTAGCAGTTTAACTGCAAAATGTCCCCATAGGCTCGAATGTTTAACTACGTGGTCCCCAGTTGCTGGTGCTGTTTGGGGAGGTTTGCAAGGTGCAGCCTTCCAGGAGGAAGTATGCCATTAGACGCGGGCTTTGAGAGTTTAAGGACTTCACCCTATATGCAGGTTGCTCTCTCTGCTTCACGCTTGTGGTTAAAGATGTGAGCTCCCAACTTCTGCTTCAGCCATCAAGCCTGCCGCTTGTGGCCACACCTCTGTTCCTCTACCTGCAAGGACTCTTATCTCTTTAGAGCCATAAGCCAAAATAAACTCTTTCTTCCTTAGGTTCTTCTTGGGCCGTGGTGTTTAATGAGAACAACAAAAAAAATGTAACTCATACAAGGCCAAAGAGAGCCCTGCCTCAAGGGACATAGGTCATGTTCCTAAGGTTAGTACTCAGAATTGTCCACGGACTTCCATGTGAACACACTCACATGTGCACACACACTCATGTCACACTCACATGTGCACACACACACATGTGCACATGCCCATAAGTAAACACAAGCATTAAAAGAAGGGGAAAACATACGCACACTAACTGGGCCTAGAACTCTTCCAACTGTGGTCACAACAAACATTCTTTTATCCTCTGACTACATTTGTATTCTTAAAAGACAGAGATGCCTGGGGAGTGGAGAAAGGGTTGGGATTGGGGGTGGCGGGTAAGGAGTGTGGGGCACCAGGTATCTGTTGGGGGTGACGCTGTGCAGGGATCCAGTATACACAGATGCAGGCAGGGGCCACGCTGCCATCCACCTGGATGGGCTGTGGCTGAGTCACGTGAACCAAGGTGAGGCTCAGCCTCTGGATTCCTGGGCTTTGTCTCTGCAGGAGATGACAGCAGCCACTTGCTCTCTCCAAGCAGAATAAGTGTGGCCAGCAAGGCAGATCTGAGGGACAAAGACAAATGAACCAGAGCTCCCAGGTGGGTACCACTTCTCTGTCTTTCTCTAGCACCCTAAGGATGTCTCCAGTCCCATCAGTGAGCCGGTCCACTCACGACTCGCGCAGGCTGGCTAGGAAGGGACAGGTCCTCTACAGGCATCCTCCAGGCTATGATATGTTTCTCCCACCCAGGGTGTGCCACGCTGGCTCTGTGCACTGCATGTAAAGAGCTCAGAGAAAGGGCAGTGTGAGCCCTCTGCTGTGTCAACAGAGCCGGGAGGACTCTATGGCCAAGAGATGGAAAAATCAATAGACTATTTAAAAATGTAATGTTGGCTGCTGAGCGCTATCAGAAAGGGCATTCCAAGGAGGACCGTCGGGGTCTGAATGGATACCAGGCCTGGCTCCTGGAGGAGCACTCGAGGGAGGAAATACCTAAAAACACTCCGGTATTTCTAAGTGGCCTTTCCTCTAGATCCCAGTCACCGTCTCCACAAGAGCCATCAAGACCCTCTCCCAACCCAACACCAGCAGTAGCGCACAGCTCTTGCCTAGCAACCTTGTGTCAGTTTTATTCTGGACTGAACCCCCACCCCCCCAGAAGGCAGGCTAAACACTGTTCACAAAAATTAGCTGCAAATATGCTCCCCCAAGTCACTGCAGCCCGCTGGTGTGTGTCCGGTCTTTGCATGTGTGCAGGTGCACTCGTGTGTGAGCATGGGAGCATGTAGAGACCAAGGTCATGTCAGGAACCGTCCTCCTTTGCTTTCTGCCTTATTCATTCAGGATCTCTCAATCAAACCCAGAGCTCACCAATGTGACTAGCTCACAGTCAGCTCTGGATCCCTGTCTTTGCCATCGACTCTAGCATTACACGGCTAGAGTCTAGGCCACCTCTGCAACTCGGCGACATGGGTTCTGGGGATACAAAGCCCCATCCTTAGACTTTCTGAGAAAAGCAAGGATTTAACCATTGAGCTATCTCCCCGCCCCACTTTACATTTGAAGAAACCCATGCTTGACTGAGGGTCATGTGGCTAGGGAGTAGCCAGTCTGGGGGGTCTATTTTTTCTTATTTAAGTTATTTCTTCCTTTGCATTTAAATAGAAACCCAGTTACATTTTTATGTATCTTTATGTGAATTATATGCACTGAATTCTTCATAGTCTTTCTTGCTATCTGCTGGGTTGCTGAAATTCTCTAGTTTTATCCTTGTTTGTTGCAGATATTTGTTCATTTTCATTGATATGAGAGAAGGCAACATCCATTCTGAACACACTTCATCCTAAAACAGCTAGTTCTACCACACCTCTACATCACTAGCCAATTACAATAGTTTACTGACATAACTACTTGGTTTTTTTGTTTGTTTGGTTTTTGGGTTTTGGTTTTTTTCCCCCTAAGATTTGTGGGAGTGGAGCAGTGCCCATGGAGGCCAGAAGAGGGCGCCAGCTTCCCCCGGGAGCTGGAATCACTGGCAGTTTGTGCGCCATTCATTGCGGATGCTGGAATCTGAACCCAGCTCGGGCATCATCCTTCGGATAGTAGGTAGTAACCCAGTTACCCACTGGCATCAGGAAGCTTGAAAGGGGGAAGCGGCGAAGCAGACGCACGTGCAACAGAGAACTACGCTCTGGCAATCCCTGGGGTCCCCGAGAGAATCTGTCTCACAGTAAAGAGACCATGACATGACCCTGAGACCATGGACAGCGCCTGAAAGCCCCCCCCCCCCCAAGGGAACAGGAGTCTCATGGGTCTTTTCACATCTCTCCTATTACCATCCCACTTTCTTCTGTCTCTTTTGGTTTTTATTCCTTCTTCTTTAAGGAGCTTTCATTCTTCCGTGTAGTCTACCTACATGTCTCTAACTGCGGCCAAATCGTTTTACAGAATAAGCGAGTTTCAGAATGTGGGTGATCCCTAGACTCAGCATCTTCCAAGCTCACCCTTTCCTATCTTCACAAAGAGGCAGCTTGGAACGTGGGAAAGGACCTGGTTCTAGAACGTTCTGCCACTGGAGGAGCCAGTAAGTGACCCCAGCTCTTTGGACTCTTTGAGGATCTCAGCTGTTTGTCTCCAATCCCTGGCTAAGAGGGATCTGCTTCTTGGAGCTCGAAAGTCTGACTCATAATGTCGGACATGTGAAGTTCATGGGACAACTTTCTCCTCCTACTGTGTGTCCCAGTAATCACACTCAGACCACCAAGCTTGGCAGCAGGCGTCTCTACCCACTGACCAGTCTCACCTGCCCTTGACTGTCCGATTCTCACCGTGTAGTCCCAGCAGGAGAATGTCGGAAGGCTGACTGTGACTCGGGTGCCTCTCTAAGCACACTGGCACACTTACACACAGGCAGAAAACACGTGACAGCTGGCCATGTCCTCTCTGCCTCTGCCAACAGCAAAATGTGCTGTCAGTACAAAATGGTCTTTGGGCACAGAATGCCTTGCATAGCTGGTGTAGAAATGTTATGATGGCTCAAGCTCTCAGCCAGGACACACTGGAGGTGTTGATAACGGAACAGCATCTTTGTCTCTCCTGTGCTGCTCTCTGTAAGCAAGGATCCTGCCAACCTAGCAACAGGCCACACACCACACCACGGTTTACACAGGGGAGGGAGTTTAAAGTGCAGATTCATTTGGGGCTCTAACCAAGGTCATACCATTGGTCTACAATAGGCCATAAGGCTGGTGCCCTATTTACAACGGCTGTCTTTGGCTATTACAGGTGCCACATTGAGACAGGCTTGCAAAGACATGGTTAACTTAGCTTGTGATGTGGTTCACCACAAAATGCCCAGACTTAATCAGACCCTCAGAGTCAGACAGATGGCTCAAGAATTAAGAGCACTACACTTCCAAAGGTCCTGAGTTGGGATGATGCCTCTAACTTCAACTCCAGGGAGTTGCCCCCTGATGCCCCTGGCCTCACAAATTCACACACACACACACACACACACACACAGAGACAGAGACAGAGACAGAGAGACGGAGACAGAGAGACAGACAAACAGAGACAGACAGTCAAAGAGAGGCAGACAAACAGAATTTTAAAACAAAATAAAATTTTTAAAAAGATTCCTTCTAACTAAACTTCTGTTGTTTTTGTTTGTTTGGAAACAGGGTCTAGTGTAGTCTAGGCTGACTTTGGGTCCCAATCCTCCTGCCTCTACTTCCCCAAGTGCTGGAATTACAGGTTAGACTGTGCCTGCTTCATCCTTCTGATCAAGTCTCCTGCTCCCCCTCACACAGCAATTCGCAGCAGCCACCCACAGTGCCTTCTCACGTCTACCACACTCTGAATCTGATACTGTTTATCCTTTCAAAGAGTTCTCCAGGAAGGGCTAGCAGGCTGGGGCTGCCAAGAGCTGCCTTTGGCACCTCCACGTTTCATGGGGAATTTGCCCTAGGAATGTCAAGCTTACGTGGGACTACACCAAGGAAAACAACAGAGATAAAAGTGGAGATGAGATTAGACCCATATCCTTCCTTCTGTCTTTGTCTTCATGACTGACCAAGACACGATGCTCGTCCCAGGCTTCGCTAGATTCCAAAGGAAGTCAAATCCCCCTGGAGACCACTGAACCAAGAGCACGCAGCATCTCTGCAGCATTGTTCTAATGAGGATTCAAGCCACTCTATGCCTGGCCTGGGTAGACCAGTTATCCTTCTTATTGTAGGTGGGGGACATGGCTCCATCCCCAGTTCTCTGGATATGTTGTTGTTGACCGAGCTGACTGAAGATGGGCATTAGAGCCCAGGGTGGAGTTGGGCAGGGTGGAGAGACAATCCGTATTGACGAGCCTGGAAGGTTTCTCCGCTCTGAACGTGATTTATAAAGCCAAGGGTCCCAGAAGCCAGTCACAGTGGTGCTCGGAGTTAAGGGCAGTACAGCTGTGAATTCAGTGAGTATGGGTAGAAGTGATTCTAACAGGGTCTCTAGTCCATTTGTACTGAAATGGTTACATTGTAAATTGATTTTAAAAACAAACAGAAGACAACTAACACATATTGGTGAGCTGTTGTGCTGCAGCACCATGCTGTGCAGAGAATCACACAGAACCATGTGTATTTATTAAAAGTAGCAGAGGGGCTGGTAAGAGCACTGACTGGTTTCCCAAAGGTCCTGAGTTCAAATCCCAGCAACCGCATGGTGGCTCACAACCACCATAATGAGATCTGATGCCCTCTTTTGGTATGTCTGAAGACAGCTACAGTGTACTTATTTATAATAATAAACTAATAATAAACTTTTTTTTTTAAAGTAGCAGAGCCCTTCACTGGTATCCACTCCTGTTTGGTTCTAGAACGTCTAACATTCCACAGGTAAGACACCGTCCTGTGCCGCGTGACTCAGTTTCCTCAAGGAGGAGCTGTGTGTGAGGTGATTCAGGGGTGAAGGCACTTGCTTTCAAACCTCACCACTGAGTTCAATACCGAGACTCACAAAGGAGAGCGCTAACTATAAAAGCTATCTATCCTCTGGCCTCCACTCGCAAGCCACAACGTGTGCCTGTACACCCAGACAGGTATTAATTTAAAATAAAATTTAAGAGATGAGATCACAGCCAGAATGGTGTCAAGTGTCAGAGTAAATGAAATGACAGGATGATAAGTGTGTACATGGAAAAGATTAAAGAGCCACATTCCATGCGGCTGGGAAGATGGATCGATACATAAGGGGCTTGCTGCACAAGCATGGGGGAAGGGGATCCCCAACACCTACATAGAAATCTGGACAGGACCTAGCACGCCTGGAAGCCCAGCACTGGGGATTGGATTCCGAGAAGCAGACCCTGGAACTCAGCGGCCAGCCGATATGTAAAAGTGGTCATCTCCATGTCCACTGAGACATCCTGCCCCAAAATCTAAGATAAGTCTGCCAAGACAGCTCCGTAGATAAAGGTGCTAGCCAGCAAGACTGATGGCTTCAGTTCCATCCCTGGGAAACACAGAGGGGAAGGAAAAAACCCAACCAGCACTCACAATTGTCCTCTGACTGCCAAGTGCACAGAATTGGGTTACAGGAAGGGTAGCTTCAGACCTGTACAACAAAGATGCTTAAATGGCCCGCTGTCTCTTTACCAAACCAGAAAATAGTTGAAGGCTGTCAATACAGGACACCAATGATCAACTGTCCTCTCATAAGGAACCTTCTTATGTTGAGGATCCCGGGTGAACCACAAATGCATCCTGGAGAGAGATACGAGGTCAAAGACTGAAGCATTTAACATGGAATGTGAGTCAGGATGATGGGGACCGAGATTCTGAAAGAGAATAGACGTTTGCTGACAATTCTCTTACGCTAAGCCTCCAGTCCTGACATCACCACACACATCTTCACAGTTAACAACAGGAAGTTCAAAGAGAAGGAAAATCAGTTTTCCAGCCTCCCCAGACTGGATCGAACCAGTTCTAAGCCACTCCTTCCCAGTGTCTCTCAAACCAAAGCTAGAGAGAGCCCCGAGGACAAAATACACCAAAGCTGTTGCCCTCCCAAGGGGCTCTCAGCAAACATTTGCCTTTAACATTTTATTCTTTGCTTTCTCTGAGATAGCTTGACTTTGAATTACTAATACCAAACGACTGTTTCTAAAATTACAAGAGTTAAACCAATGGTCACCAGATATTCAAAAGTCACCAAAACAGCTGATGTCCTAAGAGCCCTTTTTGTGAAATGGTCTCAAGGAACCAGGGCTGTGTGTCCGAACTTCGCTTGCCTAAAGTTGTGTGCAGAGAAGCCAGAACACAATGTATTCTGTGGTCTTTGGGTTAGACATGGCAGCTACAACTGAGAACGTCCTATTGACCTTGTATTTCCATTTGTGGAGAAATCTGGTTAGAAACACTCAGGAGTCTCCCCACTTGTCAATAGTCCCCAACCTCAGAAACACAACTGCAGAGAAACCAGAATTTGACAAAGCAATCAATTGTGAAAATCAGGTGAGCAAGGTTTACTCCGTAATGAGGCAAATCCAGGAGAAGAAATGTCAGTAAGAAGTGACGCTTCCTATAGTGATGAGCTCTGCCTTAAACGTGTCTCTCAAAAGCAAGCTTTTCTTCCCCCTTCCGCTGTGTATGTGTAAGTGTGTATATGTGAGTGTGTGAAATATGTATACATGTGTGCATGTGTGTATACATGTGTGTATACACTGTGAGTATGTGCTTGTGTGCAAGCTATATTTTGTGCATGTGAGTGATGTATGTGTGCATATGTTTGTATGTTTGTAAAGCGTGTGTGTGTGTGTATGTGTGCGCGCGCGCGTGCGCGCGAGCACACGCGCACGTGTATATGAGGTGTTTGTGCATACAGGCTTGAAGTCAAGCTCTGGAATTGTTCCTCAGCATACCCTAATCCACGTTGTTTGCTTGTTTTGCTTGTTTGCTTGTTACTTGTTTTTTAAGTGAGCTCTCTCTGGCCTAAAATGCACTAAGGAAGCTAGCTGGCCTGTGAGCCTCAGGGACATGCCTGCCTCTCCTCCCAGAGCTGGGATTACAAGCAGACAACACTGCTCTTAGACTGTGTGCATGAGTTCTGTGCTCTAACAGACGCCTGGCTGAGCTCTCTCTCCAGCCCAGATGAGTGACATTTTCCTGGAGAGAAATGAACAAATGTCTACTTACTCCAGATAGCCATGAGGAGGTTTGAATGAGAACTGCTCCCATGGGTTCATTCATATATTTGGATACTTAGTCCTCAGTTGGGGAAGCAAGCAGGCTTTTATTTCTCCCAGTCCCAGAGGGGTCTAAAAAGCTTGCTGCTGGCCTCCTGCAAAGGCCTTTTTGCTTTGCCATACAGAGTGGAGAGTATCTTTCAGCAAATTTATTCCTCTGTTCTCACAGCACAAACCTGAAAGGTTAGGTGTGGCCTTGATGGAAGACGTGTGTCACAAGGGGTGGCCTTTTGAGATTAAAAAAAAAATAGCACCCTTCCCAGTTAGCTCTCTCTGCTTCATGCCTGTGTCTCAAGACATAAGCAATCAGCTCCCGCTCCAGCCTGACTTTTGCAAGCTCCTGCCATGTCAGTGATGGACTCACCCTCTAGAACCATAAGCCTTAAATAAACTCTTTCTTCTATAAGTTGCCTTGGTCTTGGTGCTTTATCGCGGCAATAGAACAGGAGTCAGGGTGTGAGGAGTCACTTACAGGAGCTTGCACGACTCACAGAGAGCTGCATCGGAACACCCACACCAGCATGGGTGATGATCCTGGAAAGCCGGAACCCTGGAGCTCATTGCCTGACTTGAAGGCAGCTAAATAGACTGGAAAACCTGAGCTGGACAGCCGTTCTCCCCAGCAGCTGTTTTCTGCTGCTCTAATTTTGCGAGCTGAGTGCTAGAGAATTTTCTTTCACCTTCCTTGAACTTGGGAAGCTTCTTGATTCGCAAACGGCCCCATCATTCTCCCGGGGGCAGCTTTCTAGTTCCAAGGAAATCGCTACACAACCAGCCCCCTGTTCTTTATAAAGTATCCAGTCTCAGGTATTTTGTTACAGACACAAAAGGCTAATAGGTGAAGGGCGCCTACCTCAGAGCTGGTACTCAAGGTTAACAAAGGAGGACCAGACCAGCGCTGGTGCTCAGGTCACATGGTCCCATTCACTCATCCCACTGTGCGCACGCACTCTCAACCCCTTTTCCCAGCTTCAGTGCTGACTGCAGCAATTCTTTCTCTGCTTCCGGTAATTGCTCACAATTCTAAATTTTCTGCTGTGGCCAAGTGGTTCTTGGCAACTGTGTTTCTGCATCCCTAGCAGTTGCACTCACAGAAACTAGGGACACAGCAAAGATTACTTCTCATTCCCCACAGCGCTCTGGAAGAGACAGCCTTGACTACTGAGAGCAGCGAGGCCAGGAGGAGTCTTGGGCTCGCTCCTCTGTCTCATGATGGAGCTTGGAGGCTGGCATTCAGCTCGGCTCACCTGCAGTGCCCTTCACCAAAGCTCCTTTCAGAAGGGTGAGCTTCCCTCTGTGCAACTGAACAAGCCGCTCCATTGGCTGTGGAGCCAAAGTTAGCCAACTCATCTGGGTTTGATCTGAGCCGCGCCTCCCTTCCTTAACACCTCGGTACCCTGGGAAAACCACAGCCCCTGCTCTAGTTATTTCTCCCTTCGCAATGACTAAATACCCGGCTACAGGGACTCAAGGAAGAGTTCATGGCTTGAGGGTGCAGGGAGGGAGGGAGGGAGGTCACAGCATCAGGAGCACAAGCCAACTGCTCACCTTCCTGCAGGCAGGGAGCAGAGAGATGACGCTGGCCTCCAGCTTGCTTCCTCCTTTATATTCAGGCCAAGACCCCCACCATAGGACGGGGCCACATACATGCAGGTTTAGCCAAAAAAAAAAAAAAAAAAAAAAAAAAAAGTCATTAAAACTGTCTTGTTCCTCTGATAGATACGGCGACATTTTGAATGTCTGTTCCCCAGCTTCCCAGGGGCCTGAGGAAACAAGATCACAGCTCTAACCACACACGTTCAGGAGTAGCCTGGAAACTAAGACAAAGGTGCAGACATAAGGGCTGCCACAAAGTCCAGACTAGTCTGAGTTATGGAGTCAGAGCCTGCTCGGTAAAGTGCTTGCCACTCAAGAATGAGGGCCTGAGTTCAATTCCTAGCACCCATATAAAAAGCTAAGTGTGGTGGGGTGTGCTTATAATCCCAACTCTGGACTGTGGAGGCAGGAGCATCCCTGGAATGGATTCTCTGGCCAGTCAGTCTAGTCAAATCGACAAGCTTTAAGTTCCTGTGAGAAACTCTGTCTCAAGAAACGCCAGAGATGATGACTAAGGAGCAACACCTGAGGTTGACCCCTGGCCTTCTAAGGAACAATGCCTAAGGCTAGCCCATGGCCTCCTAAGGAACAATGCCTGAGGCTAGCTCAAGGCCTCCTAAGGAACAATGCCTGAGGCTAGCCCATGGCCTCCTAAGGAACAATGCCTGAGGCTAGCCCATGGCCTCCTAAGGAATAATGTCTGAGGCTAGCCCATGGCCTCCTAAGGAACAATGCCTGAGGCTACCCCACAGCCTCCTTAGGAATAATGCCTGAGGTTGGCCCGTGGCCTCTACCCGAGCATATATGTTCACCTGGACTTGCATTTGCACACACAGACACACAAGAGTTGATGGATATTTCCTACCCTTGTAGATTTCCAATACAAATTATTCATCCGAGGACAATGAACCCAACCCTAGCAACACGAATAGGCACTCTAGAGACTAGAGGCCTAACTCCATGGGTAGAACACTTAAGTGTCATTTATGAATCCTACAACACTACACAAAACATGGTGTGGTGGCACAGGACGCAGTAGGTAGAGGAAGGAAGAGCAGCGTTCAAGGTTATCCTCAATTATAAGTTTGAGGGTAGGCTGAGCTACACAAGATGCTGACTCAAAAAAAGAAAAAGACACTTGAAAATTTTATGTTAGTGTGTTCTTTTTTTGTTCTTCTAGTTAATGTGGAAAGTTAGATAAATTAAACTAGAGTTATATATATTGAATAATGAATTCATGCAGAAGTAGCCATCATCCCTAAGAAATTAAATCTCTCTCTCTCTCTCTCTCTCTCTCTCTCTCTCTCTCTCTTTCACACACACACACACACACACACGCTCACACTCACACATTCACACATACACACATACACACACACATATACACACACATACACACACACATACACACACATACACACACCACACGTGTACACACACATACACACACACACCCCACACACCACACACCACACACATACACACACACATACACACACACACACATACACACACACACACACACACACGTACGTACACACACATAAAAACGAGGAGGGCCTTTTGTTTCACTTTGCTTTGTTTTGTTTGTGGTTTTGTGGTGCTGGGGATTGAACCTATGGCCCCTTGTGTGCTGGGACAAGTGTGTTACCACTGAGCTGTATTCCCAGCCCTTTTTAGTTTGTTTGTTTGTTTTGAGACAAGGTTCAGGTAGCCCAGGCTTGCTTTGAACTCTCTGTGTGACCAAGGGTAGCCTTGAGCTCTGGATTTTCCTGCCTTCACTTCCTGAGCACTAAGATCACAGGACAGGGCCACCACCCTGCAAGTGGGGGATTCGTGCCTTTGGAGGAAACTCCGAGCTGACTCTTTTGTAAGGGCCGTGCTCAGCCCACGCAAACAAGCATGAAGACAGCAGGTGAGATCAAGCCAAGCCTCAAAAACAACCCAAGTGGGCTGTGCTTCCATGAAGGAGAATCACAACTGCTGATCTCTTCCAGGTCAGAGGGCAGGACGCTACCTAATTTCCCTAGCGAGATCTCGAGGAGTTGCACCTGGCTGAGTACCGCTACTGAGGAATCAGACTTCATCTGACCAAAGCCATGCAACAGAGTGTGCCCAGCCACGCGTTTGCCTCTGTGGGAAATTAAGACAGGGGCCACCTGTCATTCTTGCTTTCTTCTCCATCTCAGTGTGAATGGAGAGAAGGGGACATATAAAAATCTCTGATTTACTTGACAAAGGGATCTGCCCTCATCGAACAAAACTCTGGAAGCTCAAGGAAAACCACTATTGCAAACTCAAAATGGAGAAAAAATGACTGCCCCAAGTTATCCTCAGACCCTACTCCTCCACACATGAACTGCTACCTCCAAGTGCATACATACATATAGGCATACATGCATACCTGTATACATACATATAGATGTGTATGCGTACATATCTGTATATATACATATAGACATGTATGCATGCATACATATCTGTGTATATACACATATTTACATGCATGCATACCTGCATACATACAGATAGACATGCATGCATACCTGCATATATAAATATATATGTGGAGAGAGAGAGAGATGCATGCATACATACAGACATGTGCTCACACATACTTGCATACATACATATAGACATACATATATACATGTATATATGCATTCATACCTGCACACATACATATCATATCTACATATATACATACAGACATGCACACATGCATACCTATGAACATACATATAGCTATGCACGCATACCTGCATATATACATATATACATGCATGCATACATACATACCTGTATACATACATGTATGGATGGATGCATGGAATATTTTTTATGGGAAAAAATAAAAGTAGTGGAGACAGAGAGGTTTGTTCTTCCTAAAATGGCCGCTCCTGGGGGAGTCCAGGAAGCTGTAGTCCTACTGTGCTTCCTCCTCTCCCTTCTACTCTCCAAGTAGGAAGTCTCACTCTTTCTGCAAGGCTTGCATAACTCCTCTTGGCATATCCTCTTCTTCAGATCTTCGTGTGCATCAAGACCTCCTGGAGTCAGAGCCAAGCTCACAAAAGAGCTCAAAGCTATATCTGCCTGCAAAACACCCTCAGCTGCAGTCTACAGAGTCATGGGCTTTGGCAAAAAATAGCGGAATGCGGAGTTAGCATAGCGCCAGCCATCCACGTGTTCTGAAAGTGGATCAACCACTCTGCAGGCTTGTTCTGCTGACCTCAGGATTTCCTTTTGTCTTTCTGCCTAGCAGGTTCCAGGTTCACGAAGAAGCTGACAGGATGCTTCGAGCACAGGGTGAGGCCTCAGAAGCCAAGCCAAGTGGACTCTGGGCAGGCTACATAGAGACTGGGGCTTGGAAACATTGGGCGACCCCTCCCACTTGGTAATCGCACGCTGTCCAATTCGAGGCAGGATGGAACCTGCCACAGAAGGGAACATATCCAATGTAATTATGACACCGCTTCCCTAAGGATTTTTGTGTTTTTATCCCCATGCTTGTGTGCTCATGAGTGAGTGCAGGCACACGTGTGCCCAGTGCACAGGTGACAATCAGAGGAGAGCTGCAGGTAACTGCCTCACCTTGACTGAATCCAAGTCTCATGTTGTTTCCCGCTACACACAACAGGCTAGCTGGCCTGTGAATTTCTGGGGATTCGCTGCCATCTGCCTCCATCCACAGGAGCAGAGGGATTACTGGATTGTCTTACCGTGTGGGGCTTTCCATGGGTCCCTGGGGTCCAAACTGAGGGTCTCACACTTGCATACCAAGCCTTTGCCCACTAAGCCCTACAGCATCAACGCTGGCCTCATGAGGAGGAGTATTTGTGGGGGGTTCGTTTGTTCTGTTTGCTTGTTGGCCAGCCAGCCTCAATATTTTACAACATGCTGAGTCACTGGTATCACAAATATTTTCTTCTTTTACCATGGCTGTTGTTACCAGGCACCAAACAATGAGACTTCAAGGTCCAAATTAACGTGAGCATCCTGATCAGCACCCCAGCTCCTGTCGCTGTGTAAAGCTGATACCACAAACGTAGGATCTGACCAAGCCTTGGCTTTGCCTGGCTGTTTCTGTCTGCGGTAACCTCAGCCTTGGGGTTAGCTTGTCTGTCCTGTCGATGATGGCTCCATACTCCTCTGGAATGAGAACTCTCCTGAGCTGGGGCTCTGGCCACACCTACACTGGCATGCAGCTTGCTCTTGAGAGCTACGCACGGCTGCTCTGTGTCATCAGCCCGAGGAAGGAAGCAGTAAGCATATCCAGTCCCCCTTCTGCGGGCATTTCCATCAAATCAAAGTCAAGACGAATTCTGACTCAAAAGCTGCCTCTATGACAAAGCTCTCAATTGCCTACTATTCCTGAAGAAGAGAAAAATCTCTCTGTATACCATGAGTATGGTGGTAATTAGAAGCCAACCTTTGTCAGCCTTGGCCCCACTGAAAAGTTCAGAGGTTTCAGGAGAAACTGCAGCCGGTGCTGCCCTCTAGTGGCCGTTTATTCAGGTGTCTTTGGAAAATGGGCTTGAAATTGAGAAAGGCTATGGAGGTGGTGGGGTGGGGGGAGACGATGCAGGGGCTAGGGAGGAGCGGGCAGTGCGAAATGGTCACAGTATTAAACCAGCTCCTAATGACGTATACCCACAGATCAATGCGTCCGTCAGCCCTCAACAGAGAAGCTTCTTTTACAATAGACGGCGGCGATTAACACCGAGACCCACAGAGCCTCCAGGCTGTGAGGAGAGCGAGCGAGAGAGAGAGAGAGAGAGAGAGAGAGAGAGAGAGAGAGAGAGAGAGAGAGAGAGAGAGAGAGAGAGAGAGAGAGAGAGTGTGTGTGTGTGTGTGTGCTCAGCTGAAAAGCGACATCTCCGGAACCGCTGCTGGAGAAAAGGCAGAGAGACTGTAAGATCCAGAGGCAGTGGATAACGAAAGGGAAAGAGACCCATCCGGATACAGCAGGACAGCTGCACATATGAGCTCACCCGTGGCTGTGGCAGCGGTCTCAAGCATTGCACAAACCTAAGCCCACCGAACGCCAGTGTGGAAAGGGGATAAGTGTGAGCCCCACACCTGAGGAGGAGCCATTGGCGGTTAATGGCTGCTAGGAGCGGAAGAGTCCGTCTTCTTTAAGGGTGTGGGCCCTGCTAAGTGAAAGCACCCCGGTCCAGTGGGCACCCACCAGATTATGTGGGTGTGCCAACTGCAGTGACTTGGTGGACTAAAAGGGGGGCAAAATTAGGTGGAGAGGGAAGAGGGGATGAAGAGAATGGGAGAGGCTGGGGACGGGGCAGATATAACTTTGTACAAAATTCTCAAAGAACTAAGAGGAATTGAGGGGGAAAAAAGAGAAAGTCCTACTTTTATTATTGCTTAATGAGTCATTTTTTGTGTGTGTAACTAGACAACTTTTAATCCCCCTTATTCTATGAGTTTTAGAAATTCTGAAGACCCACTTCTGAAAATAACCTTTTCAGTGTAAGTGGACACAAAACTTGTTTGGGGTGATGCGGGATGGGCGGCAGTTTGACTGGGTCTGTTCCTACGGAGGATGTTTCTGGATAACGTGAAAATCTAAGTGTAGACTGATGTGGTGGCGTAGAGAGTTAAAGGGTGGAGACACAGCATGGGCCCCATCCAGTCAGTGTATGGCCCACATAGCCCCGACAAGCTGTGACACTGGCTGCCACTGGACTTGAACCTGTTTATGTTCACAGGCTCTCAGCCTCTGGATTGGAGCTGACACTGTCTTACCCAGGGTTTCTATTTCTGCACAAAACATCATGACCAAGACACAAGTTGGGGAGGAAAGGGTTTATTCAGCTTATACTTCCACATTGCTGTTCATCACCAAAGTCAGTCAGGACTGGAACTCAAGCAGGTCAGGAAGCAGGAGCTGATGCAGAGGCCATGGAGGGATGTTCCTTTCTGGCTTGCTTCCTTGGCTTGCTTAGCCTGCTTTCTTATAGAACCCAAGACTGCCAGCCCAGGGATGGCACCACCAACAAGGGGTCCTTTCCCACTTGATCACTAATTTAGAAAATGCCTTACAGCTGGATCCCATGGGGGCATTTCCTCAAAGGAGGCTCCTTTCTCTGTGATAACTCCAGCCTGTGTCAACTTGGCACACAAAACCAGCCAGTACAGACCCCAATAGGTCTCCCTGGCCTCAGGCTCTTGGGTTTCCTCAGACTCACCATCAGCTCTCATATTCTGGATCCTCAGTTTGTAAGCATGGATATTAGAACTGCTCTGCCTTTGGGCTCACAAGCCAGTTCTTGATAACGAACATCCCCGTGCATACACAGATTGTTTCTATTTCCTGAGAAGTTTGACAAACGAGCTTGACTTCAAGGAATTTGGAGAAAAACAACAAGAAAGTGGTAATCTGGAGACACTGACTCCAGCTAACAAAGTAGGGTGGAGAAAATTGAGAAAGAAATCAAGGAAACCATACCTTTCAAAAGCCTCAAAAGAGTTTGAGGGATAACCAAAGAAGTGAAAGACTTGCACAATAAAAATCTTAAGAATTCAAAGAAAGAAACTGAAGAAGACATCAGAAGATGGAAAGATCTCCCATGCTCATGGATCAGTGGAACTAAGATTGTGAAACGGATACCTACCAAAAACAACCTACAAATTACATGCAATACCTATCAAAATTCCAACATAATTCTCCACAGAACCTGAAAACACAGTTTCAAGCCTCATATGGAAACACAAAACACCCACAATAGCTAAAACAATCCTGAATAATGAAGGAACCAATTGAGGTAACACTATCTTCAATATCAAGTTGTACTATAGAGATATAGTAATAACCACACAGCATTGGCATAAAAATGAACATATTGATTGATGGTATCAGATTGAAAACCCAGACATAATTTTACATACCTATGGTCACCTAGTTTTTAAAATAAATAAATAGCCAAAAACATACACTGGATAAAATACATCACCTTCAACAAATAGTGCTGGATCAAGGACCTCAGTGTAAGGCCAGATACCCTGAAACTGATTAAAGAGAAAGTTGGGAATAGGCTTGAACTCATTGGCACAGAAGAAGACTTTCTGAACGGAACGTCAATAGCACAGGCACTAAGAACAACAACCAATGAATGAGACCTTATGAAGATGAACAGCTTCCATATGGCAAAAGACACCATCATTTGAAAGAGTCAGATGATTAATATCAATACAACAAATGACAATGTGTACAGTCGAGGATGTAGGGTAAGGGGACACTCCAGGCCAGGATGTAAGGTAAGGGGACACTCCTTCATTGCTGGAGGAAGTACACCTTGTATGGCCACTGTGGAAACCAGTTCCTCAGGAGACTGAGAATAAATCTACCTCAAGGTCCAGCTAGACCAGTCTTGGGCATCTACCCAAAGGACCTACAGCCTACTCTAGAGACACTCACCCAACTATGCTTATAGCTGCTCTATTCATAATCACCAGAAACTGGAAACAGCCTAGGTGGGCATTAACTGATGAACAGATAATGACCTTATACAATGGAATATTATTTAGGTGTTAAAAATGAAATTATGACGGAGCCAGAAAAGAGGCATCCCGAGAGGGGTAACCTAGACCCAAAGAGCAAATACTGTATATTTGCCCTTATATTTAGATTTTTCCCTTTTCCAGTGGAGATCCATCGCAGATAGCTTCTTGGTTAGGAGTGGGACTCCATGTCTACTTCCCTCTCTCCATGCTGGGGCTCATCTGTCTGGAACCTGTGAGGGTCTTAGGCACACTGCTGGCTGCTCTGTGAGCTTATCTCAGCCCTGTTGTGCTTGGGAGTCGCTGTTTCCTTGGAGTCATGGTCACCTCTGGCTCTAACAAGCTTTCCACTCCTCTCTGCATAGCTCCCCAAGCCTGGTGGGGAGGGGTTTGATGGAGACAGCCCATTTGGGACTGA
The DNA here is from genome assembly GCF_000001635.26 of Mus musculus. NCBI lineage: Eukaryota > Metazoa > Chordata > Mammalia > Rodentia > Muridae > Mus > Mus musculus. Next base: position 120,188,163 of record NC_000075.6, on the reverse strand, counting down.
GTGCTCCAAAGTCTCTCACTCTCTAAACACTGTCCAGTTGTAGCTCTCCGTGTGGATTCCCATCTTCTTTAAAGCTCCTTGGATGTGGGTCGGGCTTTCTGATCTATGAGCACAGCAGTACGTAAGGAAGAGTCAACTCACTGCTACGTTTCTTTACCAGACTAATAGCAGGTCCCAGGGCTGGGGGAAAACCTCCTCTAGGGTTCTCGGGCACTTCAGCAATGTCAGGAATGGGTTCCTTCTCATGGGGTCGGCCTTAAAGCCAATCAAAAAAGTGGTTGGCTACTCCTGTAACGTTTGTGTTGAGCCAGTCTATCCTACAGGCTGGTCTCAGCCAGGTGATCGGGATGACCACCTGTCCCCTTTGGTAGTCTGCGGAGCATCTTCCAGCACCATGACTGCCAGCTACTTGGTGGGGATGAAGCACCCACAGTTGGGCACCAGCTCAACTTCTTTGCGTTCAATGGCACAGATAAGTGGTATCTTCAGCTTCGGAGCCTTACAGTCAGGTTGTGCAAGGCAGCCAATAGCCTTGGCAGTAGCGCTTGATGTTCGGGGATCTCTGTGGAGCCCTTTGACTAGTAACTCAACAAAACGTCCTCTTGGGTCGAGGTTACCTCACTCGGGTGCTCTCTTTTCGGGTTCCATCACAATTTTTCTTAAAACATTTAAGAATAATATTCCATTCTGTAAATGTACCATCTTTTCATTTTCCACCCACCGGCTTTGTCCATGAGTGTCGCTGGCTTCTCCGTCACACCCCAGAGCAAGTCCCTTGCCCAGGAGGCGTTCGCCGGCACGGAGTGAACTCTGTGGTGTCCGCGAACCTTTTGTTCTAGTTGGTCTTTGGCTTGTTGGTTTTTGAGTTTCATTTTGTGAATTGTTTTTAAGAAAGAGAGACAAAGTTAGATGGATGGGGAGGTGGGAGGATCTGCAAGGAGTTGGGGGGGGGGGGAGGAAGACATGATCAAAATATATTGTATAAAAAAGTAAAGGTTGGGAAAGACTAAAATAAGCAAACGAGGCAGAAACTCATTCCTCCTAAACTGTAAATTCCGGGAAGCCCCAGTAGGGGGCAGCCTCTCCTCCCATCATCCCCTTGGGCTCTTGATAAATGCTGGGGATTCTGCCTGCTTATCACTAAGCAGGTCTCTTCAGGAGGGCTATCCTGTGCTCCCCTGCCTGGAGGCCACTTTTCTGCTCATGCCCCGGCCCACCCCAGCAGTTTCCGGCCTTATTTTAATTGCTCTGGCAGGCCATCATACCGTTGGGTTGGGTTTGTTTTGTTTTATTTTGTTTGGAAGCCTGGACCCCTATCTGTTTTTGTTTTTTTGTTTGTTTTTTGGGTTTTTGGTTTTTTTTTTGTTTGTTTTGTTTTGTTTTTGTTTTTGTTTTTGGAGACAGGGTTTCTCTGTATAGCCCTGGCTGTCCTGGAACTTACTCTGTAGACCAGGCTGGCCTCGAACTCAGAAATCCGCCTGCCTCTGCCTCCCGAGTGCTGGGATTAAAGGCGTGCGCCACCACGCCCGGCCCTATCTGATTTTTTGTTTGTTTGTTTGTTTGTTTCCCTAAAAATGATGTTTAATAGATTTCCCTCGTGCACTTATGACATACGGAGTGAGGAAAAGATGGTTTTCGTCTCAGGAAAACATTTTTATCTTATAATTCTAGATGTGTTCTTTCCCAGAAACCCTTGGGTTGAAACTCAATTACAAGGTTCTCATGAAAGAGATGGCTTTATCTCTGAAAGGTATTAAAAACAATACACATCTTCCACCCACACCGCTTCCCATCATTAGAAAATGGCTGGGCATTGTTCTTTGCTTTAAACTAGAATTCCATAGCCCTCACTTCCCGGGGCCTTCCGTCCCTCTCTCATGAAGATTACTCAGTATCAACAACGTTTTCCCAGTGTTTTTCTACTGGAGTGATTGCCAGTAATCTCGCCAGTTTTATTCATGAACTTGCAGGCAAAAATCTTTATTCAAGTCTGAAGACAGCACAGACTACATACATTTATTGGTGACGAATAACATTTAAAAGTAAATCAGAGGCACTGCATTATCTGATTTACTGATTTAATCATCTGATCTGCTTGCAAATGCCCTGCGTTTCTTTTGTCCTGGCTCCAGGAAAGGCCATGCAGGCTCGAGTTCCAGCAAGCAGGTATGTTAACATCCCTCAGATACAGACATCTGAAAGGTGCCTAGAGGCAACAAGGGTGTCACTTCTCCCAGAGGAACACTCACACGACAGTGAACAATATCCGGGGGAGGGGGGAGGGAATCTTATGGCCTACGTGTTGTTGGCAAATGTCACTCAAACGTGTGTTCTTTCCTAAAGGCTTAGCAGCCTGGTGTTCTTGTACATGTGTTGAAGAGACGGCAGCCATTTCACATTGCATTTCGACTTCCCCACCGTCTGCTTTCCTTCTCTCCCAATACCTTCCATGGAAGACTTCAAGAACTGGGACTGGAGCCATGGCTCAGTGGAAGCACCGGCTGCCCTTCCAGGGGATGAGGGTTTGATTCCCAGCACCCACATGGTGGCTCACAGCCATCTGTAACGACAGCTGCAGGCCTTCTAATGCCCTCCTCTGACCTCCATGGGCACTGCACACGTGTGAAGCACAGGCATACATGCCCACAAACTCTCATATGCATAAAATAAAATAATCTTTAAAAAATGTTAAAGAAGGGCACCATGACTGACTAAGACAGTATGTTTTCTTATGAAACAGTATCACGGTGGACCACAGTAAACCTTGGACTTATGTCAGTGGGGGAGGGAAATGACATCAGTATAGTCTGTCATGACTGGTTTTGGTAGCTGGGCTGAACATGGAAAATATTCAGTTAATTCTATGGACCTGTTCTTGGGTTTCATTAAGCACCAAATGATGTCCTATGGGGAGAGAGAGCAGTTGGCTACTGTATGTAAAGTACCTTTAAGAGCGAATAAGCAAGTGTTCTCCATTCTGCCATTCCGCTGTCCTCAGAGCCCTCCTGCCCTAATGTTTCTTTTAGGTACTCCTGTCCTATGTCATTGTTCCTGCGGTCCCAAGAGAGACACCCTCAGCCACGGGACGCCTCATCCTCCACACCAGATGTCTGCTTGTGACCACATCCTGAATTCCCAATGCCTGCCTTAGGAATCCAGAGTCGCATGAACCCAAGACAGGTTGTGCTTCCTGGGAGAAAGTACTCAGTCCCTCTGTGTGGGAGCCATGGCTGGGGTCTTAGGCACGATGGGCATCTATCTCAGACTATACAAGGAAATCCTAATACCACTGATAAAACTCACCCTGGCGCCTGGGGCTGGGAACCCAGGAAGGGCTTGACCCACCATGGAAAGAGAAACCGCTCACAGAGTATCTCCAGGATGCCTGGAGAACCCAGTTCTCTCCGATCCACCCGCGCATGTTCTTTTCCAGCAAATAAGCCACGCCTCACAGCCATCTCTGGGACCAAGCTAAGGTCCCACGATGCCCCCTTCTGGCCATGCTAGGCTTGTTGCTTTATCAGAACAACAAGATTCTGCATTTGTAACCAGTCGATTATTAAAAACAAATCTTTGGTGTAGACCTCGCCTAGTCGGGTTCATGGCTATGCAGGCTTCCCAGTAAGCAGTTCAGGCGAGCGAGCGCTTTCTGGGCAGCCCTGCTGGGTTGTCAGTTTTCACACCACCGACTTCCCACTTTGGCGCTCTAACCAGCCTTCCCTTCTTCCAGCGTCTGGGATCACAGGCTGATTCTGATTCCGGAATATCCCTGAGATATGGCAATTGTCCCCCATGGGCAGCCCTGGTCCCTCTTGTCAGAGAATCATTTTAGAATCCAGGGGCACAAACATCTTTGGTTCGTGTTCCAAATAGATTTGTGCAAAAATACACAGTGATGAAAGGCATTCTAGGGACAGAGCAGATAAAACCTCTAAAAACCACTTCCATGGCAACGCTGAGTCAAAAGTGTGGGCCTGTCATCCCAGCACTCAGGTGGACCAGACAGGAAGATGATGAGTTCAAAGCCAGCCTAGACTGTTTATCAAGATCCTGGTTCACAGATTCTTCTGGGCATTTCTCTTGATCTCTGTTTTAGTCCCTTGGCCTCGACTTTAGTAAAGAAGTTTATTAATCTAATTTTTCAGCTTCAGAGCTTTTATCTGATTTTCTCAATTGTTGAGGACCGCAAAGAGCTGCTGCCATCCTACCAAACCTCAGGTCTACGTCTCAGAGCTGACCACTGCCCCACTCCACCCATAGCTCATAACACTTCCACTCTCAGCCATCCCTAACCTTGCTCCACAGCATCCAGGTTCTACAAGTCTTAGGACCCTGTCACTTCAACACCAATTTCTGAAAGGAAAGAAGCCCCAGTTTCATAGGGAATCCCCCAAAAGCTGAATGCTCAGGGCTGGAGTGTTGGATGGTTCCGTGGGCTAAGTTCTTGCTGCCAAGTCAGATGACCTATGTTCCATGCCCAGGACTCACAGGGGAGAAGGAATCAGCTGTGCAAGTTGTCCTCTGACTGCTACATGTGTGTGCATGTGTGCACACACACTCACACATACTAACACACACACTAACGAACACAACACTCAGTCACACGAAAACAAACACACTAACATGCAAATACAATACTCACACACAGATACACAAACATGCTAACATTCACATACATTCACACATACACAAACACACACATACAAACACACAAACACACTAACACTCTCTCATACAAACACACACAAACACACACACACTAACACTCAGACACACAAACACACTCACATTCGCACACAAACACATTAACATACTCATACACACAAACACACACACATAAACACATTAATGCTTACACTAACACAAACACACTAACATACACTCACAAACACACACATAAACACAATAACATTCACACACAAACACACACAGACCATCACACTCATACTCACATACAAACACAGTAAACAAATAAATAAATGTATTTAATAACTTTAAGGCTAAGCACTAGAGCCTGGGGCGGGATGATCAGATCATTTCTTGACTAATGATAAAGATAATGAAGAGGGCAGCATACCATAGTGAGCTGTGTGTGACCATCATGTGATGCCAGGAGGAAGAGAGTCAGTCTAGGGAAGGGACTGGCACTGTGGGGGGAGGGGGGTAAGAACAAAGTGTCAGGATGCCTGCTGTATTCCATACATACATGAAAACATCACTAGGAAATTATTACTTTGTGTGCTTACTTTTAAAACAATTAAAAAGGGCTGGAGAGATGGCACAGTGGTTAAGAGCACTGACTGCTCTCCCAGAGGTCCTGAGTTCAATTCCCAGCAATCACATGGTGGCTACAACCATCTGTAATGAGATCTGATGCCCTCTTCTAGTGTGTGTCTGAAGACAGCTTCAGTGTACTGATATAAATAAAAAAAATAAAGCCAGGTGTGGTGGCGCACGCCTTTAATCCCAGCACTCAGGAGACAGAGGCAAGCAGATTTCTGAGTTTGAGGCCAAATGGTATACAAAGTGAGTTCCAGGACAGACAGGGCTATACAAAGAAACTCTGTCTCGAAAAATAAATAAGTAAATAAATAAATAAATACATAAATATCTTTTTTTAAAAAGAAAAAGATTCTTTAAACAAAATTAAAAAAAAAGAATAACAGTGGTCAAATGTAAAATAGAATAAAAATATCATTTCTCAAATTGAAAAAAAAAATTCCGTGTTGAGGCAGGCAGGTATCTGCAAGTTGGAGGCCAACCTGGTCTATACAGGGAATTCTGGGCTAGCCAGGGCTGCATAGTGAAACCCTGTCAATAAACGTAATCTTTTAATCCTGTCAGATTTCCCCATTGAAGCTCCATAAACTGAATCTATCTTATATATCCTACATAGCTTTTCTTTGGTAGTGATACTGTGTATTAGATACACCTTTTTTTTTTTTTTTTTTTTTTTTGGTTTTGCGAGACAGGATTTCTCTGTAGCCCTGGCTGTCCTGGAACTCACTCTATAGACCAGGCTGGCCTCAAACTCAGAAATCCACCTGCCTCTACCTCACAAGTGCTGGGATTAAAGGTGTGCGCCACCACTGCCCGGCTAGATACACATTTTTAAATTTTGTTTATTTTATGCTTGTGAGTGGTTTGTCTACATATATGTATGTGCACCATGTCAGTGCCCACGGAGCCCAGAAGGGGCATCAGATGCCAAGGACCTGAACTTATGGATGGTTGTGAGCCAGCATGGGGGAGCTGGGAACTGAACCCAGATTCTCTGGAAGAGTAGCCAGTGCTCTAACCACTGAGCATCTCTCCAGCCCATGACTTTGTGTATTAAACTCTGCTTGTATAGAGGCCCGCAGGTAAGCAGCTATCTGCCTTGCACCAGCCTGTGCATGTGGATGAAGATAGTGAAGGGTAGGACACGAGAGAGCAATAAACTATGCGTGGGAGCCAATGCGGCCAGCTCTTCCCAGTCATACCGCTGAGTATCGTCACCGCGGGAATATTTACCTCATGGGAATTAGTAAATGCTATGATGATTTCTACCTGGAGACCCCAACAACTCCAGGCACATGCCTCCGTTTATCCCAAAATGTAAGATTAATTAACATTCGGAATAATGTCAGACATTGTGGCTTTGAATTGCTACTCAAGAAATGTATGAAGAACAGCTTTTGGAGTTTTATGAAATGTCTCCGGTATTTACTTGGGAATGTTCCTGAGAGTCGATGTTAAGTAGAAAAACAGTACGTGGTGATTACAACGCGACTCAGTGACGAATTCCAAAGCACATTTTGCTTAGTAACCCATCAGCTTCAAGCAATCTCCAGATAGGTTTGATCCATCCCCAGGTTTTATTTCTACAACAAACAAAATTTAGTGGTTTCTGGTTAATCACATTAATGAGCTAACGTCCAACGCTGCGCATGGGTTAGCGCGCTCTGGGTTAATGCGCATGCTCGGTGTCTCAGGGGTGGCGTGGAGGGCGGAGACAAACGAGCACTCAGGATAGGCTTTGCTTTGCCAAAATGAAAACAAGATGAAAAAGCATAAAGTCTCCTTAATGGATTGGATGAAGCTAGCCTGGAAATTTGTCTCACCAATGGGCTACTGTGTGCTCCTAACCCGTTCCCATTCTTCTCAGCTCAGTTACCGTAGTCGAGAAGGAAACATCCCTGGGCACTCACTGGAACCTGGTCCTCAGAAAGGTGGTCACATACATGTCCATTTTAGCACCTGAGTTTCTGCGTGTAGTTTTTGTGCAGTTAAATTCCCCTGCCTCTGCCTCGGCACTTCCACGGAGCCACAGTGCCCTCGGGAGAGGAAGCCGGGACCCCTCGGCTGCCTTAGGACGATATTTGGCCTGCTTCTTCTTTGCTGTAGTGCAGCATTCTGAGCCATCTCTTCCTCCTGGCTGTCTTCCTCACCCCCTCCGCACACCTTGGACAGTTTCCACTAACATGGCCCCCATCCGTGCACTTGATCTGAACTTTGCCGGGTCTGGCTGTGAGGACGCCATGGTGACCTTTGGGGTCTTCAAGCATCCGCCTGTGCTTGGCCACCCCGGCTCCCAGCACAAGGCCATCTGATGTTCTTATCGCCCTACACTGAGTTTTCGCCACCGTAATACTGTCTGTTTTACATCCCTCCACATTCCCCAACATCCTGTTGTCCTTTCCTACCTACCTGGTCTTTAAAGGAAAATTCGAGAGCTGTATTTACATTTCTTCCCTTTTCTCTCGTGTCAGGAACCATCACAAGGCAGACTCTATAGCCCAGACCCAAAATTGATTCAAAACAAATATTTTTGGTGTTTAAAATTTATGCGACCTTGTAAACATCCCAGACTATTCACAGACTTCACATCGACCCTCTCCAAACAAATATATGCCCTGCCAGTACTGTTAAGCCGTTTCTATGTAGCTTTTAGTCTGGGTTATTTCCTCAAGCCAGGAATTATTTCTTATACTTTTATTTCTGACAGGACAATTTCTAGTGTCTTTGTGTTCTGCTGTCATTTTTAAATCCTATTGCATTATAGAAAAAGTGTGAGATCTTGTGGCTTCTCCTTATTAAGCAATAACCAATACAGGACTGTGGGATGTCAATATTCAGGCCCAGAACGTCATACTGCATTTACTGCCCGGTACTTGATTTTTATAGTTCTCAGTTTGCTTTCTAGATTTACCTACATGACATGGTCTATCTGACAGATTGGCTTTTAACCGCTGTTAGGACTTTATTTGTGAACGTCCCAAAATTGATTCTCTCATTCCCTTGGACAGACATTTTGGCTAGTTTCATTCCACTTCTCTTAACTACAAACCACGATCTTTTAGACAAATCTGCGCATTTCTCCTTCTCTAAAGGGGTGTGAGTTTTCTCCAGGATGGATTCCTAAAATTGCAGTCACTTGATTAGAGGTTTTAAGATATTTTGCCTTGACAGTGTCCCCAGAGTACAGCTCAGTGGTGACAATGTATAGACTCCCATCGGTAGCTGCTAGGATTTTTCTCACGTCACCGCCAACCTTGACAATTTCTCTTTTGCATTTGCGGTTTGCATGGTTGTGCACCATGACCTTGTTTTGCACATCCGAGAAGACACAAGAATCTTCAGCCTGAAGAACCCGAATCCTGGGCGGAACAAGCACATATAATCTGTACTTAGTGACATCACAGCCAGCATTTGGAATGTCAGTGACAGAGAGGAAAAACCTTGTTAAAAAATAACAGAAAGTGAAAAAGAATCTTACCTCGGAGAGTCGAGACAGTTGACAGAGATATCTCGCTGGCAGTTATAGAGGGAGGTGATGGAATGGCATCGTCCACATGCTGAGGGGAGAGAAAAAACATCAGAACTAAATGGGGCTGTTCCTCCCCTGGTTCTCCTGGCGGTTGGACCCCTGCGTTCCCGTTGGCCTCCTACATCCTTCAGAAGCAGGTACCCCGCTCTCATGAAGAGGAGGACATATCTGTGAAGGGAGGCACACACCCGAGCTCTGGTCACACACTTGGCCCTGAGGATAGGGAGGGCAGAGAGGGGCAAGACCCATGGAACGCCACACCCCTGAAACCAGCTCAACCAACAACTCCGGTCAGTAAGCTGGAAGGGCCCCCTCTCCCGCCCTGCGGATGTAGCTTGTTTGTGTCTGACTCATGTATCTAGCTTCCAGAGACGAAGCCTATTCTAAGATAAAAACAGAAGAAGAGGTGCCAAAAAGGACTCAGAAAATAAGAGAAAAATCGTGCGGCTTAAGCAGTTTTGGATAAAGCTGGCAAATGGTGCAGAGGATAAAGGTGCTTTCTACCTCATCTGCCAGCCGCAGTTTGATATTGGGTCCCATGTGGTAGAAGGAGAGAACTGGCTCCCAAAAGTTATCCTCAGACCTATACACTTGGGCATACACACGAATGCACACACATGTACATACACACACATGCATGCACACACACATGCACACACACACATGCATGCACGCACAAGCACACACACACACCAGCACACACACATGCATACAACAAGTTCCAGCTAGGTACACACTTTCAGTTTACTGACTGGAGTTGTAGGCATGCTAGAGGACAGATGTGGTGGTAACTCAACCACTGTGAGAAATAAAAGACAGGCAGCCACCAAAGGACAGTAGACCACAGCACTGCTCCTCCGGGGTCGAGTCTGGTAGACCCACTGACCAGCAACTGTCCCACCCAGGAAATAGAGGGGCTCAGCTTCTCTGTGTACATTCCCACCTCAAGCACAGAAACTGCACAGACATCCACTCCCTTGTCTTGCACATGTACGATCTATTGATTGAGCTGAAAGACAACACAGTCCACTGAAATCACAGAACTGCAGGGCTGGGTGTTTTCTGGAAGGTTCTCTGTGTTCTGAACAGGTGAATGACTCAAAAGCCACAGGCAGAGCTGTTGGCAGGACACCACTGGTTAGTGTCCGCGGTAGGGAAAAGCCTGGATCTACCACCTTTGAAGTCACGTTTACTTCCCAGAGCATCCCAGCTGCCCCCAGATAGTCTTGTAAAAGCTAGTCACCATCTACATACACTCAACCTTTAGATCTTAAGTTCTTTCTTGGTCTACACAACATCTCTGTAGAATGGGCAAGGCAGGTATCACCCGTTTGCTTCTGTCAGGAAAGGGATGATTAAAAGATGTGTTCAAAGTCCGGCCATTTCTATCCTGGTTTCATTTCTGCTGATGTGATAACATGTCTTGATGTTAAAAATAAAAAGAAACAATAAAAACCTTAGGGGAGGGGACTAGAGAGATGGCTCAGTGGTTAAGAACACTGGCTGCTCTTCCAGAGGTCCTGAGTTCACTTCCCCACAACGACATGATGGCTCACAACCATCTGTAATGGGATCCAATACCCTCTCTGCCATGTTTGAAGATAGTGATAGTGTACTCACATACATAAAATAAACAAATTGGAAAAAGAAACCTTGGAGAGAAAATGTTTCTCTTAGCTCACAATTCTCACTGCAGGAGCTGGAGACAGAAAGTCACACTGCAAGCCCAGTCAGGAACAGACAGAAGTGACTGTGTGCACGCTTAGTGCTCATCCAGCTTGCTCTACTCTGATAGCTTCCAAAAACCCAAATCCAGGAATGATGCCAGCCACTTTCAGGTTGGGTCTTCCCTTTTCAATTAAGAAAATCAAAGCACATTCCCGCTGACATGCCCACAGCCCAATCTGATCTAGACAACCCCTCACTGAGACTCTCTTGGGTCAAGCTTACAATCGTCAATATATTTAAATTATCATTTTATCAACCAATATGGGCACCATTTACCAGTGACACAGAAGTGAGTCGACTTGGGTCTGAACTTGAGGGTCAATGCTTCTATTTTTTTTTTCTTTTCAGTATCGTATGACGGTGTTTAGCACTCTCGGTTCCATGACAGATGGGCTCCTATAAACTATGAGTGGAAGCAGAAATTGCTTCACCCCTAAAGGGCTTTAAATCAGGGACTGACATCTTGAGAGAAAATGAATTGTATATTTATGAATATATTTATGAATACATATTTACACAAACATGACTTTGGTTTTACTCATTTGCAAGGACTGCTCTGGGCTAAACAAGCTAGCTACAACCTTCCCTGCATGAGAGAGTCACTCAGTGAGAGTCTCCTATAGTGTCCTTGTTCCTCTGGGGGCTTAAGCCTCCTGAGAAGCATTGTAGGAGGATGAAGGTACAGGAAAGGTGTCTTTCGTTTTCACAGAGACCTGAGTTTGGCCAGTCAGAACTGGGGAGGGGGCGTGCAATGAAGTGAACGGCCAGATATTTAGCCGCCTTTCTGTCCCCAGGACCTACACAGGAGGAGACTGACACCCTCAAGTTCTCCTCTGACCTCCACAAGTGCACATGGCATGTGCACACACCATAAATAAACAAATCATTTTTTAAAAAGAAAATGCAAATTCATTCAAATATGGGGGGCAGGGATCAGGACACTTCACAGAGGTGATTTGGAGTGACTTCTTTGGAACCCTGCCCTCTGACTTCATCTGTCCTGTGCTCGCTACCACCCCAGCGTGAACTGGCTGCCTTGTGTCCTATATAAAGTAAACAAGGGTTCAGGCAAGAGCTACCCCACACCTCACCACTGAATGTGAAAATTCACTTAATCTACAATTCTCCCTCCCCCTTTCCCCATCCAGTGAGAAGCCCCCTCAAGTGATCAATATGTCTCCCTCCTTTTGTCCCCAAGCTCCCTGCCCACCACCTAGGTTCTTAGCTCCATCAGTTAATTGCCATGTGGCTCTTCATCAGACATCCTGCTGTCCCTGTCCCAAGAGCATTGCATTACAATCAACAGCTCCCGAGCTAACAACCTGATGGGACCCATCCTCTGCTTCCTTGGAGGCCAGGCTAAGCTGAGGGTGTTACATTTACATTCATGGATTCCCCATCCTCACTTCCATTTCCTGCCAAGGTCACAAGCAATTCCCAGTGAGCTGCAATCGACGCCTCTGAGTCCTCAAAAGGATCCAAACTTTTTGAAAATTATTTTTAAAACTATTCTTAAAAGCAAATAAACATTCTTTCAGTCAGCAAGTATTTATTGAGTTCTTGTTAGTGCCAGATAACTGGAGACAGGATAAATCAGTGGGGCCGCCGTGGGATTTACATTAGGCAAAGCATTGGGGCGAGAATTAAACAAATAAGTGAGCAGATGATCCTGGAAGACAATGATGGAGTCTGGTGACCGTGGAGGAATCTCTGAGAAGATATCTGCGCTCAGGGCACCTGTGTAGGAGCCGTAGGCCAGAGCGTGACAGGCTCTGAGGAGCATGCACACAGCCCCATGGTGAATGAAGCACCCCATTAGCAGCTCACACGTACAAGAGAGGGAACAGGAGGAAGAAATGGTGAGGTCTTCCTGGGTGGGGAAAGGCTTCTAAGTCCTGGCTAGGATGCACCCATCCTCGAAGAACCATGAGTCTGGTACTCTCTTGTTTCCTTTTTCCCCATTTCCATGTGGATGTGTGGTGTGTGGTGTGGTGTGGTGTGGTGTGTGTGTGTGTGTGTGTGTGTGTGTGTGTGTGTGTGCAAGTGTATGTGCACAAGCATACAGGGGTGCATGTGCATGGAGTCCCTGAGTTTGACATTGGGAGTCAGTCCTATATCTTCTACCATAGTCACTGAGGAAGGGTTTCCCAGTCAGTCCCAAAGCTCACTGATATGGCCACTCTTGCTTGCTCTGGGATCTCCTGTCACCAGCTTCTCAGTTTGGATTTAGAGGTACGTTGTCAGGCCTACCCAGCATTCGTGTGGGTCATGGGGATTTGAACTCTAGCTCTCATGCTTGCAAGGCAAGAATTTTTTAACCACTGAGTCAGGCCCTGAGCCTGGTTTCCTTGTGAATAGAGACATGGCCTCCTTCCCGTCCACTGGCCTCCTAAGGAGAAAAGTGTTAGGAGGGGTGAGGAGTGACAAGGTTTGTGTGTGTGTGTGTGCGTGTGCGTGTGCGTGCGTGCGTGCGTGCGTGTGTGTGGTATATGTGTGTGTGTATGTATCTGTGTAGTGTGTATGTGTTTGTGTGTGTCTCTCTCTATCTCTCTTTCTCTATTCTTTGTGTTTATAACTTACCAAAGTTTGGGCTCAAAGCAAGCTGAAGTTGTGGGGCCGACCCAGATGGAGCCTGACTAGAGATGGATCTATCCAACTCCTCTCCTTCCACCCTCCGCCCCCGCCCATCTGGGCTGACTAGGGAAAAGAGGCCCAAGCCGATCACCATGTGCCCCCTGCTGAGAAGGCTTTGGGACTCTGAAGTGTTGCATGTACCGTTGTGGCCTTTTCATGACGACCTCCTGCAGTTCATGACGACCTCCTGCAGTTGAGGCCTTTGGGGGACAAGAATGAACCTGGGACTTGGAAGGGCCTCTAGCATTTGCACTTGGGCAAGAAAACTGAGAGCTGGCACATATTCTCCCCAAGCTACTCCCAAGGCCAACACCCACACAGCAGTCCACACGAGTACAAGGCAGTACGAGGCGCTTCCATCTGGCCCAATCTCTGTCCCCACAGCAAGTGTACAGATGGGTACAAGCAAGTGCCACGCCATGGGGGAGGGCTGGCTCCTGTGGTCTAGAACAAAAAGAGCCCATGCTCGGGCTCATTCTTCCCCGGGAGTCTGGAGGCTACGGACTGTGGAGGCAGACCAGAGCGAGGAGACGGAAACTCAGCCCCGCGCTACTCCACCTCCACAGTGAGCACAGACCCCTTCATCCCGTGGAAGGCCTCCTACTCAGGGATGGGATCTTGGACTGATAACTCTCTAACACACGCACACATCACACGCGCACGCGTACGCGCACGCGCAAACACACACACGCACACACACACGCACTTTGCCTTCCTTTCCAGAAGGCCAAGTTCCCTTCCTGTTTTCCTTCACCTCTCCTTGCCACAGACATAGCCGCGGAGGGCCAGCCAGGGGAAGCACTGGAGCATCAGGCCTCTCAGGAATTTGAGGGGTTTTGATTTGGAGACAGAAACGCTCCTGGCACTCTTTCTAGACCTATACAAGTGCGCATGGGGACTTGTCCAGGATGCTGCGAGGGAAGTGATTGGGAGGGTTGGGGGACAGGGCTGAAGCCATATGACCTTCCTAAATGATATCATTTGAAAGCAGTCAGAGCTGCGCCGGGCGCCTGTGCAGGTGACAAGCTCAAAGGCAAGGCTTTAGAGGGTGGTTCTCCCCAGACTGGGGCAGGAACTGATTCTCTCAAAGCCCTGTGTGAGGCTGGAGACTGGGCCCGCGGAGGGGGAGGAAGGAGGATGCCTCCATTTCCTCTGTTTCTGACACAAGTTACCTACAGTTCACATGGGAATTTAGCGCGATCCCCTACTTATCGGAACATCGCCGCATTTAAGGATCATACAACAACTTAGTATCTTACAATTCCATGGCCCTTCACCAGACTCGACTCTGGCTCTGAGTACTGCTGGCTAAGAGGTGAATGGGAAGCAAATGGTGTGCGAGCAAGAGAGGCCGGACAGAGAGCCAGGAAGAGAAAAAAAAGTATCAAGAGTCATGTTTGCTGACCAGATGCAGGGAGGGAGGGGAGAGGAAGAAGGAGGAATGTGTGTGGATTAGCTCTGCAATCACCTTTGCCAAAGACCCTGAGGAAGCGTGCACCTGCCAGAGAGAAAGGGGCTCCAGATGAAACCAAAAGACCCGTTCCCTGAGCTCTGGAGCACAAGAGATCCTTCCAGGACTCCGTGGCTAGAGTACGACACGAAGAGCCCCCTTCTCACCTCCAGGAAGGCTGCCCTAAGGCTCCCACACCATGGGGACTGAGGGCATCTGTGGTTGTTACATCAGCAGGCGTCCACTCCTGCATCATACTTGAGGTCAGATAATTCGTCTGAGAGCAGATGGGTTGCGGGAAGCAGTGAGTCCACAGGCAGAGGCTGTCCATTCACAAGAAGTCCCTTCTCGGTCACTTCTTCCTTGGGGTTGACCTGCTCCTCCTCCTCAATCTGATTTATAGAGAGAAAAAGAAAGATTTATGAATTGGTAGGTGGTGTCCACTTCCTGCAGAGCACTTAGAACAACAGTGACTTCACGGGCATTTTAAAAAGATGTGTTTACTCTGTGTGTGTGTGTGTGTGTGTGTGTGTGTGTGTGTGTGTGTGTGTGTCTGTGTCTGTGTGTGTCTGTGTGTCTGTGTGTGTCTGTGTGTCTGTGTGTGTCTGTGTGTCTGTGTGTGTCTATGTGCACCATGTGCATGCAGTTCTCACAGGTTCCAGAAGAGGGCGCTAAAACTAAAGTTATAGAGTTGTAAGCCACCATGTAGGTGCTGGGAACTGAACTCAGGTCCTACAAGAGCAAGAAGGGCTTTTAACTGCTGAGCTCTGAGTGAACCACTTGAGATGATTTTTTTGTTTTGTTTTGTTTTTTTGTTTTGTTTTTTCTCCTTAGAAATCCAGCTTTCTCAACTCTTTTAATCTCTGGGCAAAACTGATATGTTGATTTCTTTTTTTCCTGAACTGAGCATAGGAAAGGAGATATATATATATATATATCCCTGTTTCCATGCATAATAATATTTGGTTTTCTGGCTACTGGTGGTAAGGGACCCAGAAGAACACAAAGCTAGCATAAGTATATCCTGCTCTTAGAACAGAAACAAAAACATTTTATTACTTGTGACAAGGACCTGAGGCTCTGCAGGTCACATGCCATCCACAGTCAGGCAGCAGAGAGGTAAGCGCTGGTGTTCAGCTCACTTTCTCTTGCTCTTTATTGTCAACTTGCCTGGATTTAGGGTCACCAAGGAAACACATCTCTGTGTTTGTGGACAAGTTCGCAGAAAGGTTTAAGTGAGCGGAGAAGACTCGGCTGGAATGTGAGGGACAACAGACCCTGGTCTCAGGGCCAGGGACTGAATAGGAAGGAGAAAGCTAGCTGAGCACCAGCGGTCACCTCTCTGCTGCCTGACTGCGGGTGCCATATCACCTGCCACCTCAGGTTCTTGCCACCACTCTTTGCTCACCATGGTGGCCTGTGTCCCTTCAAACTGTGAGTCAAAATGATCCTTCCAGGACTGGAGAGATGGCTCAGTGGTTAGGGACACCTACTGCTCTTCCAGAGGTCCTGAGTTCAATTCCCAACAGCCACATGGTGTCTCACAACCATCTGTAATAGAATCTGATTCCCTCGTCTGGTATGCATAAAAACAGAGCTCCTGTATACATTAAACAGAATGAGCCTTCCTAACGTGTTTGCCCAGATAGCCCGTCACATCAGTGAGAGCAGTGACTGATACCGCAGACTTAAATGCAACCGTGCGCACATCTGTATATATGAACTCTTATAAAATCCTGACCAGGTTGACATGTCTCTAATTTGTTAGGGAATGAACTACATTTAAAAAGATAAGCAATATTTAGTAAATGTATTACTAATAGGTGGGCCCAGACACGCACTGGTTACAAGTTTATCAAAAAGTGTGGACTCAAACCCGATGCTGAAGCCGTCCACCTTCTGCTGAGTCAGACTGTGAGGTAAATTGTTTGGTCCCATTCAGCCATCAACATCAGTCAAGCCCTGAGCTGAGTGTAAGCTAGAGAGATGGGTGTGAGATTGCCTGAGCCTTATTTACGCACAGTCCTGGGAGGAAGACAAACAGGTCTATAAATCCGTGCCCAGCAGAGGGCAGCACCTGCTCAGAAAGAAATGTGGGGTCAGCTAGCACAGTTTAGGGAGCAGAACTCCCTAAACTGAGGATAATGGCAACTCCTTAGATGCAAGAGAAGAAGGTTTGGCTTCCAGGAGATATCAAACACCATTGTCCTAACCAAACAGGAGGGTTGAAGGATGGAAGCCCACGAGGGTCAATCATCTGTAATCCACCCTGATCTCACTCTTTGAAAGTAGCTTTGAAAGTTTGAAGTTACAAAGATTTCCCACCTAGGAGATCGGAAGAAACGAACAGCCTAGGACTGTGTGAGGCTGGAGAAGCAAGCGCCCTAAATCCACTCACAGAAGATCACTGTGGGAGCGTAGGCTCCCTCCAAGAACAGGCTGGCTCGACCTGCACAGCAGAGTTGGATTTATCACATAAATTGAATCCAAGGACTCCAGTGCGTATTTCTCATGGAACACCAGGGTGATGTTCATCTAACATCTAACGGTTGGCAGTCGCTGCCATAGAGATGCTAGCAGCCACTGGAGCTTCTGTGAGTCTTCTAAAACACATCTGGGGCCATCCTCTAGCTTGACAATAAAGCCTGAAGACACTAAGCCATATCTCAAGACGTGCTTTTAGCAAGATAGCAATTCAAAACATACACACATAGGTAAACGGGTTGAAACAGAAAACGCACAACTGTCTGTACTGAAAGACATGAGTATGATGTCTAAAATCCCAGACTCCACCCACAAAAAGCTAGAGTAAGTTAAATCACCATAGATAAAATCAACGTACTAAAGTAAATTATCCTTTTGGTTTTACCAGTCATAGGAACAGTGGACATTGAAGTTGAGAAAAGGTACTTTTTAGTTACGTGGCCTCATTTCTCCGGGCTGTGGAGCTGATCTCTTACGGTAGCAGCTCCACAATCTTAGAATCCTGGCATCAAATCCCAAATCTTAAAGACACCGGAAGTAATAAACCCAGAGGGACATGCCATGACCACCTCCCATCAAAAGAGAGATGCTTCTGCCCTCCACTGGGATGCTGAAAACCAAGCCCATTCATTTCTAAGACAGATATTCTCCGGTCCAGGAAGAGGGCCTTTTCTAAGGAGTTATTATTGATCCAAAAAAAAGACCTTTGTCTGAACCGTTTGATTCGTCAACACACTACCTGAGGAACAGCGTCAGATCTGACTTCGGGCAGCTTCTGAAAACCTTTTTAACCCTTTCTAAATGTCTGACTAGCTGCCCTGATTAAACTGCTCCCATTAATGTGCCTCCTACGCCTCTGATTTGAAATAGTCAGATCAATAAACGAAATAAACGATGCAGTGGTAAAATATCTATTCTAGTATATTACCTTAGGACCTCTGAGATTCTGAGAAGGGAGCTTGTGTATTGGGTGGGACTCGGGGTGCATGAGAGGTGCAGGCTGGTAGGAAGCTGGTCCTACGTTCCCAGGGACATAGGGCACAGCCAGCGGAAACACCTTAGCTGATACCCAAAGAGTGACTGAGAGAACGTCCAGTTACAGCTTGAACCTAACCACCCAGAGGCATCGCTTAGCTTCCTATGAAGGACTGCCTCTTCTGTACAAAATGAATATCCTCAGCCCCCTCCATTTTCTGGGCACTTCTGTATGTCAGAAGTTAGCCAGCTGAGCCAGCTTTTTTACTCCAGTCCCTTGGAGGGACTTAGTGATCAGTCAGCCTGGATACACCTCTCTAAGGTACTGAGGTCTAGTGAGCAGCAGCCAGTTAGTTCCTTGGCTGGGTAAATCAATTGTTCTTGCATCTTTGCTGTCTGAAAGAACCATGCGTGAGATTCTCACGGGGGTTCTCTAAAGCTGCGCAGGGGCTGAGTGGCAGAGTGAAAAGGATGTGAACCAGTGCTCGCTGTGGACCCACTACACAGATCTACCTCCGAGGAGTAAAATGCTGCCTACTCTGTGTGCGGGGCAGGGAATAGAAGTTTCTATCTTTCCCTCAGTTTCTCTGTGGACCTAAAACTGAACCAAAAAATAAAGTCTATAAAGAAGAAGAGGGGGGGAGACAGAGGGGGGAAGGAGGGAGAGGAGGAGGAAGAGAAAGAAGAGGAAGTCACCACCAAGCATTGCAGTTCACACCTTTAATCCAAGCATTTGGGAATTTAAAGCAGTAAGATTTTTATAAGTTTGAAGTCAACCTTAGATACGGAGTAAGATCTGGGCTAGCCTGAACTACAGTGTGAGTCTCTGTCTCAAAAAGAAGAAAGGAAACTGGTCTACCCGAGGTAGAGCAGATGGGTAAGTTCCTCTCTGGCCATCCTTCTCCAGTTTGCTCACTCCAACCTAATTTTCTCTGTGAAGCCTCAGGTTCCCACGGCAGAGCTGGAAAGTTCCCAGTTGGGGCTCCCATGGGCATAAACACCCTGAGCATGGCAGTACTGGAGTGATTACAGTACATCAGGGCCAGCTTGTCTCTTTTTGGTACTCAGAAATCACAAATTATTTTCCTCTCCCCAGTACAGCATATGAACCTTATTATCTATAAAGCAGTAGAGTTTGCTGAGTGGCTGTATGAGCAAACAGATATCTGATGAGATGCGTCAGGAGGGTCAGCAAATCGAGCATCGGGTCCTCCCATCACACATGCACAGATACAACTCATCAGTTACCACTATGTCTCTCTGAGGCACAAGGTGGTTAAGGAGGCTCATACACTCAGCCTGCCACTGTGGCCAATACTATGCTGGTAAATTAGTGACTTCCAGTCCTATGGATTGGCACAGACACAGCCATCTAAAGTGAGGACCGGTAACATCTGGAAAAACAGAAGCCACGCCAGGTCTTTCAAACAGAGGGGGTTTAATGCAGGGAGTGGATTACACAGGCTTGGTACTGTGGACAGATCCCCCATGTTAGTACTTGCAGAGAGCAGCTACTGACCTTAGGCTAGAGGGGACAAAAGGCAAGAGATGGTGTTACCAGAACCTAGGAGCTCTGGTGGGAGACCCCCCGCGGCTGGTGCCTGGCCCTCTGAGGGGGCTGCTGCGTGCTGGCTGCTTAGACTTCTGAGGGGGCTTCTGCTTGGCTGGTGGTGGTCGGACCTCTGGGCGGGGACGCGGCTGGCGCTCAGTCCTTGAAGGGGACCTTGGCTTGGCTGGCCTCGGTGGGGACCTTGGCTTGGCTGGCATCAGAGGGGACTTTGGCTTGGCTGGCGGCGCTCTGACCACCACTGGGGACGCAGCTGGCTGGTGCTTGGGCCTCTGAGGGGACGTGGCACGGCGGCTGGTGCAGAGAGGGCCAAAAGAAGCTGGAGGCTGCAGCCTGGGCTCTCCACCGTCGCTTAAGGGATGCTGGCAGGAACTGGAAACAGCAGGAAGGCCCGGCCCTCCCTCCCACCTTCTGCTCGCCCTCCAGAACCTTCCTAACAGGGAGCTGACAGTCATGGATGGAGCAAAGGGAATGTGGTGTAGACCTGGCCCAGAGCCCGCACTCACCTAGTCTTCTGGCAGGCACAGCAGATCCAGTCCTCCTCCTTCTTCTGGTAAAAGCAACCGCTCTTGCAGATGCTGTACTTGCGGTCCACGATCTCACGCTTGGAGTTGAGGAAGGTGAAGGGTGGGCAGCAGTGGATGCTGAAGTGCTCGGAGAACTTCTGGTTCTTGGAGAGCCTGGGGCCCTCCTTGGCCATTTTCTGACTCATCTCACTGGAAACCATTGATGAAGAAGGGGAGGGGAGGGGAGACACAAAACAGCATGTGAGGGAGGAACCCTTCTGCTCAGCGTCCACAGGTGACACTGCTCTGCAGAACAAAGGTGCAGAGCTTGGTTCTCTCTCTCTCTCTCTCTCTCTCTCTCTCTCTCTCTCTCTCTCTCTCTCTCTGTGTGTGTGTGTGTGTGTGTGTGTGTGTGTGTGTGTTATGCATGGTTTTATGACAAGAGCCATGTGGGAACGGCTATGGCAAGTAAGTGAGTTTCCTGGAGATGACCCACCGTTTTGCATGGCTGCAGTGGGTGCACTCTGAGAGGCAAGATCCAAAGAGACTTGATCCTAGGATTGCTTCTCGCTGCTGACCTGCCTTTCCTGCCTCTGTTACATAGCCTAATGATTTCTGTGTATCAGCCCACCCTATTGGGCAGATCTTCTACAGAACCAATATGAAGATGAACTTTCATGAAATAGTGCAGTTTAAACAAATTGATGACTTCATAATTCCTGATAGTGATTTTATAGAACTCCTGAATTAAGAAAAGTAAATCCATGCCCCCTATAGAATAAAAGCTGCAAATAGAGCCTTCATGTGTCACAGGCTAATTCCACTAGGAAAATAAAACAGGGTTGGAACAAATTTTTGATCAAGGAAACATTCCTTCTAGTTAGGAATGAGGCCACTGTCTCAGTAACTAAAGATCATACATTGGGAATGGACAAATTATTGTAGGTGCAAGGACAGAAAATAAATGATTGACTAGTTAATCTATACAAGACTTCAAAACAATAAGGCACAAGGCAGATGATTTGTCTCTTGACAAAACCTTGCTATCTTGTGACATAAAAACTGTTGCTTTAGCCAGGCGTGGTAGCCTTTAATCCCAGCCTGGTCTACAAAGTGAGTTCCAGGACAGCCAAGGCTATACAGAGAAACCCTGTCTCGAAAAGAAAAAAAAAAAAAAAACAACAAAAATCTATTGCTTTTAACTTATAATGAACTTATGGAGCTAGAAAATAGATAATGCTTATTCAGGCACTAGTCTAATGGAAAGAATGTAAATGATTCTGCTATAACTCCTTAAACCTTATTAACCTATTACATGAACTATTGCTTTAAACTTGCTATGAACATGTGAATGTAAAAATGTTTAGAAAACCATGTGAACAATTATACTGCTGTAATGGTTCTAACTGATAGTTGCTATGAGGTCATCTTTTGTTTCAAAAGATATAAAAACTAAGAACAAAAATGAAGTGGCAAGGGGCTGGAGAAATGGCTCAGGTTAAGAGCACTGACTGCTCTTCCAGAGGTTCTGAGTTCAATTCCCATAACCATGTGGTGGCTCACAACCATCTGTAATGGGATCCAATGCCCTCTTCTGCTGTGTTTGAAGACAGCAACAGTGTATTCACATAAAACAAATAAATAATCATTTTTAAAATAAGTAAATAACGTGGTGATATAACCCTTTTCTGTTTCATCCAGTTTGTGTGCCTAATTTTTTTTTCTTTCTTTCCTTCCTCTCTGCCTCAAAAATAACGGACTCTGAGACACTTGCCTGACCAGCAAGCCGCCCCTGAGTTAAAGAGTAAAGAGCCCAAGTAACCAAGTTTCTTTTCTTAACACCCTGTTGTTATCAGCAGGAGTTAACTGCCAGAAGCCATCACCTTTTGGCCTCAGACCATCGAGAAAGAATTAAAGAGCCAGAAGTCACAGCTTTTGATCGCTGCTGATACCACACCTCGATGCTTTCCGAGGTTTACCCTGGATGACGAGCTAGCTTCCTGCAGTTTTACACAAGTGGGGTGGGTGCACATGCGTGTGTGAGTGAGCATGTGTGTAGAAACCCAAGGCTGACACTCTCTCCCTCTTTATTCACTGAGGCAGGATCACTCAGTCAAACCCAGAACTTGCAGGTGATGGCTGGTGATCAAGACAGCTTGATCTGGGATCTCCTGCCTCTGCCTTCCAGAGATGGAATTATAAGGTGCCTCCACATCCACCTGTCATTAATATGGGTTCTGGGGGCTTGAACTCTGGTCCCTGTCTTATGAACCAAGCACCTGAACTTCTGAGCATCTCCCAGCCTCTTCTGGGGACCACACTGAGGTATACATGGACTTTTTCTCTTCACCAGTGAGCTCTTTGCTGTCATGGCTGTGTTTTGCTTTTCCCAGCCCAGCAATTCCCAGGTGGACTTACTGTGGGCTCTGGCTTATGTTTGACTAGGAGGCATCCCGTGTTAATGTTCCTGCAAAGCACAACTCCAGCTGTACACCACAAAAGTCAATGTCAGCTTTTCAGCTTCACTTCCTTTCCAATATGGGTGAGCTTTTGAGTTTATCAATAGTTTTTTTTATCTATTGTCAATATCCAAATGAATAAACTATTTTGTTAAGTTGATGTGTCATTTCAACGCATCAGATATGAAGAACAACCATATGTTCAACTCTTTGAAATAGGCCTAGTGTCTGTTAGTATTTGTTAGAGTTCCATATTTGATTTAAAAAGAAAAAAACATTTCATGTTTCTACAAACAGTTTGCAATTATCTAGTGTTCTAATTAGCCTCAACTGTCAACTGCCAACTTGACACAGGCTAGATAGAGTCCCTAAGAAGGGAATCTCAACTGATGGATTGCCCTGATCAGATTGCCTGTGGCATGTCTGGGGTGGTGGTGGGGGGGGCTGGTTGTTGACTGATGCTATATAGGAAAGCCACTGTGGGTAGCACCATTCCCTAGGCACATGCTCCTGGGCTATGTGAGAAAACTAGCCAAGCGTGAGCTTGAGAGGGAGCCATAAATCAGCAATCCTCTGTGGTGTCTGCTTCATGCTTGCGCTCTTTCCATGGCTTCCTTCAATGATGGACTGCGACTTAGAAACTGAATATAAACCTTCCCTTCCCTTAAGTTGCTTTTGGTCAGAACGTTTTATCATGGCAAGAGAAGGAAATTATTGTACACTGTAAAGCTTTTTTGTTCTCATTATGTGCACCAACTGTAATCATGATTTATTTCTGGGTGTGACAGTTATTGTGAATCATGGCTCAGACCCACAGAGACAATGAACCCAACTCAATCTACCTGTCCCTAGCTCCCAAGAAATAGGATTATTTCCAACTTTTGGACCTCACCACATAGCTTCTGCTTGTTCCCTTCCTGCCCAACAACTGCACAGCTCACCCACCCCACCCCACCCTCAAGGAGACCCTGCTCAAAAGGAAGGCTCTTTGCGGAGTCTTTCCTTCCCTGTGGCCTGACTTCCAATCTAATTTAAAGAAGATTTAAAGACAGATGAAGTGTGCAAACACCCAGAGAGATGAAGTATTAGGGGTAAAATAACTGGAAAAAAATATATATTCACAACAGCAACAAAATCCTGAAATACCCAGAAATAAAGAGAAAACTAAAATGTCAAAATTTCTATGGGAGAAATTTGGAGCTGCATAGATGATAAAAGGAAAAGACTGTAATCGAAAAGATCTACGCCATAAAGAAACAAGGCTTTCTGGAAGTCGTGAATGCAATGCGCTTCTTACTACATCAGCAAAGATCTTAAACAAAGAGCTTCGGTCTGAACCGACGGAGCGGACGAGACGCTCTGGTAGTGCAAAAGCCATGCAGCACTCACAACGGAGCAAACGCCCAGAAATCACAGAGTGGAAAATCCCAAATCCCAGAATGGAGAACTGGAAGGAGCGTACAAAGTCCCGCCCCCATACAAGAGGCTGTTTGCGATTGGTGGCTGCTAGAGAGGGTAGCAGGAAGTGGCGTTGGGTACATCGAGCATGCTCAGAGCAGACCTCACGCTCAGAGCAGCTGGCCCACACAAACTAGAGTCTATGTTTCTGGTGGGTGCAGGAAGGAGTTGCGAGAAGTGAAGGAATATTATCGAAATAAATTGTGTGAACTTCCCAAAAATAAATAAATAAAAACATTAAAAGTGAAAGGAAAAATGTTTTAAAGTCTAAAAGCAGTAACAACTGATTTCATACCACATATGGAAACACATTCCTGAGAGCCAGAGTTTAAAATAATCTGACATGCTATAATGCCAATACTCAGGCCAGGAAAGCATGGGGTCAGAAATTTAAGGTCATCCTTGGCTATATAACAAGTTCAGTCCAGCTCAGTCCACATAAGACCCTATATTCACAACAAATTAATTAAAAAAAATTAACATAAAGAAGTGTAGCAATGGCCTGAAGTTAGGCAAATGGAACCTCAGAGTAGGAAACTAGAATTCAAAAACAGATATGCACATACACAAGAAAACACAATGCCTATCAAAGGTGTACTAAATGCACGTCAGGAGAAGGTTCTTCATGAAGAAAGCTTGTGTGTGTAATTAGTATGAGTTGACGTTAGTAAAACAATCAAAACCTACTCCACATCAAAAGACACTATATCTATGATCAAAAGAAGCAATACCAGAATAATACAACATATATAAAATATAAAAAAAAATTTCTTTTTAAATTTTTTACGTGGATGTTTTGCCTGCACATATGTACATGCCTAGTTCCTGGAGAGGCCAGGAGAGGGCATCCGATTACAGAGACTTGTGACCCACAATATGGACACACTAGGAATCAAACTGGAGCCCTACAGTAGAACAGCGGATGCTCTTAACTACCATCTCTCCCGCCTGGAAACTCTCCAGTTTTTGTCTGTCTAGTAGGTGAAGGGGTTTGTGATACAAGTTAGGCAAAGTTAAATTAAATTTCAGAACAGTTTAAATTTGAAAACCCTGCAAGTATAATGTACTGTATCAACCCATGAAAGGAAAGATGTAGCCAGTGGTGTATTGAGGAAGAGTCCACTGGGGATGGAATGATGGCTCAGCAGGTAAAATGCCTCTCACTGTATAGCCTGAGGACCATAGCTCGATCCCAGAGCCCACAGAGCTGGCAAGAGCGACCAGTGCTACAGCAAAGCAGGAAATGGAGACTGGAGAGTCCCGGGAGGCTCTGGGCCAGCTAGCCTGAGGTACACAGCAGAGAAGAAGAAAGAGACACTGTCTCAAGTGGGTGGGATGGAGGACTGCCACCTGAGGTTGCCCTCAGACCCCACGTTTGCCCACACTCACACATATCATACATACACAAATTAATTATTAATAAATTAGTTAAATTGGAAAGGAATTTCTCAGTGAAACTCAGTATCCACTCATGGCCAACCTCTTGCTGTAGTGGGAATAGAATGTGGTGTCCTAAAAACATGGATCCTAATTCAGGCTCCTGAGGAAGGGCTGTCACCCAGCATTGTTTGAAATCCTGTACAAAATGTTTTAATTTAAAAACTGGGCTGGGGAGTTAGCTCAGCCAGAAAAGTACTCGCCTTGTGAGCTGAAGACCTAAGGCTAATCCCCTAGGACCCACATTTTTAAAAGATAAATAAATAAATAACAACCAGTGTAGGGATGTGTCTGTAATCCCAGCAGTGGGGTCCCCTAGGACTTGCCCTAACAATGAATTCCAGGCAATCAGGAAAGATTCTGCCACAAATATCAATGTGAACACTGTCCTGAGAAAAGAGATTCAAGGTTGGGTTCAGGTCTCCACAACCGCACACCCCCACAGTCATGCACATATGCACACACATAGGCACACACATGCCCACATGAACATGTACACATAACATACATACCAAAAATATTCTGAGGCTGTCAAGACTCTACAAACAAACATTAGAGATAGGAAGAGAGAAAGAGAAAGACAGAGAAAGTCCAACAAGATTCCTGACATGGACTAGAGAGATAGCTCAGGGGTTAAGAGCATGGCCACCCTTCCAGAGGACCCAGGTTTGATTCCCAGGACCCACATGGCAGCTCACAGTCATCTCTTGGTAACTCCAGCTCTGTGGCACTTAGTAGCCTCTTCTGACCTCTGCAGGAACCAGGCATGTCCGTGGTGCATAAGACATACATGCCCACAAAATGCCCATACACATAAAAATAATAAGTAAATAAATAAACAAACAAATAAATAACTTGATTCCTAATGTAGGTCAATATACAAAATCCAAACATTTACAATTCAAGGATATAATATATACAATAAAAGAAGCAATTCACACTGACCATAAGACCACTGAACATCTACAGGTAGAAATACATCAGACGAATTAAATAACAACCGCAAGAAACGTACATAACCAGGGATGAAGAGATGGCTCAGCGATTAAAGACAAAGGACCAGGGTTCAATTCCCAGCACCCACTTCAGGCAGCTTACAACATGTAACTCCAATGTCAATGAGCACAACACTGTTCTCCAGTTTCCACAGGTACCAGACATGCACACAGTACACACACACACAGTACCAGACACGCACACAGTACCAGACATGCACACAGTACACACACACATGCAAGTACTAACACAGACACACAAAATACATTTTAGAAAGTTTTAATCTACAAAACTTCTGAAAACTTAAAAAGAAGTCTTTAATACCATAGTATGCTTAATGCCACTGTGTACATCTAAACGGATAAGGTAACTCTGATCCATATCAGATTTGCATGCAGCTGACAAGGCTATCCCATAGTTCTGGTGAAAGCATGAAGACCCAAGGACAACCAAGATAGTTTTCAATGTGAGATCCATGTCCTTTCAAATATTAGCACTCACTATGAACTACACCAAAACATAGACCCCACACACAGACACACACTGAATAAGAAATCCATATCACACAGAATGCCAACAGTCACTATGAAGCACATTGACAGCATATTAGCTTAGGGAAAGATGATAGATCTGTCAAACAGGGTTGAGAGATCAGTAGCAGATCCACATATGTATAGTGGAATGATGTATAGCAGAGGGAAATTTTTAAATGATCAATGATTGGCGTGGCGGTTAGTTTTAGTCACCAATTTAACTAGAACACCAGGGCGAGATCTTGATGAGGGATTTTCTAGATAGCGTTTGGCATCTGAGCTTGTCTGTGTCAGGATTATCTTGACTATGTTAAGCAATGTGGAAAGATCCACTCACTGTAGGATCATACGAATTAATATGGAAAGACGCCCACTGTAGGCAGCACCACTCCCTAGGCAGGACATCACAGACTGTATAAGAAATGAAAAGGAATCTGGCAATGGCAGTGCAGGTCTTTAATCCTGGGACTTGGGAAGCAGAGGCAGGGGGTCCTCTATGAGTTGGAGGCTAGCCTGGTCTACATAGAAAGTTCCAGGACAGCCAGAACTATATATAGTGAGACCCTATCTCAGAAAGGAGAGAGAGAGAAAGAGACAGAGACAGAGAGAGACAGAGACAGAGAGACAGAGAGAAGAAAATGGTAAAAATCAGCTGGGCAGAAGCAGGCATGAATTAATTCATTGCTCTGTGCTCTTGACTGTGAACATACTGTGACCAAATGTCCCACGCACCTGCCATTGTGACTTCCCCACTGTGATGGACTGTAACTTGGAATTTGGGGGCTAAAGTAAGTCATTTCCCCTCAATTCACTTTTTCCAGGGTGTTTTATCACAGCAACAGGAAATAAAACCAGGAAAGATGACTACTTAAGTAAAATCAAGGCAAGCATCCTAGTTTGCGGGTGACAACAAGCACCTGCTGTGACGCATGAGCCATGCAGAGGCAGGTGCTCCGTGTACTGAGTTCTTTTGTACTCATGATATCTCAAGCACTCCAGTTTGCAAATGAGAGATACAGATGTGATGGTGTGACTATGCTTGGTCTAGGGAGTGGCACTATTGGAGGTGTGGCCTTGTTAGAGTAGGTGTGTCACTGTGGGCATGGGCTTTAAGACCCTCCTCCTAACCACATGGGAGTCAGTCTTCTCCTAGCAACCTTCAGATGAAGATGTAGAACTCTCAGCCCCTCCTGCACCATGCCTGCCTGGACACTGCCATGCTTCCCACCATGATAGTGATAATGGACTGAACCTCTGACCCGGTAAGCCTGCCCCAATTAAATGTCATCCTTATAAGAGTTGACTTGATCATGGTGTCTGTTCACAGCACTAAAACCCTAAGACAACAGAGAAGTCACCTGAGGGCTAAGTAGGAAATGGGGTGTCAGGACCCCCATTTAGACTAGAATATGTTCATAGACTAGAATATGTTCTTAACTCTGACACAATATTCTTTCTAACACAGAAAACTGGAAAAAGAGGAGGAGAAAGGGGCAGAGAAGGAAGAAGAAGATAGATTATGAAGACTGCTGCTTCATGAGACAAAGAAATCACTGTAAGACGTTGTCACCCTAAGGAAGGCAGACACCCAAGCGGTGACTCCTGTATAAGGACACCTTCAAAGCAACCATGACTTATTTTCAGCTAAAACAACATGGTGCATGCAGATCGGGCCCAGAGGTGTTCCTGTCCATCCATTTAATTTTTTTATACTGTGTTCCATGATTTTAACATGAGTGTGCTTAAGAGGGTACTCCTTCACTCACAGTGTTCATGAATGTGTTCCTTAACTGAGCATGCTGCACAATGGCACCTCCCTGTATGGCTCTGCAGACTCCCTGAATAAAATCCCCATGCTTCCCTTGTTTAAGGACAGCGTGGCTTTGGAATTGACTCCAGAGCTTTCCTTGACTGTGTCTTCCTCCATTCTCCCATGCCTTGATTGTGCTTGTTATAGCAGTGTGCTCTCTGAGGTGTGAACCCATCAACTGCACTCTCTGAGGTGTGAACCCATCCACTGCACTCTCTGAGGTGTGAACCCATCCACTGCACTCTCTGAGATGTGAACCTGTCTACTGCACACACTCTGAGGTGTGAGGCTGTCCACTGCACTCTCTGAGGTGTGAACCTGTCCACTACACTCTCTGAGGTGTGAACCCGTCCACTGCACACTCTCTGAGGTGTGAACACATCCACTGCACTCTCTGAGATGTGAACCCGTCTACTGCACACACTCTGAGGTGTGAGGCTGTCCACTGCACTCTCTGAGGTGTGAACCTGTCCACTACACTCTCTGAGGTGTGAACCTGTCCACTGCACACTCTCTAAGATGTGAACCCACCACCTTGATTTATGTAATGACTTACAACTATAAGTTCAACATCCTGTTCTGATGTAGAAGAAAATGTTCTAATGTCAAAGTATCATAGTTTAATAATCAGGAATTTTAAATCAAAAATATTCTATTATGAGTACAAATTTTAAAAGAAGGCAAATCGTTGAGAAGGAATAGTCTTTTAAATATATTGTGTCTATTTATTTGGGGTGTGCACGTCCGTGTGTATGTGGAGGTCAGGGGTGTACACATCACTGTGTATGTGGAGGTCAGAGGACAATTTACCCGAGTTGGTTCTCTGCCTCCCAAGTACAAGCATCCCACAGACCACAGGCTCGGTCGGGCTACCAGCCTTGGTGACAAGCCCCTTCCCCCACTCATTCATGTTCCTTGCCCAGAGGGTAGTTATCTCCATATCGACTTGACTGTAGTACTCAAAGAAAAAGAAATAACAGCAAGTCATAACCCTCCTGATGGGCCCAGAGATAAGGAAAACGAGACATCAGCAAAGAGAAGAGTGGAGAGCCAATGAGAAGTGAAGGGCGGGTCACAGGACAGTGCAGGGGCGGGGCATGGGCAGTGCAGGGGAACAGTGCAGGGCAGTGCAGGGGAGGGACACTGGGCAGTGCAAGGGAAAGGTATGTGCTGAACACTGACTGCTGTTTACACTTATACCAGGAACTATCATAAGTTAGGGAGCCCTGGGCTGTCAAAGAACCCCTGTCTTCCTGCAAGGAAGGAGTGAGTGCAGGCACTGGTATCTATGGAGCCAGTGTCTCCACTGTGAAAACAAGGATCAACAGGGCAGAATAAATCCACCTGCTCCCTGAGAGACCATTAGCAGTTCCTAACCCTCGCTAATCTTCTCTTGGGCCAGAGACTAATGCTTTCCTCTGAGTATAGATTTACACAGTAAACACAACAGCTTCTGTGCTGATCAATCCACAGCTACAGAAACACAAAAGAGAAGGATATTGCCATTGGCTGATGACTAGTAATTCATGCCTGCTAGGGATTTTTCCCCCAGGGATGTGTCTCCTTTATGAGGAGTGTGCTACACATTAATACAATGAAATTGAGCAGTTGATCATTGGTGACAAGCCGGTGTCAGGTAACGAATAACACCATACAAATATTTACTTTGAATTAGGGAGCCTTTGTGCAGACAGCCACAAGATGCCAAAACCCAATAGGGATTTGGAGACTATGTGAGACGTGACAGAATAAGAGAGTTCCAGTATCCAGTGTCCTGGAGGCAGTCGTCCATTTGGGAATACAAAGCCATGTTGAATGACTTATTGTATCGCTTTGTTTTAGCCAACAAAGACAAATGAGCGTGGGCTGCTCCGCAGACGACTATCTCACAGGCTAAGCAAGAGTCCTTCTTGCTGAGCAATCCCTCTGCCTGGAGCATCTCTAAGGAGAGAAACATATATAACGCAAGACTGGCAACTCAAGCACATAGACAAATACACCAGGCACATGTTTAGGTGTGAAAACATTATTACTACAATGGAGCAAGACAAAAGTAGAAGAAGTATGGCAATCTAAACATTACATAAACAACACAACATTTCAAAACTAGAAGTATACATGTTATAGTCTATGGACCCAGGAATATTCTTAAAACTTATTTTTATTTTATGTGTATAAATGTTTTGCTTGTGTGTGTGTGTGTGTGTGTGTGTGTGTGTGTGTGTGTGTGTGCGTGTGTGCATGCAGTGCCTATGGAGGCTAGAAGAGAGTTTTAGATCTCCTAGAACTGGAATTATAGGTGGTTGTGAGCTGCCATGTGGGTGCTGAGAACCAAACCCAGGTCCTCTGCGAGATCAGCCAGTGCTCTTAAATGTCCAGCTGACTCTCCAGCCCCTGGACCCTGGAATCTTCCTGGGGACCTAAAGTGAGCAGGTAATCATGTCCTGGGTCCATGGTCAGCTGAGGCAGCTGAAGGCACCAGCTGGGTGTGTCTCTTAGTTCAACAAAATATGACTGGGGATAAAGTGTTTGAATGTGGTGACTAAGGCCGCATGGGTGGCTAAATGTGGAAAGAGAAGAGATGGTGTGATGGTTACTCTGGATTCAAAACCTCCTAGGAAACCTCACGGGCATGCCCAGCAGGGACATCCAATGAGGTTTAAGTAAGGAGAGGAGCTCCACCCTGTTTTGGGGTAGCAGCATCTCCTGGACTGGCAGCTCAAAATTAATAAAAAGAAGAAAGCAAGTTGAGCAGCAACAGTCATGTGTCTCTGTGCTTCCTGCTGCCGATGTGATGGGACCAGCTGTCTCAGGCTCCTGCTGCCTGCCATGCCTTCTCCGCTGTCATGGACTGACACTCGAACCATGAGCCGAAATAAACAATCTTTCCTTAAGTTGCTTTGGTCCGGTCTTGTGAAAAACAACTCTGCCTGAGCCTCGGGTTTTCAGGTTAAGTGAAGGAGTGGGAGGGAGTCTCAGGGCTGTGAGATCATGGGAGCCAGAGGCAAGGAGGGCTTCAAAAATAGTCACCTTGGATAACTCCAGGAGCAGCTTAGTAGAAGCACAGGAGTGACTGGTGACCACAGCAAGCGTTGTTCCTTGGAGTGGTTGAAACAGGAGCCACACCTGACAGATTGTTGAGGGAATTTCAACTATGGATTTGGACAGAGGAAAAATAAGCAGCAAGAGCCAGACACTGAAGAATGGAGGGACAGAGCGTGGGCCCTGGGAGAGTTCACAGAAACCTTTTAGGGGAGGTGCTCATGTTTGGCGGTTGTGGATCTGTTGTTTGTTTAGTTGGTGTGATGAAAGAGATGTGAATATGTAAATATGTAAATGTGTTTGTGGAAAGATGTACAGAGGGGAAGACACAAGCAGAAGAAAGTCAATAACGTTCCTGAGGGAAAAGGAGGCGCTAGAATACCAAACACAGGGGAAGGGGGAGGCTGAACGCCTGCCCTCTGCAGAAGGGGGAGACAGAGGGAGAGCAAAGCTTGGAGATTAAAAGCTCTTGAGGAGAATGGGGCTGGAAGAAGTTCTCGTCCACTTCCTTCCATGAAACAGGAAGACAAAGCATCAGCTGAGAAGAAAGAGAAAGATCTGAGGTAATTGGGTGAAGGGGATCTGGGAGCAGTGTGAACAGCGCTCTATCGAACCAGCAGCTCTCGGGGTCTAGAGGAAACCCTTGACCTTCAGCTTTGATATGGTAAAGTATGGACAAGGTCCACAATGTGGCAATGGACAAAGAAGAGAGAAGGGCTAATACACCGAGTGTTGGGTCCCTTGTTCATGTAACTTTCAGAAGTCGAGTTGATGGATGGAGTTGTGGTGGAAAGAAAGGGGAGACCTGCTTAAAACCCACTAGCAGAGAAGGGTGAGTGAGAGAGACCAGCTGCGGACCCCAGAGGGACAGCACAAGCTTCAAATGCTGGTTTAACTGGAGAGCAAAGGAATTATAAAGAGAAAGATGGCACTGGCCTCACTCTGGAGGGATGTGAAGCACGAAATAGCCCCACAGAGAGACAGACAGATGAGGCTAAGACAAAGACCCAGATGGTCCCCTGAATGAAGCTGGAGGGTCCGAGAGAGAAAGAGTCTTTTCATAGGAAGGCCACTGTGCATGGTACGAGGGGTTGTAAGCAGACAGATGGTGACTTGGGTCATGGTCTCTCCAACATAGAGTTTGTTTTCATAGTTCTATTTCAGGCTGAGAATACCAGGAGATAACTGACATGCTATAAGAAGTGTTTAAGCTGCTGGGCATGATGGCAGACACCTTTGATCCCAGCACCCAGGAGACAGAGGCAGGGGGATCTTTGTGAGTTTGAGGCCAGCCTGATCTACATAGTGAGTTCCAGGATAGAAAGAGTTTCATAGTGAGACCCCTTCTCAAAAGTTAAGGAAGGAAAGAAAGGAGGGAGGGAGGAAAGAGTAAGAGAGCTGAAAGTAGAGTGAAAGTTATTTCACTCAGTCTCCTGCTGGTTTTACATTCTTCTGTGAAGTTCTGAGTACTTGTAATCATTCATGCAACAACTTAGATGCAGATCCGTACCTGGGTTTTCATCCGTGCCGGTCTGGCAACCAGAACTCTGGTCTCCGCTTGTCTTGCTCTCATTTGATTCTTTGTTGCCCTAGAAGTGAGGTGGTAGCACGCAGACTGGTCAGTTGGTGAGTTAGCTACATGGTTGCAACTCAGCCAATTGTGTTTCACAAGGAAGCTCACTCTCACAGCCCTAAAATGAGTCTAGAAAGATGTTGTCTGCTAGTCTGGGGATGAGGAAGGACACACTGGTAATATTTTATGCTAATTTGTAAGTCATCTCATCACTACAGGGAAAAAAATGACACCCATCTCATTAATTTAAGTAACAGGGTCAGGGCTGGGAGACAGCTCAGTTAGTGAAGCTGCTATGCAGGCCTGCTGGCCTGAGTTTGGTCAGAGGCCTCGGTCAGGGAAGAACTTCCTGGAAGCTGTTAGAGGACAGAAATTAGTTTTTAACCGCGCACCTTTTCTCCTGTGAGATTCTTACACTGTTGTCACTAAAATGTAAAGTCTGAGCTTTGCACACACACTGATGGCCAGGTGCTGGCTCAGTGCTGGCCACAGGGACGCAGCAAATATTTGTTAATTGAGTGGGTGAATGAATGGATAGAAACTAAATGTGGTACAAGCTGAGCCCAAGTTCACTGAAAAGACTGCATCACTTCCCCTTAGGATCCGGGTTTCTTCAAGATGACTTAGTTTTGCATACGGTGACTACAGTCTCACAAGTGAATAACCCACTAAATTCTAGGTTCTGACTGAGGTGGGAACTGCACACTATAGTGCTGAGACTATGGAGAAGCGGCTTTTCTGTATGCCTCCTTTTACCTGTCCCCACATGGGGCTTTTCACAATATAGGTCAAATTAACAACAACAACAACAATAATAGAGGCTTTTACACCTGGGTTTTATTTGTGCTTCCCTTGAGGCCCTGGGATGTGAGCCCGTGGTTCCCTGCTCCTGGGAACTGTGATAACCCTGTCTCGTTATCCCACAGCATCCTCCTAGCAGAGCTGGTTTTAAGCAGACTGGTACCTGTGCCACTATGCACAGAAGCTGCACCATTTTTTTCAAACACTTTGGAATTTTTATCAAGTGTGTTTAAGGACCACCGGAAGAGCGGGAACCAGGGCAAGCTGCTCAGCTAGCAGAAGGCAGCCCCTCCTGGAGCCCAGATGATTGGACTAACCCCCGGAGTCCGGCCACCTTCTAGGTTGTCGATGCAGGTTAACTGTCGACCACAAAACTCCCCTGACCTCCTGGACTTCACACCTCCTGATCTGAAATTCTTTTGACTGAGAAAAAGGAGATTTTGTTTCTCCATTTTCCACACCAAGATGGCCCATCATGCGATATATAATTAATTATAAAGCACTTTATCAGGGATTGTAGAAATCGCTCATTAATTAAGAGCACTGACTGCTCTAGCAGAGGACCTGAGTTTGGTCCCCAGCAACAACCTTGTTAGTCACCACCATCCTTAGCTCCAAATCCAGGGAGCTCAAGGTCCTCTCCTCGACCTCAGACATGCATGTGGTGCACATACACGCATGCAGGCAAAACACCACACATCTAAAATCAAATAATAAAAGCATCTGTCAAGCCACAGGGTAACTTTGATGTTCCAAACACAACAACCAGAATACCTCAGGCTCTACCAGAGCTGAACCCTGGCAGCTCAAACAGGTTGGGCCTGGCTTTCTGTCTTCACAGGCTAGTTAAAGAGACTAGTAAGTGTGAAGCAGGAATGGATTTATTCATTGTGATCAAGTGTGGTCATAGGGTGGTGTGGCCAGCTGTGGTCATTGGGTGGTGTGGCCAGCTGTGGTCATTGGATGGTGTGGCCAGCTGTGGTCATTGGGTGGTGTGGCCAGCTGTGGTCATTGGGTGGTGTGGCCAGCTGTGGTCATTGGGTGGTGTGGCCAGCTTTGGTCATTGGGTGGCCTCTTTCTGTTCCCTCACTTGGGAGGGACATAGGAGTATTTTACACCTCACAGATGTTGAGAGTAAGAAGTCTTAAGACATCTCAGAAACATCTTGCAGCTTTAATTCCCCTCCTAGGGAGAGGTCTGTGGAGGAAGTGGGTGTTGGAACACATAGGAGATCTTTGGTCATGAGCCTGCTGAGCCTGTCTATCAAGGTCAAGGATGCACAGCCATGATGCTCGTTCATATCAAAAGAAGGCTCAGTTGTACACGTTTATTACTTCTTCTAATTCCCTTGTATAGAAATCTTAGGTGCTCCCTTAAAATCCTAGTCACTCTTCCACAGAGCCTGAATGAAAGGTCTCCATGATCGGATTCAAGTGTAAATTTTCATGGGTACACTCAACCTAGCCCCAGCCCAGCCCAGCAGGAGAAGCAGGTGTCAGCAGGTCACCCACATGCTCCTCTGCCTCCTGAGACTTCTATACCCTGATCTTCCGTTGTTTGACTGAGAAAAAGGAAGAATTAGATCCCATCGTATTCTACCCCTGGACGATTCATCACAAGAACACACAATCTGCTTCTTGTTTGAAACGGGCTCTTTACCCCAGGCTGGCCTCCAGCTCCCTGTGTGGCCCCGGATGACCTTGAACTTCTGACCCTCCTGGCCTCACTTCCGGAGCGCTGGAACCACGGGTATGAGCCCTATGCTTATACAGTTTATCCAGGGTCAGTGACTGAGCCTGGCGCTCTGTGCATGCTAAACAGCATTGCCAACACAGCTATGCTCCCAGCCCCATAATCCTATAAGCACAGAACGCACCATCAAACTATAGGCGATTCTGGATTCAGCAGGTTTCCCAGCAAGGGTGAGGTCTCTGCTGGAGAGAAATGCTAGAACCGTGGGAGGAAGTAGCTTGTTAGGAGCCTGATCTAACCATTATCCAATCTAACCCCATCAAAAGCAGCTTCCTATCAACATCACTCAGACCAAGCATACACTGAAGGAGATTCAACAATGTAACAGCTTCAAAGCCACCAATGTTATAACAGGGGAGATGGCTCAGTGGGCAGAGTACTTGCTGTGCAAAGTGTAGGGTCCGAGTTCAGTTCCCCAGCACCCACAGCCAGGCATGGGAACTGAGCATCTGTGTCCATCGGACAGAGACAGTCAGATCCAGCAAACACGTTTAGGTCAAATAACAGGAACCCTGTCTCAAAAACTAAGGTGAAATCACGTGACATTGACTGCTAACCTCTACACATGTACACACAAGTCTACTCATGCATACATTCATAAAGCACACACCTGAACACACACACACACATACACACCAACAAGATTGTTGGAGAATAGTTGTCCTGGGCACATTCACAGGTTAAAGGAATCTATAGAGACAAGACAGCCAAAAGCAGTGTGTGAGCCTGGACTGGCTGCGAGAGTGCTGATGAACCAAGGAGGGGGAAAGAGGCCTCTAGATTAGATAGCAGATTAGCATGCTATGCTCAGTGTTAGCTTTCTGATGTTAACTGTGTGTGCGCTCAGTCTCAGGCGGCTGGGGAGGGTGTGGGGGTGTATGTGCTTGCACATATAGAGAGAATGATCAGGCAAACGTGGTAACGTGTTAGCATTTGCATAAACTAGGTACAGTTGGAATTCTTTATATTGCTTGCAACTTTTCAATAAATTTGGAGCAATTTTGAGATCCAATCACCAGCAATGCCCCGCATCCTAAATACTCCCCAAACAGCAGATCTGCGCACCTGGCTGTGGCCCTGTTTTGTTCACAGCGTTCAAAACCTTTTCTCCACTTTTTTCCTAATGTTCTAGCCAAGTGCATTGCTTCATTCCCCCGACACACGATTTCTCTTTTACTTTTTCTCTCAGACAAAGACTGAAGACTCCCAGGATTTCCGAAAGCTTCTGTGTGAGATGAGGCATTTACGTGACTTCACTCAAGGTGAGGACTTAGCCGTCGGGGCTGCACACCCCGATACAAATCCAGCTGTGTGTTTAAGGGAAGCAGCTGTTTCCAGATGAGAAGGAAAACTCACTTATATTTCTTTTTGAACTTTACTCCTTTTTAAATGTTTTGTTGTTGTTGGCATATATTCTTTGTACATAATCATGGCTTTTGTTGCAACATTTTTGCACAAGTACATAATGTATTTCAGTCATATCCATGCCTTTGTTTCGGGGCTGGAGCAATGATGGCTCAGTGGTGAAGAGCACTGACTGCTCTGTTCAAATCCCAGCACCCATATAGCAGCTCACAACTGTCTGTAACTCCATGCCTTTCTCTCCCTCTCCCTCTCCCTCTCCCTCTCCCTCTCCCTCTCCCTCTCCCTCTCCCTCTCCCTCTCCCTGTCCCTCTCCCTCTCCCTCTCCCTCTCCCTCTCCCTCTCCCTCTCCCTCTCCCTCTCCCTCTCCCTCTCCCTCTCCCTCTCCCTCTCCCTCTCCCTCTCCCTCTCTCTCTCTTTTCCTGCTCCTAGGATTCCCCCACTTCCTAATTGGCCTTCCCTCTGTTTCCATGGGTTTGGGGGAGGTTAAGATCTGGTGAGTTTCATTAGGGCTCCTTACAGGAGCATGAGTGAGATTCTGTTGCCAGGTGTGCGGGCATCTTAGCAGTGCTACATGGTTACATGACTAAAGACAACATCTCTCTTCCCCATTAACCATTAACTGTATGTAAATCCTCAGGGAGGAGCGAAGCCCCACAAAAACTCATTTTTAAGTCATGCCAATCAATTGAAAAAGAAATTGGGACTAGGGGAAACACCAACAACACCATCGATCTCTCTCTCCAACAACAAAGGTATCCAAACATGAAAATCCAAGGTCTTTCCTGGAGCAGACAAACCTGGGGCGTTAGGAGGAATGTTCCCAAAGGTCCCTTTGCCCAGATCAGAATAAACGACTGTTCTTTCTCTCTCTCTTCTGCGTCCTCCCACCTCCTACTCTCATTGTGATAGCTTCCCCTGTGACCCATAGGAGTGTGTACCCTTCCCACGTGAGGTACAGGGTGAACCAGAGCTCTGGAATCCTCTTACCTGCGAGTAATGGCTGTTGTGAAAGGTTCCTGTGGATAGCGGGCCCTGGTGGAGCTGGGCGACCTCAGTACACGAGGAATATATAGGGAGAGGCTCTACGTCTGAGTTTTCATTACAGAAAGTGTTTTTGATGGGTCCTCAGCCAAGATGTACTTTACAACAAAAGCTACACAAAGGCCCGCACAAAGGCCACACAGAGTTTAACAAAAGGCTAAAGAAAGACCAAACAAAAGCTAAAGAAAGTTGAAACAAAGAGTGAAACAAAAAGAAAACAAAGGCCAACAAAGATGGGAACAAAGACCAAGACAAAGAGTAAAAGAAACATCTGAACAAAAGCTAAAGGCACGTCACACATGCACACACCCACCCTGCATCCACACCACAACCTACAGGCTCACTCCAGCATCCCACCACCACATAATCAACACCCCACGCAAAGCATCACCCCTCTCCAAAGCCATTCCCGCCACTCTATCCATGCCACTCTATCCATAGCCGATCGCCTGTGCCAAGTCCCTCCATACCACATGCCTGCTCAACCCACAGAATGGCCATCCCCTAACTGTGCTAGAGACATGGAGCAATACACTTACATCTTTCCGCAATGCATAAACTATATGCTCTCAAGTATTACATCAGTTTCATTGGCTGCCACTTGCTGAGTGATCCTGATTTCCTTTGATAACAGACCACTGGCAGACATGGGGTTTTATACGCGAAATTTAATGACTAGTATTAACTCCCAGATCAAACATTACAGGTCACGCTACAATGGATCTATATCTATGCAGGTTATAGACTGAATCCAAAGGATTAAGGAGGCTACAGAGCATAAAGAGGCTCTGCTGTAGACAAAGCTGTGAGAGAGAATCATGGCAGGGGTGGATGGCATTGTATGGATATTTTATCTGTCAATTTAAAAACCTATGGCCTATGGCTTAGACAGGAAATAGATGTGGAAATGAGTATATTTAGAAGGTATGTTTATAATTTGTATGTTATAATTTTTATGTTATAATTTTAAATTGAAGGATAATGCTTTTTTGTTGCCAAAAAAACCATTTTGCCATAGGAAAGGTATATTTTGTTAATCAATGTGAGGAACCCGGAGTTGGGATTGGAGCAAAATTGTTTTGCTTTTATCCAACGACGACAACAACAACGACGATGATGACGACAACAGCAACAACAAGCTATGTTCATGAGAGCTAAAATGGGGTAGAGTTTTATGTTACTCTGAGCAGCCAGTCTGTCTCCTTGGAATGTGGGGTTTCACAGGGAAACTATGGCAACTCATGAGAGCTAACTTTAAAATGGGTGTCACACTGGCATGAGAATCCTATGAATGTGGGGTTTCCATGGGAGAACTGGCAACTGTTTGTCCTGGCACATGGCACATGGGTCAAGTCATAAAAACACAGTAAATACATGGTGACTTGAAAATACATTTATACAGTAAGTGGAAGGGAATTTAAATAAAGTTATATGTAAAAAAGATAATGTAATTTATATAAAGAGGAAGATGATGTAAGTATATTTGTCCACAGAGATACTAATCCCCAAAGAAGGGAGAAAAAAATGGAAATGGATGTGTCTTTACGGATACAGATAGATAAATAAATAAATCTAGGCCTTTGATCTCAATATTTGGGAGACAAAGGCAAAGTAGGTTTCTTGTGAGTCTGAGGCCAGGCTAATCTACAAAACAAATCCAAATTAGCCTGGCTGGCTCAGTGGGTAAAACATAAAAGCCTCAATCTCAGGGTTGTGGGTTCCGGCTCCACCTGCCCAGCTCTAGTGTTGACTGAGGCTTATTGTAAATAATAAAAGTTCCGTGTGTGCTTTATCCAGAAACTAAATGGTCAAAGGTGGGGTAGAAACTCTGGATTGGGATTGAAATTTTCTACAGGTGTGTTCTAGATTCCTGTGACAGGACATTCTGACCAAAAGGGACTTGGGGAAGGAAAGGGTTTATTTTAGCTTAACCCCCTAGGTCACAATCCATCATCGAGGGAAGTCAGGGTAGGAGCTTAAGCAAAACCTTGAAACAGACCATCGAGAAGTAAATATTGCTTCTTCCCAGGTTCATACTCAGCTAGCTCTCATACGGAGCCCAGGGCCACCTATCTAGGGAATAGTGCTACCCACAGTGGCTAGGCTCTCCTATGTCAGTAGCACTCAAGGATCTGGGGAATACCTCAACTGAGGCTCCCTTCTCAGATGATCCTAGGCTGTGTCCGTCGGCAGATAAAGCCAACGAGGTAAGGTAGTTAGATAAGTAATTCAGGTGACGAGCTACAGGACAGACCAGCTGAGGCGTGGGCCCATGGAGGTGATGATCCGTCAGAAGGATGGATGGACAGACTGATGTTCAGATGGTGGACAGGCAGATGACAGTTTGCCTGAACCTTGTCAAGCATTGGGGAACATGCTGAGCTGAAACCTTGTATACAAAGTTGTGTGTGTGTGTGTGTGTGTGTGTGTGTGCATGTGAGCACATGAATGCACACCCATTTGTTCATTTGTGTGTGTGTGTGCGTGTGTGTGAAGAGTAAACTACTCAGAGTATGAAGACAGGAATTTGTGAGTGTGATTTTCGTCGTAACATGGCTTGAACTGTGTAGGCAAGCTGTAGCGTATGAGGCTGCATGCTTACTGTGGTGCCCCCGCCTATTGGTGAAGTAATTTAGAGTGAGGCATAGCCACTTCACACTGTGTGACACTGTAGCTTTGAGGCTGTTCCTCACCCTAAGTGACTCCACTTCACCAGTGGTATTTGGTTCTCCGAGTCTACACGGAAGGTTCTTGTTCGTGCACAGCAACAGCGCCTGCCTGCCCAGCCTCACCTGTGAGGCAGAGGTGTAAATAACTCATTCCTCAAAGTGAAAGGTTTCCACTTAGAAACTTATCAAAGGAGATGGGGACCATAAGATCCCATGGACATGTTAAACGTACATCAGGAAGCCAGAGAGGCGGTTCGGCTGGTAAAGGTGCCCGACACCAAGCATGATGACCTGAGTTCAGTCGTTGGGATCACATGGTAGAGGGAAAATACTGAGTCCTGCCAGTTGTCCTCTGGTCACAGCAAGGTTTCTATAACATGTGCATGCCCACAAACTCACCCACCCACCACACACACACACACAAACACATGCACACTACAACATAAAAATATAACAAATAAAGTCATAGCAGAATAACCTGGCCTGGGGACTCATGTTGCAAGTTATCGATGCCGTGCCCTTCCCTGGGCCCCATAAAGAGGAATCATAATACAGCAATGATACAGTCAAGGTTGAATTGTGTTTCCTGCTTCCAAATCCCCATACTGAGGATCAAATCCCAGTACCTCTATGGCTGACTTTATCTAATGGGACCTTATGGAGGAAACCAGGATAAAATGGACCATTGAGGTGGGATGCCATCCAATAGGACAGCCTTCAATATGACATGTGACAGGAAAGACACCGTGAGGAGTCAGGGAGAAGCCGGCATCTGTGAGAGGAGGAGAGAGGCCAGCAACAAAGTCTTCCTTACCGAGCTGGAACCTGCCCTGCTGATACCTTGACCTCAACTTCCAACTTGGGAGAGACGTGAAGGCAGCATCTCCTGCTGTTTTGGACCCTGGATGTTTGGCTACAGCAGCCTTTTACACAAGCAAGCCTGTCTGCCACAAGGCCAACAAGATCTACTGCTATTGTATGTATCCATCTGAGTAGCTCTGTGCAATGGCAAAATGCTGTCAAGAGGCTCCCATTGAAAACTGATAGCTGGTGTTATCAGAACCACATCCCCAGCCTTCTCACCAGAGGTAAACACACATACCGGCTTCCTAGCTGGTTGTCTTCTATTTTAATAAATAAAACATAGGAGCGACTTACTACAAGATGCCAACATTCTTCGAACTAATTAATTTTCTTTCTTTTACTTTTCTTTGTTTTTGTTTGTTTGCTTAGAATATTTGGGATTAGGAGAAGGTATTTTTTATTTCTTTTTTTAATGATTTATTTATTTTTTATGTATAGGAGTACACTGTGGCTGTCTTCAGACACACCAGAAAAGGGCATCAGATCCCATTATAGATGATTGTGAGTCACCATGTTGTTGCTGGGAATTAAACTCAGGACCTCTGGAAGGCACTGAGCCATCTCTCCAGCCCCTATTTTTTTTTTTTATTTCTTTATTTAAATCAGAGACACTCTAACTGGCTTTCTTCCAGGCTCACATTCAACTAGCTTTCTTGTAAAGCTCGGGACCACCTACCTAGGGAATGGCGCTGCCCACTGTGGCTAGGCCCTCCTATAGCAATAACAGTCAAAGAAATCCCCCCCAGACGTGCCCACAGGCCAACCTAATCTAGGAAATCCCTCAATTGAGACTCCCTTCTCAGATGGTTCTAGGCAGTCTCAGGTTGATAAGTAAAGCTAACTAGTACAAGCTGGGGTTGCCATGTGTGTGTAGGTCAGAGACCCATGTCCCTCCCACATACATACATACATACATACATACATACATACATACATACTAAATAATTAATGCACTGATGGGTTTGTTGTTATTTTCAACTTTGTATATATCTATTTATTTTTGCTGTTTGAGACAGGGTCTCACTACATAGCCTTGGCTGTCTTGGAACTTGCTATGTAGACCAGAGATCTACCTGCCTCTACCTCCTGAGTGCTGGGATTATACCCGGCTTGTAATTTAAATTTTTAAAAGTTGTCTTATGATTTGAAGCAAGTCAAGTACTGCACGGCCCTGACTGTCCTACCTCATCGATGAAAGCAGATGACAGGTGACGTTCATACATCCGTTTTGTTGTAGAAGTATGAATATGAGCATTTTGTTCTATGAACAGCTCTCAGGCCACTTGTTTATCAGAGGGTAAACAGCGATAATGAATCAATTGCTCAGATCTGAGGAAAGCAAGACTACCTACGTACGTTGCTCCTCATTTGCTGTCAGGCTGCTATGTGTCTAGGTCTGTCCCCGTCCACAGTTCTGACCTCGGCCTCACGGATTTCTAGCTTCTTGGGTCTCTGATTTTCCGTGATGGACAGAAGGCTGTAATGCCAGCTGAACTGCCAACCACTCAGACAAAGCTCCTGTGTGTCCCCAAGCTCCATGCCCAGCATCACCGTCTGCCTCCCCCCACTCTGCCAGGGACCAGTCACAATTGTTTCTGGTCAGCAACGGCCTGTGCCGGAATGGACACCGTGTTCCCTAAGTAAGGGACCGTGTTCTGCCCCCCACCCCCGTTCTGTGTTAGAAGTCCCTAGACTATACATGTGTTATAATGAACCCACGAGTTGGGTTTGAGCTCCTATTACATTGGAGAAAGAACGCGTGGGATGGAGTGGCACTGTGCTAGGGTCTTCCACCAGGAGAGGCCCAGGTTGTGCCTGCGGGACTTCAGCCTCCTGCAGGGATTTCGATTGCTGATGTCAGCTATCCAGAGACACGTGTGCAGCAGAGCAGGACGCCAGCAAATGGGAAAAAAAAAATGAAGAAGGCAAATTCTCTGTGTTCTAATCCTGTGCTTCCCAAGAGGCAGTGAGTGTCTGCTGGGTGTTTTTAGTGTGCCCAGAGAAGCAGCAAAGTGGCCTGTGGGTAAAGATGCTTAGGCAAGCCCAACCCCAACCCATGTGGTCAGGGAGAGAAGGGAATCCCACACACTGTCCTCCTACCTCCACACTGTGTGCCATGGCATGTGAGCACATGCATACATATGCATACATGCACACAAACATGCACAAGTGTACACATATGCACACATATACAAACAAACATGCACAGACAAAGAACACATAGACCGCATATACACAGTACACATAAACAGACATACACCGCATACACACACCCATACACATACATACACACACATGCACACACACATGCACAAGTGCACACACACACAAAGAGAACACATAGACTACATGTACTCAGCACACAGACACAAACAGGGACATATATCACTCACACACACACATACACAGTCACACACACACACTCACATACACACACATACATGCACACACACTCATGAAGTAGAATGGGGAGCAGTTGGACAGAGCATGAGGGGGGTTTCAGGAGTGGGAGGAGACTGGGAGAAGGCAGCATGGACTAGGATCATAAAACACTCTACACAGATGAGAACTTCCAAGTAGAAATTAACAACTGAGGCCTCTTCTCTACTGCTACACACTGCTAGTGTTGGACTGCAAAATGCACACAAGCAGAGGTTTCTCCAGGAAAGCAGGG
The DNA here is from genome assembly GCF_000001635.26 of Mus musculus. Classification (NCBI taxonomy): domain Eukaryota; kingdom Metazoa; phylum Chordata; class Mammalia; order Rodentia; family Muridae; genus Mus; species Mus musculus. Next base: position 120,143,536 of record NC_000075.6, on the reverse strand, counting down.
ACACTGCGTGCTGTCACAGGGACACTGTGTGCTGTCACAGGGACGCTGCGTGCTGTCACAAGGAAACTGTGTGCTGTCACAGGGAAACTGTGTGCTGTCACAGGGACACTGTGTGCTGTCAGGGAGAAGCTGTGTGCTGTCACAGGGACACTGTGCTGTCAAAGGAAAACTGTGTGCTGTCACAGGGAAACTGTGTGCTGTCACAGGGACACTGTGTGCTGTCACAGGGAAGCTGTGTGCTGTCACAGGGAAGCTGTGTGCTATCATTGGGAAACTGTGCTGTCACAGGGAAGCTGTGTGCTGTCACAGGGACACTGCATGCTGTCACAGGGACACTGTGTGCTGTCACAGGGAAACTGCATGCTGTCACAGGGACACTGCGTGCTGTCACAGGGAAACTGCATGCTGTCACAGGGAAGCTGTGTGCTGTCACAGGGAAACTGCATGCTGTCACAGGGACACTGTGTGCTGTCACAGGGAAGCTGTGTGCTGTCACAGGGAAGCTGTGTGCTATCATTGGGAAACTGTGCTGTCACAGGGAAGCTGTGTGCTGTCACAGGGACACTGCATGCTGTCACAGGGACACTGTGTGTTGTCACAGGGAAACTGCATGCTGTCACAGGGACACTGTGTGCTGTCACAGGGAAGCTGTGTGCTGTCACAGGGAAACTGCATGCTGTCACAGGGACACTGTGTGCTGTCACAGGGAAGCTGTGTGCTGTCACAGGAACACTGTGTGCTGTCACAGGGATGCTGCCTACTGTCACAGGGAAGCTTGTGCTGTCATAGGGAAACTGTGTGCTGTCACAGGGACACTGTGTGCTGTCACAGGGACACTGTGTGCTGTCACAGGGACACTGTGTGCTGTCACAGGAAACTGTGTGCTGTCACAGGGACACTGTGTGCTGTCACAGAGAAGCTGTGTGCTGTCACAGAGAAGCTGTGTGCTGTCACAGGGACACTGTGCTGTCAAAGGAAAACTGTGCTGTCACAGGAAACTGTGTGTTGTCACAGGGAAGCTGTGTGCTGTCACAGAAAACCTGTGTGCTGTCACAGGGAAGCTTGTATGCTGTCACAGGGACACTGTGTGCTGTCACAGGAAAACTGTGTGCTGTCACATGGAAGCTGTGTGCTGTCACAGGGAATTGTGTGCTGTCACAGGGACACTTTGTGCTGTCACATGGACACTGTGTGCTGTCACAGGGAAGCTATGTGCTGTCACAGGGAAGCTGTGTGCTGTCACAGGAACACTGTGTGCTGTCACAGCAAACTATGTGGTGTCACAGGGAAACTGTGTGCTGTCACAGGGAAGCTGTGTGTTGTTTCGGTAAGCTGTGTGCTGTCACAGGTTTCTGCATGCTCTCACACTGAGAGATGGAGAATGGAGAGTTTCATCGTCTTTGCTTTGTTTCGTGTGGATGAAGGGCCCTGTTTGTAAGCAGAGAAAGTCTTCTTGTGCCTCCAGCATCCTGGTTTGCCTAGTACCCCAAAACAACCAAATAGGTATATATTTTAATTATCACTTTCATAGCTTTTGAAACCAAAACGTTTTAAAAGACCTTATTTTTTTAAATATTTATTTATTTATTATATGTAAGTACACTGTAGCTGTCTTCAGACACTCCAGAAGACGGCATCAGATTTAATTACAGATGGTTGTGAGCCACCATGTGGTTGCTGAGATTTGAACTCAGGACCTTTGGAAGAGCAGTCCGCGCTCTTAACCGCTGAGCCATCTCACCAGCCCAAGACCTTATTTTTAATGAGATGTGTGGGTGTGCCTGTAAGCACAGTCCCCACAAAAGCCAGAGGACAGCATCAAAGTGCTGGAGTTTCCCCCCCCCCCCCAAGCTTCCATTAAATCACAAAGTAAGCAGTCGGAGATGCACTTGTCTTTTTGTAACTTGTTCTGTTTAGTTTTGTGTTTTACAGGGGTGGGGGCGGGAACGTATTTTGGTTTAGGTTTATTTAGTGTGTGTGTGTCAGGGTCTCACTATGTATCCCTGGCTGTCCTGGAACGCACTTGGTAGGCTTTGAACTCACAGAGATCTTCCTACCTCTCTTCCTAACTGTTGGAATTAGAGGTGTGTGTCTTGTGTGACATAACCTGTCTTGTTTTTATTTTTAAGACTGGGTCTTTTTGTGTTGCTCAAGCTGACCTCAAACTCACCGCCCTTGCTTGTACTGGTTAGTTTGGGCTGTCAAGCTGATACAGCTTAGAATCAGCTAAGAAGGGAGTTTCAGCTGGGGGACTGGCCACATCAGGCTGGCCTGTGGGCATACATATCTTTGGATGATTGTCCAGATTATTATTTGAGTCAACCTTTGTGGGCAGCCCCAGGTCCTGGATAGGGGGCTCTAGGCTGCAGAATTATGCAGAGTCTGGCTGACTGTGTCCAAGTGAGCAGGCAGCATGCAGTGTGGGTGCCTTCATCTCTCTCTAAACTTGACTGAGGCAAACTGTCTCGGCCTCTGCGATTTCCCTGCAGTATGGGGCAGTAACCTGGAATCATAAAACCCTTTCTCCCGTGTTGCTTTTAGCCAGCTTTTGTCTTTTGTGCTTTGTTTTGTTTTTAATCACAGCCACAAAAAGCAAACTAGAAACTCTTCGTGACTCAACTGTGATTACAGGCTTGTGCCGCAGCAAACAGAATTCCAGTCAGAAGAGGTCTGTTCTGGCAACCATGGTACTGTCCTGCCCCCTGGTGGCCAGAGTAAGTCAGTACCAACAGTTGAAAGGCGTAGAATAATGCTATTCAATTAGAAAGGCTCTTCCTGGATTGCCCTGGTAGCTATCTTATGGCTACATAAAGCTGTGATATTAACCAAACAGTTCCCAAACCTTATCAAGTCCCATAGAAGGTGACTGACATGCTGACAGAGATCAGGAACTAGTCATAATCTGGGCCAAGTTCACTGACCGTTCAAGAGTTTCCATGTTGTGACAGTATTGTTCCTAATTACTGTATTAGATATCCAGATGAGCTGAGAATGTCAATGCTCACCTATCATCCCAGCACTCGGGAGGCTGAGGCAGGAGGTCTCTGTGAGTTCAGGGCTGGGGATGTAGCTCTGTTGGTACAGTGCTTGTCTAGGATACAGAAACCCTGGGTTTGACTCATGCACTGAATAAAACCCAGCATGGTGGCTGTGATGTGACTTTTCCTTGGGAAATGCAAACAAACATGTATTCACTTGCATAAATCATTGAAAACAAAGAGAACAATTCTACCCACTGAAGTCTAGGTCAGTGAACTAGCAAGTTTATGAATGTTATTACAAGAGACTGGATGAGGAGTTACAGGAACATGAATAACTCCAGGGAAGGTGGATCACCACTCCAGGACAGGTTAACAACCCATAAAACCAGCATCCCTAAAGCTCCCAGCACAGTTTGCAGCCTGTCTGAGAGTATATTTGTTCAGCAGTCACCACTGACTTCATAACCTTGGGGAGGGGGGATCTCACGAACCTTGTAATTTTCAGGAGCCTCCTGAGACTTGTGTGTTTACTTCCTGGGTAAGCCCCTCCTCCTGCTCCAGGAGCAATGCAGTTTCTCACAATAGAACCTGTGTCTGTGACACCGAAGCCCTCTTAACCTTGTTATTCAGACTAGATCCCTTATTGGTGCTTCCATATTTCTTAAGGTTTCCAGACTGTCTGACTGACACTTTAAGTGGTGGATAATTCCCAGGTACACTTGCCCTTGGGAGTGGTGGGAAAACAGCTGATGCCCCTCTACCTAAGTCATTCTAAAAACTAAAGACACCCTCCAAGTAAGTTTGAACTTGTGTCTCAGTTTCCTATTTGCTATGAAGATCTCTTTATTGCTAATTTTATTTTTATGTCCATACATAAAAATACTTTATGGGCTCATGTGCACCAAGTGTATGCAGGTCCAGAAGTGGGCATTGGATATCACACACACACACACACACACACACACACACTAATCCTTTCTTTTTAAATCTAGACACGCTAGTGCGCACTTGCAATCTTCACACTGGGGAGGCAGAGACAGGAGGAGGATCCCTAGGGACTGATGGCCAATCAGTCTAAATGACCTATTTGCAGAAACCTAGACCACCCAGAGCAATGATTCTCAACCTTCCTAACACTGTGACCCTTTAATACAATTCCTTATGTTGTGGTGACCCCAACAATAAAATTATTTTCGTTGCTACTTCATAACTTCAATTTTGCCACTGTTATGAATTGTAGTGTAAATATCTGTGTTTTCTGGTAGTCTTAGGGGATCCCTGTGAAAGGGTTTTGACCCTCAAAGGTGTTGTGACCCACAGGTTGAGAACCACTGACCTAGAGACTGTCAAAAAAAAGTGATGACATCAGAGGCTGACGTCTTGACTTGTGCTCACACATACACACACGATCAGTTCACATAATTTTTAAGCCAGGTATGGTAGTACATGCCTCTAATTCCAGCTCTTTGGAGGCAGAGGCAGGTGGATGTCTGTGAATTTATGGCCAGCCTGCTGGTCTATGTAGTGAAGAAAGTTGCAGGCCAGCTTGGGCTACATAGTGAGACCCTGTTTTTTTAAAAGAAAGAAAAGGAAACATACACTTTTAAATATATATATATGTGTGTGTGTGTGTGTGTGTGTGTGTGTGTGTGTGTGTATTAAAAATATATGTATATATGTATGTGTGTGTATATATATAAAACGTTTTTCAAGACAGGGTTTCTCTGTGTAGCCTTTGCTGTCCTGGAACTCACTCTGTAGACAAGGCTGGCCTTCATCTCAGGAATCCGCCTGCCTCTGCCTCCCAAGTGCTGGGATTAAAGGTGTTTGTCACCACACCCGGTCACTTTTTTAATTTTTAAATTAAGTGGTAAAGAAACATTACACATGTTAACACCCACCCCCACCCAAAGCTGCTATGCAAAGGAGTTAAAGAGAAAGCAGCAATCGAAGAAATGTGATGGGACAACTCAACTTCAGCTCAACCCAGCACTCAAGAGGCTGAGATACCAGTTCTGCAAGTTTAAGGCCAGCTTGAGCTACATAATACATTTCAGACCAGCGTGGGCTGTGTTGTGAGTCCCAGGGCAGTGTGGGCTGCAGTGTAAAACCCATCTGAAATATAATAATAATTTGAAATTTTAAAATAGATATCTGTATATGTTTATGTAATGGTTTGTACGTGCTCTGTGCAGAAAGTGGCACTATTAGAAAGTTTGACCCTGGTGGAGTAGGTGTGCCGCTGTGGATGTGGGCTTCGAAACCCTCATCCTAGCTGTCTGGAAGCCAGTATTCTGCTAGCAGCCTTCAGATGAAGATGTAGAACTCTCAGCTGTACGTGTGTGTGTGTGTGTGTGTGTGTGTGTGTGTGTGTGTGTGTGTGTGTGTGTGTGTGTGTATGTGTATCTGTGTGTGTGTGTGCATGTGTGTGTGTGTATCTGTGTGTGTGTGTATCTGTGTGTGTGTGTGCATGTGTATCTGTGTGTGTGTGTCTGTCTGTATGTGTGTATAAAATTTGGGGCTGGTGAGATGGCTCAGTGGTTAAGAGCGCTGACTGTTCTTAAGGATGGCCCAGGCTTGGTTCCCAGCACTTACTTGGGAGGCAGGCAGGCCCACAACAGTTCTATAAGTCTAATTCCAGGAGAACCAGTGCCCTCTTCTGCCAGCCCTATGCATGCATGTGGTGCACAAACATACATGAAGGCAAAACACTTACATACATTAAGCAAAAATAAATATTAAATTTATATCTAATTGAAAATTTTTTAATACCACCTATATTTTTGTGCAACTAATTGACATATCCAAAGAGTTCTGGGCTTTGGATAGGGCCCCAAAGCTCATCTCTTAAGCCTGTGGCACTTATGTCTTGCCCATTAATGTTGTTGATCTGGAGGCTGGAGCCACACCAGATCACCTAATGACAGGAGGCTGCACAGTGTCTGCACCCAGAGGAGCAGGACTAAATGTCATCTGTGTGCCTGTCGGTCACAGGTCAGGCACTGGCTGTAACTCTCCATGCCAAGGCTCAGATGCACCTGGGAGAGGTTCCCTAGATACCACGCTCATGTCCATATCCTGGCCTAGGAGACTTCAGTCACATTGCTGAGTAGGCTGCAGGGAGGGGATGGTGGAGGCCTGCAGGAAGACCTCTGACCATTCCTCAGTACTTCTCAGGGGATGATCTGAAAGTGGCCACAACTGCCTCTTAAGTTTGCATGTGTATATATATATATGATTTAATATATTATAATAAAAATAAAATTTAATAAAAATTTTTAAAAGATTTATTTATGTATATGAGTACACTGTAGTTGTATAGATGGTTGTGAGCATTCATGTGGTTGTTGGAAATTGGATTTTAGGACCTCTGCTCGCTCTGGTCAACTCTGCTTGCTCAGTCCCTGCTTGCTCTGGCCCAAAGATTTATTTATTATTATATATAAGTACACTGTAGCTGTCTTCAGATGCACCAGATCTCATTACAGATGGTTGTGAGCCACCACGTGGTAGCTGGGATTTGAACTCAGGACCTTTCAGAAGAGCAGTCGGTGTTCTTACCAGCTGAACCATCTTGCCAGCCCCGTAAATTTTTATTTTATTAACAAAATAAAATAATAGAGCAGGGTGTGGTGGTGCATGCCTTTAATCCCAGCACTTGGGAGGCAGAGGCGGGTGGATCTCTGAGTTCGAGGCCAACTTGGTCTACAAAATAAACTCCAGTACAGCGAGAACTATGCAGAGAAACCCTGTCTCAAAAACAAACAAACAAACAAACAAACAAACAAATAAAATAAAATAAAGATGGTAGTTGAACTACTTGAATTGATGTAAAGAGAGATTAAAGGCTGGTGCCTCAAGGCCACAGGTGTTTCTAAAGTGTACGTTGTCAAAGTCCCATTTCTTAGTAGTGTGCATCGTAAATCTAGAAGCCCTATTCTTCTTTAGGAGGTGTGAGTGGTGCTTCCGGGTACAGGGCCCTTAAAAGAGGCAGAGGGCGGGTCACACAGGAGGTATCCCTAGTACAACTCACCCCCCTTCCCCCAGGTCATCCAAACACTCCTTGGAAACCCCGGTCCTCTACTTGTCTGAACTCGTTTCCTTGATCCCCACAACAGCAATCCCACATCTGCTGGTCTCCTGGTGGCTTCTGCCTCTACTTTCCTCCCAGCTGTGTCAGAACCTCAGCTCAGCTCCAATTCCTTCCCAGACTCTAAGGCTCCTTCAGGGACCTTCACACCACGTAACCCTCAAAGGCTCCTGCCCCAACCCAGGCTCTTCACTGGTCACACCCTGAACTCCTCCAGGAAGGCTTCTGGCCCCAAGGGCCAGCCCAAACCCGTAAGGCATGTAGGCTAAAGTCTAGCTGGCACCTTGGGTGACTTGAGGACCCTTGGTGAGGACGGGTCGTCAGAAGCACTGTGGGGAAGCCTGGATGCCCTTGAAGTCAACTGAGGCCACTGTGGACTGGCAGGCACGGGGTGTATTTATTGGAGGACATGAGGGACAGGATGGGTGCTGTTGGAGTTGACTGAGGACGTTTGGAGATAGGCTGGCGACCGTTGGGGACAAAGGGGTGTGGCTGGGAACTAGTGGCTATTGGGGGATACGCTGCGGGCGATCAGAAACTGACCGGTGAACCTTGGGGACAGTCTGGTAGCTGTTGGGGTTGGGGGAGGCTTGGCAGGTGACCGTTGGGAACAGGTTAGGAACTCTTAGGACCAATCTGGAGACATTGGGAGCTGGCTGGGTTGGGGCCACTAGGAATGCATGAGACCCTGAGGGAAGCTAAGGGTGAGTTTTGGGTGGAAAATCAAGGACAACGGAGGCCAGAAAGTGGGAGCCAAGGAGCAGACACAGTGGAGACACATACCCACCAGAAAGTCCTGCCTTCACCCAACCTGGAGCCTCGTAGGGTGAAGACCATTCCAACTTCCCACCTAACGGTGGAGCCAGAGCCGATGGGCGAGAGCATCCGGGGCACGAAGCACCAGGTCTGGGATTCAGCAAAGCCCGACCAGCATGGGGCTCAGTTAGTCTCCAAGTCCCGGAACTCGCCTGCGCAGATCCAGGAGGCCCCTGCAAGTGGGCTGCTGCATCCACAGAAGCAGGAGGCCTTGGGTTGGACTCAGTATCCCGTCATACTGTGGATGTTTCCAGACCTGTATGAACACAGGCTACAGTATTAGAAGTTTCTGACAGGCCAAATACCTCTGACTGCTGATGTGCTCTGTGAACGACATTCCAGGTAGCTTGAGCCAGCTATGCGTCTTATTCCCCCCCCCCCCACCCCCCAAGTCCTGGCCTAGGCCTGTGGTGCTCGGTGTTAGGTAGCGGTGTGTGTGTGTGTGTGTGTGTGTGTGTGTGTGTGTGTGTGTGTGTGTGTGTGTGTAAGTAAGTAAGTAAGCAAGCAAGCAGTGTGCTAGTGCTCCCCCGAAGTCCTGGCCTAGGCCTGTGGTGCTCAGTGAGTGTTAGGTAGGGGTGTGTGTGTGTGTGTGCGCGCGCGCACGCCCAGGCCAGTAGAGGCCATCAGATTCCCTGGAGCTGGAGCTATTGATCTACACAAGAGCAAGTGCTCTTCTCCCAGCTCCAGGAACCTCCCTTTTACCATAAAAGGGAGCACCTTTCAGAAACGCTGTCTGTGTTCCCTAGCCTGAGGATAAGCTCATGACCTTCTGTATCTATGACGACCCGTGGGTGTCCCGACAGGTGCGTGGGCACTTAGATCCTGGATGCTCCCCTTGTCGTTCCTGACAGGTGTGTAGTGAAGCCAATGTGATTAACAAAGAATACAATTAGAGAGCTCAACCTGGTGATGGTGGTGTTTCTGTACACCCATGTTCATAATAACACCCTGGCTACCTGGACACAAAAACCACCCCCCCCAAAAAAACCAGGTACCATCGGCAGCCACACAGGTCCCAGCCAAGCTACCTTCTGCCTCCAGCCTCATAGCCCACCCCAGGACCCCCTAAGCCTGTGGAAGCCTGAGCTAAGATTTGGTGTCAGGAAGATCTATGTCCTGCAAACCTGGCTCAAATCTGCTGTCCCTTCCCATCCCCGCTTCTCTCTCCTGACCATATTGTGAGTCTGGAGTCTGGGAGAGCCCAGTGAGGCTTCTAAAGAAGTCTTTTATATACCTATAAATACATTTCAATTTTGGAGTTCATGTGAGGAGGTCAGAGGACAGCTTGCAGGAACCCAGGCTATTTCCACCATAAAGTCCTGAGGGCAGAACTCAGGTTCTCAGGATCCACGGCAGGCACCTTGCTGAGCCACTCCTGGCCAGTCAGCACTTTTTCTTTAACCTGGATCTCCCTTTACTAGTGTCACTTGGAGACTCTGGGAAAGCTTTGTCCTCCCACCCTCACCCTTCTCCTTCCCCTCCACAGGCACTGCTCCAGGTCCTGGACTAAGACCACCGTGAGAGCCTGGAGGACGGCAGGCCTGAGGACCACCCTTCTCTCTGACCCCCACACCCCAGGGCCTATACCTGAAATGTTGCTGCAAAATTAAGTCGATGGGAAGAGGCCCTCCCACATCTGAGTTCAGGAATTAATGAGATAGATGGTCAACTTTACAAGAATTTTGCCGGCAGTGCAGCTCCTGGCATGTTTTCTACAGAGAAAACGCTCAGAATTCATGCCCTAAAGAACAATCCAGTCCCCCAACCCCAGCACCTTTGCCCATCTTCAGAAAGTGAATCCTAGAGGACAAGAGGTCTCCCCCACCTCTTCTCCCAGCACAGGCCAAAGGTGGAACAAAAAGCTTTGTTCTAGATCTACCAGTTCCATGTCTATGACCAATGCACAAAAACCAAACAGTTTCAGTTCTGCTAAATTCCTCCATGCTTTATCTTTAGCCGACCAATGTCTTGGTCCTTAACATTCCCTGACATTTGGAATCTCCCTGTTCCATCTAAGTTTTAACAGTCCCAAGTTCAGAGAAGAGACAACAGGAAGTAAACCACGAGTGTCTGAGAACTGAGACAGGCCAGCAATCCTGTGCACCTGCACCACACTGTGCCTTGTGGCTGGCATGCTGAAGTGATGTCCTTAAGCTGTGAGTCCAGCATTAAACTCAACAGGAGCTTTTCTTAGTTCTCTTATTTTTTATATCTTGCCCCATTTTGCAAGCATTATTTCTTCTTCAATTACAGCACTGTGTTAAATATACATTGCTGTATGAAATGCAAAATCTGGGAAAACATGGCAGCGGGGTTTAGTTTTGCTCATCGGTGATAGATGGTCGGAGGTCTACCCAGGGCTGGAAAGTGCTGCCCTAGGGACTTCCTCCTCACAGCTACCGGTGTCCCTCCCAAGAGACTTGCCTTTGCTCTCCCCACTACCTTCTCGCTTTCTCCCCTCAGGACTCTTGTGTGAGCCTTATGGAGAGGCTTGGCCATTACGGCCACAGCCTATTAAGGAATATGAGTAGATACAAAAACTCCAACCTGGTTGGAACTTCTCACTGGGAATTTCCTCTGGGGCCAACTACAAGTCCTAAGAACTGTCTCTCTGGGCAGTGGGGCACACACCTTTAATCCCAGTACTTGGGAGGCAGAGGCAGGCAGATTTCGGAGTTCAAGGCCAGTCAGGTCTACAAATTGAGTGCCAGGGCTACATAGAGAGGGCTACCCTGTCTGGGGGGATACCAAAGCAAAACCCTTGCTCGCCTAAAGTTTTTTAAACCTCATACCCTATGTTTGGTTGTACACACACACACACCCCTTTACAGATACCTGTTTTCTCTTTGAATTAGGAGTACTTCTGGGAAGATGGTGCCTAACTGTCCAATCTCACCCTGTGGCTTAGTGCAGGAGATGGAGCTGGTCTTTAGCTTGTATTGCTAAATAGCAAAATGGTAAAGCTTTGTCTGTTTAAATATTCAATATTGAACTTTCATCAGGCAGTGATGGTGCACCCCTTTAATCCCAGCACTTGGGAGGCAGGTGAATTTCTGAGTTTGAGGTCAGTCTGGTCTAGAGTTAAGTTCCTGGACAGCCAGGGCTACACAGAGAAACCCTATCTTGGGGGGCGGGGGAGACAACTCAACAGGAGGCAGGTAGGGCCTACTCAGTTCCTGAAGGAAAAACCTTGCTATTTGACTCTTTGTTGTAAAAAGCAGTGCTTGCCATGTAACTGTTAAGAGCAGACAGCATTGAGACCCCTGGTGAGTATGGGCTTAGTACCTGGAGAAGTAATGACACAATTTAATGTCTTACAATCTTCAATACCATCAAGCAAAAATGCTTATTTTTAGCAAACTTCTTTTTGGTTTTTTCCTGAGGCAGGATTTCTGTGTATCCCTGGCTATCCTGGAACTCTCTGTAGACCAGGCCAGAAATCCACCTGCCTGACTCCCAAGTGCTGGGATTAAAGGTGTGCGCCGCCAATGCCAGGCCTAACAAACTTTTTAGAAAAGCTAGAAAAACATTTAACCAGGTACTGTCCTTGAATTCCAGGACATTCAGGGGCAGCAGTCTCCCCTCCCAGCCCAAGTGCTATTCACAGGCCCCCACCCAACACTCAAATTCCTGAATCCTTCACTTCTGCAATGCCACCTGTCACGGCAGCTCAGGGAATTCCATCTGGCAATCCCAACCACTTACTGTGAATTCACACCATCAGACTATCAGTCTCACCAAGGCATTAACTTTTTAGCATTAACTTTGTTCCTGGGACACAAAATCCCAATCTGGCCAGGTTCAGTGACATAAGCCTTTTCCCTCTCCAATCTGGAGGTAGAAGGATCTATGAGGCATGACAGAACAGAGACCCTGTGTTAAAGAACACCTCACCTAGATGACACATGAAGTCTCCAGAGCTAACACCAAAGCCACCTAAACATTGTGTTACTACATTTTACATTAAAAAAAAAAAAAACCCATGTGTTCACATGCTTAAGTATTCAACACAAAACATGTCAGTAGGACCATGCCTCTGTTGTATAGCCAAATGCCAATCCAGGTACAGTCTGCAGTGAGGACCATAAGACAGCTTTTAGCAACTTTATTTTCCTTCCATCTTTTTTCCCTTTGCTCAGGCACCTGCACAGCAGCTCAGGACCACTCAGTGGTGGCTCCAACCCACTCAGTGGCCTGCGCTGTGGGAGCTGCTGACCAATCCTCAGTGGCTGGCTGTGCACTCCAGTCTTCTGTTAAGAAAGTACAAAAAAAAAATCATCAGCTCTAGGAAAGGAGTATAACTTTCCCCAAATTACCCCAAGAGCAGTGTCAAGACACAGTGTATCCACCCGCCCGCCCATCCAGTGTCAGGAGCCACTGAAGTCACCCAGAGTCACTCATGGCCACTGAAGCTTCGCCAATCTCTCACAACCCCACACTGTAAAAGCTCCCTGGCAGCCTGATGCCCTGGCCTTGATACGCACCCGTGGGGAACTGCTGGATGGGCACAGAGGGAACCTGCACACCCTCAGACCAGTCGGCCACCTCAGGCTGAGCAGCAGTGAACTCAGGAGCTGGTGCGGTCCATTCACCCTGGAATTCCTCCTTGGTCACAGCCTTCTCAGCAGCAGCCTGCTCCTCCTTCTCAATCTAGTTTTTTAAAAGCACAGAAGGGACAAAATTAGCTTCACTGAACCAGAACCAAGGTCTGCCCATCCCTTGTGGCCCCAGCATATACTAGAGAAAGCCTTACCTCCTCTGGGTCTCTGTAGAAGTAAAGATCAGGCATGACCTCCCAGGGGTGCTCACGGGAGATAGTACCTCGCATGCGGAGTACTTCCCTGGCCAGCATCCACCACATCAGACCCACTGAGTGAGCTCCCTGTAAGGAGGATAGTTATTAAACACAAGCCAGCCCGACTCATGTCACCAGCCCAAGTCTTAGATTCCACACACCCAAATGGCAGCTCATTGCCCGAGGTACAGGAATACACTGGGCACACACAAAATGACCCCCTTCCCCCAAACACTAACAAATCTCTTAACATTCACTTATGAGAACACACAGGCTCAGTTCATGCATCAATTTTGTAGCAAAGGTTACTATCAAACCCCACTCACTGGACCAGAGTGGGGTGTTAGCGAAAACCTTGCCACTCTTTTAGCACACTACCTACACTTGTGAGTTCATCGACCAGCGTGTGACCTCAACTCCAAGCTCTAACAATGTGCAGGGGACGGTGAAGGCTTCCCCAGTGCCTCTGTCAGCTCTGCAAGACCAAGTACCTTGTTGTTGCATGGGATGGCAATGTCCACATAGCGCAGGGGAGAATCTGTGTTACACAGAGCAATGGTGGGCAGGTTGACATAAGAGGCCTCTGTGAGTGGCTGATGGTCAGCCCTGGGATCGGTCACCACTAGAAGCCGTGGCTCCCTGAAGGCTGCTTGGATCTGGTTAGTGAAGGTCCCAGGTGTGAAGCGGCCAGCGATCGGAGTGGCTCCTGTGGCAGCAGCAAACTTCAGCACAGCTCGCTTTGAAGGGAGATTGAGTCAGCATTATCATGCATGCTTCACGAGGAAACTGCTGATACCCACTTCTAGTCACCTATCAAACACCAAAGCATCAAAGTACTGTGCTGAAGCACATTCTTAGGCTAACTGTAACACCTGCATGATGCCTTAGTGTGAGGCACCTGACTCAAGTTTCTCACATGCCCAAGCCCCCCAAAGGACAGTTACAGGTACTCAGCAAACACCTGACAAATTTATCCGAACACAGAGCAAGCTCATCACCCCCCCTCCTCTGTTTGTGGATAGTTCTTTAGTTAATTTAGGAGTGGTTATCCTGCAATGTACAAAAGTATATCACCCCCACACATGGTGGTTTGGTATTGGATCTCCTTGAACAGAACTATGGATGGTTTTAAGCCACCACGTACCAAAACTATCTCAACAGTTCATATCTCATTGTTTTATCAACTGATATACATGTTAACAAAGACTTAACTTGGCTATTTTGTTTGTGTCTGACGTTGCCTTTCCCTTAAGTCAGCACCAATTTCCTCTAACACAAAGCTCTGTTTGCCACCGAGTCAGCACTGTTTCCTGCATGGTTTGCCTCCTCAGTCACTGTCCACAGGACTCTGAGAAGTCGTAGGAATATGCAGGCGCGGGCACAAAGCCCAGCTTCATCTCCAACGCCGTGGAAAGGGACTGTACGTCACTGGGCAAGGCCTATGCTCCCCTATGCCACTAGGACAGAGCCCAGGGAGAGTGACCTCCTGGGTTGTCCACGTTGGATACTTTGCTTTGTATGCCCAATGTACTCTATCGATTACTGACCCCCAAACAAAAGCACATGCATGCCACAAACCTGGCCAGTGTTCCTGGAGGAGATGACGCTGACGTCAGCAGGATTCTCGATGGCAACAATAGCTCGAGCTGCGAGCAACAGCTTCTCCCAGGTCCTCTTCAGGTTTATGATGTAGATACCTAGGCCAGCAAACGGAACTCTCTGAGGAGCTTCCCAAGGCAGGAAGTCTGGCAGTCACTCTGCAGACCTGGCTGATCAGACTCCTGACTGCCTCCTAAACACTAGGATTAAAGGGTGTGAAACCACCACACCCAGCAACAAGTAGTTTAAAGTGGGTGTCCCAGACAGGCTTGCTAGCCTCATAGCCTTGTGAATGGACACTGTGGGAAGGTAAGGCATACGCATGTGGCAGTGACCACTACCAAACTCCAGTCATAGAGGCAAGCTCTACTGGTGTTAGCGAAAATCCTGCCATAAATTCAATGTAGCACACTTCCGACACTCAGAAGTTCACTGGCCAAGACTGGCCTCCACTCTGAGCTTTAATAGTGTGCAGGGTCAGTCAGTCCTCCATGACCTCTGGCCCCTTCCCACACATCCTCTTAGTTACATCACAAGCCAGAGTAGCACTCCAACACCAACCATTCAGTTACCAGGCACTATACCCATTAGAGCACCATAGTCAGGAACTGACTATCACAGGTGGCAACTGACCGTCACTTTTCCTTTTGTAGATGTACTGCTCCATCTGAAAGTCAAGGTTGGTGCCACCTAAGTGGGTTCCCGCAGCAAGGAATTTGAGGACATCCTCCTCCTTCATCTGCAGGACGTCAAGGGCTCCGGACATTGTGTAAGTTTCCCTTTAAGTTACGATGGGAATCTAAAAAAGGAATAAAATTCATCTTTTTTCTTCTGACACTAGAACTCACAAGATTGCCCTGCCTCCTGAGAGGGGGACTAAAGGCGTATGCCACTAGGCGCAGCACATCATCTGAGCTGAAATGGGTTGTGTTCTTATTCCTCCTTGCCTTTCGATTTTTCTGGCCACCTAGTCACTAAGGAAAGTGACTTTGTCAGCAGAGCACATATAGAAAAACTGGACAGTTGAAGTTAGCGCCTCCGCAGGCACACTGACTACAGGATAGCTACTTAAGTATAGCTGCTTCTTTGCACCGAGAGTTGCGCAAAGGCGGCCATGATCGGGGTGCTTCGGGAGTTGTATTTCGAGACTGGCCGGCAGTTCCCGTCCCATCTCCATGCGCCTCACAAGCACTTTTCCCAGCATCTTGCCGACAGGGCCCTCGAGCGTGGCGCGAACCGCAGAAGGGCCCCGCAGTGGCGCCCGCCCCACCTAACTGCGGGCCAGCACGTGGCGCTGCCGCCAGGAGCCAAGCCGCCCCGGCACACGCAGCCTCGGCGCCCTCCGCGCCCACCCATGGCGCGGGAAGCTAGTAAGCGCGCGTCCCGCGGCGTCCGGAGACGCCGAGGGCTCCACGTGAGACTCACCAAGAACAACGCCGTATGGACCCGTCCCCGGGTAGCGCGAAAGGACGGGCGGCCGGAAATGACGTCCTTAAATAACCCACAGCCAGCCAATGGCAAAGCAGGCTAAGCAAAAAGGGAGAACTTCCGCTCCGGAAAAAGCCTCTGGCGCACGCGCAGATTCAGTGAGTGGGCCCGCTGTAGCGCGCGCGGAGCGGAAGTTAAAGTGGCCCGCGCCTGCGCGGCTGCAGTCGCTGCACAGACCCCAGGCCGGAAGTAGCTGGGGCGAGGGGGGGGAGTGGGGGGGGGGGAGCGAGCGTGGAAAGTCCGTAGCTTTTGGTCCGCTGAGTGACGAATAGGCTTCAAGCTGGGCCACCTATGTCAGGATTAACTCCAGGAGCACACACCCGCCTGCCCCTCTGGTACTGGCTCCTTCCTACATTTGAGAACTACAAAATAGTAGTTACCCAGTAAGATATTACAAAAGTGTTGAAGGGAGCAGGGAGAAATTTGGATGCGTCATCTATTTACAAAGCGTTTATTACTGTATTCCATGTCTCAAGTAATCTAGAGATGACTTGGAGTCTGTGGGAGGGTTGTGGTTATTAGAAAATACCAGACTATTTTTGTTTTGTTTTGTTTTTCGAGACAGGGTTTCTCTGTACAGCCCTGGCTGTCCCGGAACTCACTTTATTGACCAGGCTGGCCTCGAACTCAGAAATCCGCCCGCCTCTGCCTCCGGAGTGCCGGGGCTAAATAAAGGCGTGTGCCACCACGCCCAGCTCAGACCATTTTATATTAGGGACTTGAGCATCTATGGGTTTGGCATCCATAGGTGGTTCTGGAACAAATCCCACAGATACTGAAGGATAACCATATATGCATACAACAAAAATAATAGATCAAAAACCCAGAGGAGTGTGGGTGCAGCTCCGTGGTAGAGTACTAACATCGAAAGGCTCTGGGTTTCTTCAGTTCTTGCTGGGGCAAGAGGACCATGAATTTGAAGCTATAGTCATACTCTGTCTCAAAAATAAATATAAAACGGTAAAACTAAAAAGAACAAAGCATTTAACTTGCCACATCGTGAATGTGTATCAAGATATCTTGTTAAGTAAAACAGAATATTCTAAAATCTATTAAGTGGTATGTTCAGGTCAGGTAGTGGTGGCCTATGCCTGTAATCCTAGCCAGCACTCAGGAGACAGAGGCAAGCAGATCTCTACGAGTTGAAAGCTAGTCTAATCTACAAAAATGAGTTCCAGGACAGCCAAAGCTACACAGAGAAACCCTGTCTTTAAAAAAAAGAAAAAATAGAGTGGCCTAGCTCCCTGCGGCTGTCCTTGGTCACGCTTGGTACCAGGCTGAAGCAGTCAAGATGACCTTATTTCAGCTTAGAAGTGAGCACTGGGTTCATATACTTGTCCCTGTAGGATTTGTCTTTGGGTATTATCTAGACAGAAAGGATGGTGAAAAGCTAACTGCTGCTGGGCCGTGGTATTGCACGCCTTTAATCCTAGCACTTAGGAGGCAGGAGCAGGCAGATTTCTGAGTTCGAGGCCAGCCTGGTTTACAGAGTGAATTCCAGGACACCCAGGACTACACATAGAAACCCTGTCTCGAAAAAAAACCAAAACAACAAAAAAAAGCTAACTGCCTTCAGGAATAAGAGCATGCTATTTCAAAGGGAACTAAGGCCCAATGAAGTTACTTGCAAGTAAAAACTGGTTAAATGACAGAATGTTCACATTTTAAAAGTTATTGGAGAAATAAAAGCATTTATTATTTAATTAGAAAAAAATGACAATAGAAAGTGAGTGGTAGGTCTGGGAATGAAGATTATAAGTAGGTATAAGAGCTTACTGGAGGTCGGGGGTGGAAATGTTCTAAAACTAGTTTATAGGGTCATGGCTGCACTTTTAAACAGGGTCTCACAAGTGGAGGATGACTGAGCTTCCAGCTCTTCTGCCTCTGACTCCCAGTGAGGGAATGCCAAGCCTGAGGACCGGTGTTCCTGTTTGCTCTATTGCTAATGCAAATGAACCCACCAGAACCTTGCATGAATTAGCATGACACTCAGCCGAACATCCAGCCCCAAACCACCAAGCAGTGGGCTTCAAGCAAGTAGGAAGCCTCTTTGAATTCATAATCTCAAGGCACTTTTGTTTTTCCTTCAGTTTTTGAGACATGGTTTTCTCTGTGTAGCCCTAGCTGTCCTAGAACTTGCTCTGTCTAACAGGCTAGCCTTGAACTCAGAGATCTTCCTACCTCTGCCTGCTGGGTGCTGGGATTAAAGGCGTGTGCCACCATGCTCAGTTTCCAAAGCTGTTTTTAAAAGTTAAGTTTTCCCAAAAAAAAAAAAAAGGACTTACTTGGCAGGTGAAAACTTAAGTCACCTTAGAGCTGCTTTGCTAGTCTCAGGGAGTAAGACATACTAGTAAGGCTTACCAACCAGAACTTTTTTATATGTATAAATAAATCCAGGGCTTGATCGGGTAGCCCTCCCTGGCTGACCTGTAACTCTTGAGTCCTACCTGCCTATCTCTCAAGTGCTGGGATTAATGGTCTGTTCCTATTTATTTTTTTTTTTTCCATTTTTTATTAGGTATTTAACTCATTTACATTTCCAATGCTATACCAAAAGTCCCCCATATCCACCCACCCCCACTCCCCTGCCCACCCACTCCCCCTTTTTGGCCCTGGAATTCCCCTGTACTGGGGCATATAAAGTTTGCAAGTCCAATGGGCCTCTCTTTCCAGTGATGGCCGACTAGGCCATCTTTTGATATATATGCAGCTAGAGTCAAGAGCTCCGGGGTACTGGTTAGCTCATAATGTTGTTCCACCTATAGGGTTGCAGATCCCTTTAGCTCCTTGGCTACTTTCTCTAGCTCCTCCATTGGGAGCCCTATGATCCATCCATTAGCTGACTGTGAGCATCCACTTCTGTGTTTGCTGGGCCCCGGCATAGTCTCACAAGAGACAGCTACATCTGCGTCCTTTCAATAAAATCTTGCTAGTGTATGCAATGGTGTCAGCGTTTGGATGCTGATTATGGGGTGGATCCCTGGCTATGGCAGTCTCTACATGGTCCATCCTTTCATCTCAGCTCCAAACTCCGTCTCTGTCCTATTTATTTTATGCATGTGATACACCCTTGCTGTCTTCAGACACACCAGAAGAGGGCATTGGATCTCATTACAGATGGTTGTGAGCCACTATGTGGTTGGTGGGAATTGGACTCAGGACTTCTGGAAGAGCAGCCAGGGCTCTTAACCGCTGAGCCATCTCTCCAGCCCCCTCTGCTATAGTTTCTGTTTTTCAGACTGCTGTCAATCAGAGTGCTCTACTGTGTTTGTTTGAACTTTAATTATGGAAAGTGTGAGAACAGCAGAGATGAAGCCTGGGAAAGACTGTCCCATTCGTTCTCGGGGCCTACAGGAGGCAGCCTAGGAACAAAACTAATGCCTATCTTGGTTTTTTGTTCTGTTTTGGTTCTGTCACAGACAGTCTCCACCCTGGTGATGTCTTTATTTTAAAAAGTAATACATTTATTTGTTTATTGGGTCTGGGTGCATGTGAGGAAATCAGGACAACTTGCAGCAATTCTCTCCTCCACCATATGGGTCCTGGGAGCCAACGCAGGCCTCTGTTAAGCACCTTTCCTTGCTGAGGCATCTCACTGGCCCACCTCAGCTCTCTTAGGTCCAGTCTTCCCTAACTTGAGCCTCTTGCCCTCAGACATGGCAGGAGGCCCACACCTTCTCTACTGGGGGATTCCTTCATTACCAATATTCTAAGGCGCCCTGTAGAGTAGGCAGGTGGCTGAAGCAGCGACCTTGCAGAGGCCTCCTCTCAAGTAGCCTTGTGGGCAGCCAAGCTCGATCCAGCCCCGCGGCACTGACGGGAAGTGTGCACAGAGCGGTAGGTACTGGCAACTCCATGCCTATGGCTCCAGCCACCCAGCCACTCTCTCTGAATTCTGGAAAAAAGGTGACGGCACTTGTGCCTGGCTCTTCAGACAGCGCAGTCTTCACCTGACTCCGGGAGTGAGCTGCAGCAGCTCATGGCAGGAACCAGCTCTCTCTCGTCAGGACTTCAGGCCCATCCTGGCCATCATCTCTTCATAGACGGTCCACGCCATGGCAGCCATCAGCGTTCTTCGGAGGGCTCGGGGAACACTGCCATGAAAGAAGCCACGCAGCCCATGGTTCTGTGATGGACACAAGGGAGAAAGCTTCAGAAGCAAAGCAGCAATGACACCGGCACCAGACACGGCGCTGCTCCACTTCAGAATCTTCTTGTTTAAATGTTATGCCAAACCTATGAATTATGGGCCCCAGGAGATAAGCAACGACCTCCACTTTTACTCTAACTGTTGAGGTCCACCCTTTAGATCTGCACTACCTACAGAAACTTCTTAGTTCAGAAAAGAATAGTTAAAGTGGGCAGTGCTGGCACACACCTTTAATCCCAGCACTCAGCAGGCAAAATCAAGTAGATGTCTAAAGGCCAGCCTGGTTTATATAACAAGTTCCAGGGCATCCGGAGCCATGTAAGAGAAACCCTGTCTCAAAAAAGGACATTTAGGAACCAGACAGACAGATCAGGAGCTGAGAGCACTTGCTTCCCAGCACCCACATGGCTGCTCACAATCGTCCATCTTTAACTCCAGTACCAGGTGATGCAATATTCTCTTCTAGCCTCCCCGGGCCCTCCTCTGGTGTGCCTGAAGACAACTACAGGGATGTACAGTGAGAAAGTCCTGTCTCATAAGGACTGCATGCTTGGGCTGAATTTGCACCCTGTTGCACAATCCTTGCATATATATATATATATATATATATATGTGTATATATATATATATATATATATATATATATACACTCACTCACACATACATACACACACACACCCCTAAATAAAAATAAAGGGATTTTTAGAAGAACATTAAAAAGTGCTTCTGGGGGTGCCAGCAATTAAAACCAGGCCCAGACAGCTAAAAAGCTCTCTGTACTGGGAACTCTCTGAGCTGAAAATCTTTACGCAGGGTTGTGTGTACAGTTTTGGTCGGTGTGTATGTATGTGGTTCTATTCTTTTTTTTTTTTTTTTTTTGGTTTTTCGAGACAGGGTTTCTCTGTGTAGCCCTGGCTGTCCTGGAACTCACTTTGTAGACCAGGCTGATCTCGAACTCAGAAATCCGCCTGCCTCTGCCTCCCGAGTGCTGGGATTAAAGGTGTGCGCCACCATGCCCAGCGTGGTTCTATTCTTATTGTTCTGGTTCATTGATGCTTTGAGATGATCCTCCTTCCACATATCTCAGAGCTAAGATGACAGGTGTGGCCCACTGTTCAGCAGCTGGGCCATCCATACACTGCAAACAAACGCCAAGCAGCATACAAAATACAGACAAGGTCTGTTTGCCAAACCAGGGATCTAGATCAGGCTGTCAGAGAGGACGCCCTCTGCAGGAGCTATTAATGGCTGGGCCACCACTGCAGCCCCTGGGAGGCCTAGTTCTACCGTTCCCCAGTGTGCAGCTGCTGCAGACACACCCCCAACCACAAGCGCAACACACACTTTGTAGACTTACCTTGAAGATGAGAGTGGCTGCTTGGCCAATCCACTGAAACTTCACTGGGGAGAGCTGCATGTGAGTTTTGATCACGTCTGCAGGTTGAGTCACCAGTGAAGCCAGAACGCCAGCAAATATCCCACAGGAGAAATTAATAAGGGGTATCAGAGCAGCATCCAGCTGGGCTGGAACAGAGCAGGGACAGCGGGAGGTTACAAAACTCAGATGCTTCAGAGACACGGCGAAAAAGCAGGTTTACCCAGTGTGCTCAGAGCAGACCTGACCAAGGTCTGTGATGTGTCTGGATAACAGTGTCTGTCGCTGACAGCTGTGCAGCACCCGACTGGAACAATGCAGGTGTGGACACCCCCTGACTGGACAGTACAGGTGTGAGCACCCCCTGACTGGACAGTACAGGTGTGGATACTCTTACCTTGCTACTAACTCTAGATAGGAAAACTTGAGTTTTTCTTCATCATAAGATTAAATATATATATTTCCAATATTTAAAAACTACTGATGAATTCCAATTTTAAGAGATTTTTATAACTAAGATTTAATTTTTCTACTTAGTGTGCATTAATTGTACATGATGGGTCAGGCTGATGGCTCATCTTGATTTTAGTGCTCCGGAGGTAGAGACATGGCAATCTCTAAAAGTCTGAGACTATCCTGGGCCAGCCAGGATGACGGAATAAGGCTGGGTTTCAAAACAAAAACAAAATACCACCTCTATGTTTCCTTACTGTCTTAAAATTCTGTTACAAAATGAGGCTGTAACTGCAGGTCACACCTGGCCCTGGGGGGAGGAGCCAATCCCCTCAAACACCAATTGCAATAGGTGAGCCATCACCAGGTAATATGTTCACTTCCATACTGAGTTCAGGTCTGCAGAATGGGTTTCAGGCAACACTGCTGTTTGGAGGGCATTTCACCACCCACGGGCGTGGTCCATGTGTGGTCCACAAGCTCGCTGGTGAGAAAAGTCCGCAACAAACACCTCAAGTTTCCAGTTCTACCTCTACCCAAACAAAGGGCTCAAAAGAACAGGGAACACAGCAAGGGAGGGAGGTGAAAATATCTCCCTCAAGTCCACACTATCAGTGTTCCCAAGCTAGTCTGAGGGGGATCACACTAAGCCCACACTGAAAAACAGACTCGCAGGCCGCACTGCAAAGCTTCTCTCCTAGGGTCCCTCAGGTCACGTCTGTGGCATGCTGTTGCATAACCTTGGCAAAACACACTTGTCTCTCCCCTAGCCTACCCTCTTCCCTTAGAAGACACAAGGCTCCTGTCGGGGCAGAGTCTGACACCCGACCTCTGAATTCTAGCACCTAGCCCTAAAGTGGCTCCATTCCTAAAGCTGCTAAGAGTGCCCCAGAGAAAAAGGCAAAAACCCCGTGGCTCTGGCACTCCTCTGACTACTCTTACCTGTGCCGTGCAGCACTGCGGTCCTGGTCTGACTGTAAAACATCAGGTAGAGCCCTGAGAAGGGGGCATCACGGAGGAGAGTTGCTGTCAGGCCCCTGAAGAGGCCACGGTGGCCCTCGCTGCAGTAGATGCTCCTCAGGGCTGCATAGATGCTCTCATAGCTGTAAGTCCCACTCTGCAAAGGGAGGGCAGAGTTAGTGCCTGGCACAGGCCAGCATCTGAGCAGTGGCCTAAGCAGACTTTGTGTTACATACCAGGCAAGCCACCACAGCTTTGGTGCACATATATATGGCTTGCCCTGCCTACAAAAGTGAGTGATCTGAACATACGTGACTAAGTCAGACTACACACCTGGGCTGACACCAGTGCTCACTACTCAGAACCCCAAGGTTCTAGACCTATGGAACTCACCTCATAGCGTGTCTTGATCACTGTGATGGGTGACATGCAGACTCCTGCCACAGAGCGGGAGCCCATGCCCAGGATGACCGACTCCAGGGCGGTGGGAGGATGGCCTCGCAAGAAATACTGCTTCGAAGAATACAGGGTGCCAAAGTAGATCCCCACTCCAGGGACACATCTCACAATGGACTGCAGGGGAGGCAGAGGGAAGAGGGGGATCAAAGACTCGAAACTGCAAAAGAGTGCACTCTCTGGAGAGGGGTCTCTAGAGATCCCAGGTGATCCACAAGCAAGATGTTTACGGGTGAAGGGAGCGCCAGTGAGAGAGAGAGGCAGAGGCAGGACAGGCAGCAGTCAGTAAAGAGTGCATTAAGGCAGTTACAGCTGTGGGTGAGTTAGACCCCAGCCCCCCAAGCTCTAGCAATCAGTAAACACCCCACCCTCTGGGATCTCCCTGCTGAGGGAAGGGTGTAGTTTAAACATCACTTTCCATCTTCTAATGGCTGGAGGCTGCTGTGGGGAGGGTGGAAACCAATGCCTTGGGACTTCCGGCAAGGTGGGTCCTTAGGGTCAGAAAAAGCCTTTGAGCAAAGAAATAAAGGTGTAGGGGTCCCAGCCCATTTACACAGTGGTGGCAAAGGCAAGGCTACACTGATGGGCGGCGGACACTGACGGGCAGTGGACACCAGCTTTGGAGCCGGTGCTGTGCTAACAGTCACACTTCAGAGGAATGCACACAGTCTTCTCAGACCTGTTGTGGGCCAGACCAGTGGCCCTATGCACACTACTGTCTCCACTGTCCAAGCACACATAAGCATCCTTTGCAAACAAGGCATACTAACTAAACGTGCGTCACCACAGCCTCCCTCACCCTCACATCACTGTCTGCCTCTCCCTCTTCCTGTGGTATTTGAGATAGTGAAGGGCCTGGGTGAGATTGAGGCACTAGGTAGGTCAGACTCCTACTGACCTTGACCTGTCGTGGGGGTCCAGTCATGTGACCCTATGGCTGGGCTGAGGAGCAGGTGATGCTGACAGTTGAAAAGTTGACTTGTTTCTGAAACTGCTCAGACCACCACCATGATCAGGCATCATCCCTTCAGCTCATCCGAGCTGCTACAGGAGCCACAGCCTTCAGGGCTCACTCCAGGGTGATCTGGCAAATTTCAATAGGCTCTGATCCGTTTCTTCTCCACCTTCTGATGTGTGACTCAACAAATTCTTCCCATTTCTTGCTTTGTTTCAGACAGGTTTTCTCTCTCTCTCTCTCTCTCTCTCTCTCTCTCTCTCTCTCTCTCTCTCTCTCTCTCTCTCTCTAAGATTTATTTATTATATGTAAGTACACTGTAGCTGTCCTCAGACACTCCAGAAGAGGGCATCAGATCTTGTTATGAGATGGCTGTGAGCCACCATGTGGTTGCTGGGATTTGAACTCAGGATCTTCAGAAGAACAGTTGGTGCCTTAACCACTGAGCCAGCTCACCAGCCCCAGACAGGTTCTCACTATATAGCCTTGGCTGGCTGCTAACTCATAGATCTCCCTGCCTCTGCCTCCTGAGTGCTGGAATTATGCCCAACAGTTACTTATTTAAAAGCTTATTTTAATTATGTGTATACATGTTTGTCTGTATGTGGGTTTGCATGTATGTGTGACAGAACAGAGTCTAGAAAAGTGTGTTGGATCTCCTGGACCTGCGTTACAGGCGTCTGTGAGCTGCCTGACCTGAGTCCTCGGCAAGAGCAGTGCACACTGTGGCTGCAGGCCCCACTGGCAGGGCACCTCTGAGAAGAGCCTCACTGTGTTGCGTCTGACCACTTACAGTCTCTGTTCTCCCCAGTCGTGTCACCTGTGTTGGAAATGTGGTCACTGCTCCCCTGCATGTGTGGCCTGCTCCTGCCCAGGCCTGCTTCCAAAGACAGGGAACTGTGCCTCACTTGTGCTCAGTGGCAGCACTCTGTCATTTCAGATCTCTCACTAAAGCCTTCGAGCGGGCTCAGTGCCCTCTGGTGTAACACACTGCCATCAATTAAACCGTATTTTCTGTTCCTGTTTTGCTCACAAATCCAGTGACCTAGCACTGTCCACACACCATGGCTGTGACAGATCTGAACTATGACAACAAAAACAGTGTGGGTTTCTTCTTCCTTCTCCACAATGACATGGCCACAGTATCCCTTCCTGCTGAAAAGAGTGTTTCTTTTCTTCTTAAGATATTCCACCTTTTGCCCAGAAAGCCCTGCCCAGCTTCTTGTTAGCACAGCACACTGCCAGGGCTCCTGTGCACTGAGAACCTGAGGGAATAAAATCTGGCTGCCTGAACCCACACCTCACGACACCCCAGCAGGTGATCCAATCACTAAGCAGCTACAGTGAATGAGGGCAAATGGACCATGGCTAGGACATGCTGCATGGACAACAGTGGAGCCTCACGAGAACTCAGAATAGGGCTCAATTAAAACCTATCAACTGTTCATTACAGCACTGGACAGGACTGACTGGGGAACAGCTTGGGGCCCTTTCAGAGGCTGTAGAATATAAGGTGTGAGGCCTGGTTGCTGGCATGGTCACTGGAGTTGGCTTCTGAGCTATTTCACAGCTCTCTGCTTCCTGTTGGCTGAGCTGCGACCAGCTGCCTCATGCCCCTCCAACAAGGCTGCTGAGAGCTACTCCAACTGTTGTGCCCTTCCCACCAAGATGGACTACGTCCTCATACAAGCCCAGATTAGTGTCTCCTCGCTTAAGCTGCTTCTCTCAAGGATTTGGTCACAGCAATACAAAGTAACCGACTCACACAAACGGGACGGGAGGGCCTCTATAGCCCCATGCCGAGGGCCTCCATACCCCCATGCCGTGGGAAGCCTGAGCGCCCGGTCCCACAAGAGAGCCCAGATCCGAAAGGCGACTTACAGGAGACATCCCTTTCCAAAGGCCCAGGAGACTTTCTGTGCGAACCACCTTCAAGAACACAGCCAACATCCCAACACGTCTGGGCCTGAGGAAGACAAACCAGACAGGGCAGGAAAAGAAATCAGTTAGACATCCTCATTGCAGACTCCCCGCTCACAGACCATCTGAACACACAGCAACCTCTATACTGCAATCTTAGAGTTGCTTTTAGTGTGTGTGTGTGTGTGTGTGTGTGTGTGTGTGTGTGTGTGTGCATGCACACATGTGTGGAGGTCAGAGGACAACCTGCAGAAATCAGTTCTCTCCTACCAAGTGGGCCCTAGGGGTCAAACTCAGGTTGTCAGGCTTGGCAGCAAACACTCTGACCAGCTGGCCCATCTCACCAGCCCTAGAATTATTCTTGATTTCCATGTGTTCATGGTTTGGCACATACATATTCACCATCTATTCACACCACAAGCAATGGGATAAATTCCACTTGCAGACACTTTGTGTAGTTCCCATATTGCCAAGAGACACAAAACACACATTTAAAATGGATGTTACTTCCACAAAACCCAATTCCAGGCAGCACAGTTCTAATAATGCAAGCTAGCACAGGAGAAAGGCAAATGTCAGCCAGGAAGCTGCTCAAAAGGAGCCCATGTAGTCAGCAAAATTATTACACTATGTATGCCTATAAAGCTACACTAACTTTTTCCTTCAGAAAACAATATCCACAAAGCACATGGCCCAGTACTCAGGAAGCTGAGGCAGGAGGATTACAAGTTCAAAGTCAGCATGGGATAGACAGGAAGAAAACTCTTGTCTCAAGCAAACACAACAACAGAAAGGAATTCGAGCCTAGCTTGTGTTTCTGTAACGTAATGAAGTACTTTAATCCTGGCTCCTCCACAACCAGGGCAATGGCCTACCCTAGGTCTGAGGGCTGCAGGGCCTGCAGACGGGTTTTGAGGAGATCCAAAGGCTGGAAGAGGAGCGTGGAACAGGTCCCGCTGATGGAGCCGCAGAGGAAAGCCTTAATCACTGGGTGTAACTGCAAGACAAGAGAACAAGGCGTCAGCAGGTCGGCCCACCACACCCAGCTCCTTTCTCCACATATGCATCTGTGGTTTCTCCTCTGAGATCCTTCAGGCTCCACCTGTCACAGCCCCATTCTATCTCCCCATCTCTGAAATGTACACAGCAAAAGGGGCCCCTCTGGTTTCACTATTCACTGCTAATAATGTTGGTTTCACTGAGTAACATGTCCGTTTTCCTAGCATGCTTCCTCATTCGGCATGACTGCAGTACTACTGACCATCTCCTCATGATGTCACAGCTTCCCCAGGCTACCTGGAATAGGATCTACAGATATTTATAGGAACATGTCAAAACCACGGAAGCAGAAGCTTGGCCACTGTGTATAGTACTCCATGTATTTTTGTGCTTAAAACTCTGCCTTTTAAGCTGCAGGTGAGGCACACATGCCTTTAATCCCAGCACTGGGGGTGGGGGTGGGGGGTGGGGGATATCTCCGAGCTCCAGGCCAGCCTGGGCTACATAGGGAACCCTGTCTGGAAGAAACAACAAAAGCGCTCTGCCTCCCTTCTACAGCCACCATCTCACTGGGCCCGGGGAGCCCACCAACAACCCTACACAGCAGCCGCTTTTAGCTTATGAACCACCCCCCATCCCCCAAGCCTTCAAAAACTGGCTTATCTTCCAAGGCCACACAGATGGGCAGCACTCTTTCAGATACTGAAGTACCGCCCCAGGCACACCCCAGGAGCCTCAGTGCAGGGTGCTGGAGCTGCCTAAACAGTGCCCCCTTTCCAGAATGCAGCAGAAGCCCAATGACAAGGAGCAGGCACTTGGAAACTCCCTCTCCTCCAAACAGGACACTTGGCAAGCCCGCCTGGAGAGCAGCTCTTCCCTCCTTTGGTGGCATCTGTACACTGCCCCACCCCACTCCTGAGCAGATCTGATCAGAGTGGGTGCATTCCAGGTGGTATGCTCATAGACTACTGTTTAAAAAACCGACACATTGTAGGGCTTACTACAATGACTACTGAGTCTCAGTTACATCAACTCACCAGGAACCAAAATGTCTGTCATCTACAGTATTCATTTCAGAGAAGAGAAACCACCTTAACGTCTATCAAGTACAACTGGAGTTAGTTTCAGAACCACTGAGACTAAGCAAGTTCTGAGAAGTGAATACTGGACCTGACACCAGTCCTGGGGTGCCAGCAGGGGCTCTCAGAGGACAGCAGGCAAAGCCAGGCAGTGTGTGTATGTCAACACTGTACTGCCAACACTGCCAATGCCCCCTCCCCATCCTCCACTGCTGAACACTCCCAAACTGCACCTCGGCCTCACCTGAGCCTTTACAGAGTTAGGGAGTTCAACCTTCTCACATGCATGGTCCCTCTCTTCATGAGACATCTCTTCTTTGCCTGGAAATCAGTCCCAGAACCTCTGTTTTCAGCACCACACTGTGCCATCTCCATTCCCCTGCCAGTCACCCTTCAGGCCTCGGGCTTGCCATCAAGTCAGAATCCCCCAGCAAGGCTCCCGGAGACTGAGCCTAGGCCCCACCTTCAGCCCTGTCCTTAACTTACTTCAACTCTTAGGTATATTTGATATCAGTGACTACCTCTCTCTAAGTTATGGTTCCTTCCACTAGCACCCTACCCCACCCACCACACCCCAGTTGGCTACAGGTCTCTCCACTCTGCCTGTTTCTCAAAGCTGCTGCATCTCTCATCTCCTCAGTCTGCAGCCCTTTCAGAGCAGCCTCACCCATGAGCAGTCTTCATAACATTCCTATTCTACCCTCCCCTCCTGCCCACTCTGCCACCCATGCCCCTCCTGCCCACTCTGCCACCCATGCCCCTCCTGCCCACTCTGCCACCTGTGTCCCCTCCTGCCCACTCTGCCACCCATGCCCCTCCTGCCTACTCCGCCACCCGTGCCCCTCCTGCCTACTCTGCCACCCGTGCCCCTCCTGCCTACTCTGCCACCCGTGTCCCCTCCTGCCCACTCTGCCACCCGTGCCCCTCCTGCCCACTCTGCCACCCGTGCCCCCTCCTGCCCACAGTGATCTCAAAGTCAACAGTCCCAACTGGCAACCACCCTCCACCCTCGCTCTGCCTGCTGCATCCTGGCCTTTCCTGATGAAGACCCTCAGTCAGCCCTCTCTTCCTCGTCAGCCTGGACAGCAGAGAGACTCTAAAGACTGAATCCATTCAGGAACGAGCAAGGGGTTACAAATGTGGCGGTGTGCCAGGAGAAATCAGACATATTTGCGAGTCCTCCTCCCTGGCCAGCCCCAGTGAGACCCAGCCTCTCATCTTGGTTTGTCTCTCACTTCTCTGGCCACTGCACTTCCACGGAACCACGCTGTCGAATCCCTCGGCCAGCTTCTGTTCTATCCTTCCATCTACACAGAACCGCTCTACAGAGCTCCAGACAAACCCACACTGCCCTTGCTCAGATGGCCGGCAGGCACCTCAGTGACACTGACACACCTGAGCTCACCTCTCTCCCTCACTTCAACCTGCGGCCCCTCAGCTCAGCCCATCGAGGGACACCATCCGAGGGACACCCATTCTGGGCCAGGCCTCTCCAAACTTGTTCATTCTGCTTCTTCTTCTTCTTTTTTTTTTTTTTTTTTTTTGGTTTTACGAGACAGGGTTTCTCTGTGTAGCCCTGGCTGTCCTGGAACTCACTTTGTAGACCAGGCTGGCCTCGAACTCAGAAATCTGCCTGCCTCTGCCTCCCGAGTGCTGGGATTAAAGGCGTGCGCCACCACGCCCGGCTGCTCATTCTGCTTCTTGAGCAGCTCTCAAGCTGAGCCATCCTGGTTCAAAGGTCCACACTTGCCTTCCCTGCTGACTGCCACAACCTTTTTACCTCAGTCTTTGACCCCTCCAATCTACTTCCTATCCTGCAGCCAGGGTCATCTTTAAAAACTGCAAAGTGGAGCCTCAATTCCAATGAGACAGTGCTCTGTTCACATATAAATTACCAACTCAAAAAGGAAGCAGGGCATAATAAACGTTATCAGTCATGATAAATGTATCAGAAATTACTAACCACGACACAGTTGTCATTAGTACTCATCTGGTGTAAATAAAAGTACGATTGGGCTGCTCCATCTCCCTCCAAGACAGAGTGTCACCTGTGCTGCAAGGCCCGGAGGCAGCACCGCACCAGCTGACCTCCCTGACCACTCACCACCCTCTACTGCCATAATGCAATGGCCCTCTCCCTGCCTTCCTCACCTCAAACATCACACGCCATCCTTCCGGCTCCGTTCCTCTGCTGCTAACAAAGCCCCGTGTCATGGTCCAGTGATTCTCCTGGGACTGGAGCAGTCCCTGTGGCCATCATCCTTATGACTAAGGACGAAGGACAAGAACAGACACAACCCCTGTGTCCTTCATGATCCTGTCAGGAACTGATATGGAAGCAACTGACATGTGGCACACACAGCTGATCCCAGCATTCCAGAGGAAGAGGCAGGAGAATCTCTGGGAATTGGGGGCCAGCCTCATCTGCATACTGAGCTCCAGGACAGCTCCAGAACTACACAAAGAGACCCTCTCTCAAACAAAACAAGACAAAACAAAATAAGATTGACCATGGAACTGGACGATAGAACTGGACTGGACATAGCTTGAACAGAGACCCACAGGATACGGTCAGTAGCCCCTGAATGTCCTGTGGCCGCAGCAAAGGTTAGAATCTCCCCAGCTCTATCCAGCTTCTGGACAGTTCTAGGCAGTGCTTCGTCAGTGCCTCAAAGGCACTGGACCCATTTATCCTTCTGTTCTGGGAACTGAACCCAGGGCCTCATGCCTGCTGGGCAAGCTTGTTACACCAAGCTCTATTTGCAGCCCTGCACCCACTTTATCTTAAGGCTGGCTGTCGTCCTTCACCTCCTGATGGCAGAAATTGCTTTTTAAATGTCTTATCTTCACAGCACAGTGACTGAGAACATCACTGGCCCAATAATCATTGAATCGACAAGAAGAGCCAACAGTTTTTTGTTTGTTTTTGTTTTTGAGACGATAAGGTTTTTTTTGTTTTGTTTTGTTTTGTTTTAATTTTGGGGTGGGTTTTTTTGGGGTTTTTGGTTTTTTTGTTTTGTTTTTTTGTTTTTTGAGACAGGGTTTCTCTGTATAGCCCTGGCTGTCCTGGAACTCACTTTGTAGACCAGGCTGGCCTCGAACTCAGAAATCTGCCAGCCTCTGCCTCCTGAGTGCTGGGATTAAAGGCCTGTGCCACCATGCCCGGGGAGGCCGTGTTTTTCTACTGGCTTTGGCTCTGTAGACCAGGCTGGCCTTGTACTCAAGAGATTCACCGGTCTCTGAGTGCTGGAATTCTGGGATTAAAGGTACCACCACCACCTCTCAACATCAATTCTAATAAATCAAAATCTACAAAAAAAAAAAAAAAAAGCAGGTAGCCTGACCAGCGCTGTGACCTTTGTATGCTTACAGCATATCCTGTGAGAGTAGATTTTGTGGGTCTGTTGTGCTTGCTTTGACAGTCTCATGTCACATAGCCTGCCTCTTCATGAGCCACCATGCTGGGTCCTGAGCTTAGTTTTCTTTTTTTCTTTCTTTTTCTTTTTTTTTTTTTTAAGATTTATTTGTTATTATATGTAAGTACACTGTAGCTGTCTTCAGATGCACCAGAAGAGGGCGTCAGATCTCATTACGGATGGTTGTGAGCCACCACGTGGTTGCTGGGATTTGAACTCAGGACCTTCGGAAGAGCAGTCGGTGCTCTTATAGCCCTGGCTGTCCCAGAACTCACTTTGTAGAACAGGCTGGCCACCTCCCTCTGCCTCCCAAGTGCTGGGATTAAAGATGTGTGCCACCACCACCCAGCGAGCTTAGTTTTCTTATAGTGATGGAGACGAAGGTGCTTTCCTGAAAGGCCACACCTCCAACTTCAAGTTTCGATTTATTTTAGTAGCATACCTTATTATACACGACTTAAAGAAAGCTGAATATTCCAATTTTTTAAGTGTGAGAATAGATCAAAACAACCAGTAAGGGCTAGAGACTAGTCCAAAGTGTATTCTTCCAGAGGGACCATAAGGTTCCCAGCACCCATACAGAAAGGGGTGCTCACAGCTCCAGCTCCAGGAGATACCAACGTTCTCTTTTGGCCTTCTTCGGCATCTGCACTCTTGTGCACCTACCCCCAACACACATAGATAAAAATAAACACTAAAAGCACAATGAGCAAATCGTACTACGCAAAACACGATGGGAGTAAGCAGCATTTCAACAGCCAAATAGTACCACAATTTCTACCACCCCACAGCAAAAAGAAAAACAACAAAATGTCTACGTCCAACACACATCAAAAAGGGAAAGATGGCGGGCCAGAGAGAAAAAAAGTATGCAGTTTTGAAAGACATGGTCCTGGGAGCCACAGCGGTTATCTTTTAAAGACTTCCAAAAAGCTCCAGACATAGGGGAGCACACTCCTTTAGCACTTCGGAGCCAGCCTGGTTTAAATAGCGAGTTTCAGCCCTATCTGAAACACAGTGAGGCCCCGACTCAAAAAAACAAGAATTTTTAAAAGATATTCATCCCCCAAAGCCATGCATCCTCGCCCCACTGAGGCACATCCCAGCCCGGGCCCGCCCTGCACAGCCCCACCTCCGTTTATGGTTGGCAGCAAGAGACTCCGCCCCGCCCCGCCCCCGTCTCCACCAATGGCAGCCCGGCAGCGCAGCCAACCCGACGGAAGGGCGTGGCCTTGGTGAACCCCGAAAGCTAAGGCAGAAGCCTGCAGGGAAGCCGGTCAGGGAAGGTGTCCTGCGGCGGGCGGCTCGAGGTGCCCCGAGGCGCTCTCATCAGTTGCCGTTAGAATATTCTAGAACTAGAATGTTCTCGAAGCACTGTCCCCTGCCCCACAATGCCGCTCCCGTCCCGGTCCCCCTGCTCCCACGAACTCACCATGAGCGTCTCCACCGTGTCCTCTACATCCTGCGACTGCAGCAGCGCCGAGCGTGCCTTCTCGATCACTGGGGACGCGAGCCCGGCCCCGGCGACTGAGAGGCTCCGGGGCTCCGCGCTCACGCCCATCCCTCCCCGCCTGCCCGCCCGGCCTCAGGTCTCATTACCCGAGACAAGCGGCTCGATGTTTCCGGGGGAGGGGAAAGCAGAAGGAAAAAGGTGAGATCCCGCTTCCGGTGACATAGCGTATCCGGCGACGAGATCTCATCGCCACCTGGTGGCTGCACTTAAAACTGCAGGGTCCGTGATTCTCAGTTGCAGAGCCTTCTGCTCGGCGCTTTTTTTTTTTTAAATATTTTTCTTATTAAATATATTTATTTATTTATTTATTCTTAAAGCGCTTTTTGAAATGGGTGACTGGCTGAGTTTTAATTGTATTTAATTTATTTAAGAGCTGAAGGACCGCCGGGCAGTAGAGGCACACGCCTTTAATCCCAGCACTTGGGAGGCAGAGGCGGGCAGATTTCTGAGTTCAAGGCCAGCCTGGTCTACAGAGTTCCACGACAGCCAGGGCTATACAAAGAAACCCTGTCTCAAAAAGAAAAAGAAAAAGGAAAGGAAAGAAAAGAAAAGAAAAAGAACTGAAGCAGGATGAATGCCTTCTCTTTAGACACAAATTTTTAAAAATACAATTCACATTTCTTCTTTTTTGTTTTCTTTATTTTTATTTTTTCAAGACAGGGTTTCTCTGTATAGCCCTGGCTACCTGGAACTCACTAGCTACCCCTGTGTCTCTCTGTGTGGAGACCAGGCTGACCTTGAACTCGTAGAGCTCCACCTGCCTCTTTAATCCCAAGTGCTGGGATTAAAGGCGTGTATACCATGCCTGACTTATTTTTAGTTGTATGTGTGGGTATGTACGTGTGAATGTAGCTTCTTGCAGAGGCCAGAAGCTCACAGGCAGTCCTGAGCTGCCCTGTCTGGGTGCTGGAAACCAACCTCAGGTCCTCTACAAGTGCTCTAACCCAGGCTCTCAAGCCTTGTCTTTATGCTTTTTATATGTTTATTTTGTTCTGTTGTTTAGTTTTTCAAGACAAGGTTTTTCTTTTTTCTTGAGACAGGGTTTCTTTATATAGCCCTGGCTGTCCTGGAACTCACTCTGTAGACCAGGCTGGCCTTGAACTCAGAAATCCACCTACCTCTGCCTCCCAAATGCTAGGATTAAAGGTGTTTGTAGACGCCCGACTCGACAGCAAGAAGGACGCCACAACAGGATTCTTCTGCACACGTTTATTGGGAGAGCTTGATAGTGAAAGCAAAAGCGAAAGACCCCGAGCCCAAAAAACCAGTGCTGCTTATATAGGCCTAGGACAGGCATGTCTACACCCAATTGGTTATGCTTTCAGTACCTCATTTACATGCCTCGGGGCCAGGTCGTGACTCAGCAAAAAAACTCTACTGAACATGCACACATTGGTTGTTTACCCATATTCATGGGCGTCAGCTTATTGAAACCAGCGCCATCTTGTAATGGTGTTTATTGGCTTCCCACATCTCCCCCTTTTTTATTTAATAGAAAAAGGCCTAATCCGATGATCTAGTCTTGCACTTCCTCAGCACAAAACGATCAAGAAGGATTTAGAAGGGCAAATCATGATCACCCTACCTCGTGCAATGAGGAAACCTCAGCAGTGTGCAAGGGCTGATCAATGATCGTTGAGTCTCTCTCATCCCAGTGCAATGGATCCATAAATCCGTGGGGTGCAAGAGCAGAGGACTCAGAAGCCGACTAATTCTTGAGCATAGATAACCAAACTTCAGGGGAGGTGCCATTTTCAATGGCTAAAAGTGCTTGAGTTATAATCAATCACCTTGTCACATTTTTGTTGGGTTCTGAATTTGCAAGCCAACCAAAGCATGAATACCAGTCCACAGCATATGGCAGTGACCCGTCCAGCAGGTCCAGTTATTCGAGGGTCTCGAGGGGACCTCCTCCTAAGAACCAAATGGGGGGTAGAGAGAGACGAGGGTCTTGTACGAGTAACGACACGGAAACTGTTCTGAAGTTGTATCAAGACCCCAAAATGTATTAGCCAGGCCCAAGGTTTAAATACACAAGCAAAAGGGGAAGTGCCTTTCAGCAGGAGGAATGGGGCAGAGGAAATGCACCTCAGCAGGAGGGATGGGGCAGCAGAAAGAGAGGAAGTACTTCTCAACAGGAGGGATGGGGCAGGGGAAATTTTTCTTTTGGCGACTACAAGGGGAAGCAGGAACTTGGTGGTATCAGGGTACATCTTGAGGTCAGGACATCCAGCGCTGACTTTCTTGGAGCGGTGCGTCCGGTGGCCCGCTTTTGACCCTCTTTTCTTCTCGGGGGGAGAGGCCCAATTCAGAGATCAGGACAATAGCGTTGCCTTAATGGCTCCCAACATGGCAGCACCAAACAAAATCCCTCCCACCCATTCTTTAAAGTACGAAAATGCAGAGGTAAACCAAGAGGTAAAGTCTCCAAGAGTCACTGGTTCCACTCTGGTTCCATTAAGGTTCAGGATCTGTATCTGCAGCTTCGTCTGCAACCTTTCCAGCTCCTGCTGAAAGACTCCAAGAGGAGCCCCTCGCTCAGGCCTCAGGACAATAGCAGACACCCAAGAACTCACGACAGACCGAGCTTGTTGCAAACCACATGAGGCTTTATTCGGGGAAAGCCAGAGCTCTGGGGATGACTCATATCCCACGCAGGGGTAGAGGAGTCGACCTCGAGGGGAAAGGGGTCCCAGTTTTTATAGGCCCTCAGGGGGGGAAGGAGAAGGGGGAGATTAGGGGATTTCCAGATCTAAACAATGTCTATTCTCAAGAAATGGGTATGGGAGGGATACAAGGAAAGAGTCTAATGAAGGTGCAGCAATGGGCACACACCTGGTCAGAACATTGGCAGACACACAGGTTCGAGGAGTGGCCAGAGCATTGTGCACCTCTATTTTTCTAAATCAGTGAAGCTAGTTCTGCTAACGCTGATGTCTATCTTGCCAATTTCAGGGCTTCTGTGACCTTTTAAATTCTGTCAGGATCTTTCACTGCGACCAGTTCCCCTTCAGATAATTCGATAGGTCTGTACTTTTAATAAAAGAATCATTAATATGCCTAATGGGAGTAATGCACACATGTAGGGTTGATGCCACACAACTCATTTGTATGACATCCATCATCTGTTCCATATTATGTTGTAAAACATCCACTCTTTGATTCACTAACAATAACCCTGAGGCGATATGAGAATCCGCCCTTTGCAGTGTAAGCAATGCCTCAGACGTTTTTTCTGCTACCTGATTTATGGTGTCAGCAGTATTAACTTGATTGGCCACAGCAATTCCTGCGGTAACCGCTGACGCCGCGGACACTACTATGGCAGTAACAATGGCAGCTGTGATTCCAAAATCTCTCTTTTGCCGAACAAGACTCATGATTGGGAACTTCTCTGGATCTGCCTCAACAGGCACAGGGACAAAGGTTGGTAGATGTACCACTAAGGCTAAGAAATTGGTTCCATTCCAGCATTGCGTCAAAAAACAAGTGACATTTGTACAATCTAACCATTCTGTATTATTTTTGAAATTCAGCCAATATAAAGAAAAATGGAGGATTGACACGAACTTCTACTGGAGAAGTAGTCATATTTCTGATAACTCTATTTGATGTCACATTATCTAAATGAGCAGAGGTATTGGAACGTGTGGCAGAAACATTCAATATCTCATGAAAGGTTCCAGTCAGCAATGCAAAGGCTGACAAAACTGGTAATAGCACCTGCCTCATTACTTAAAATCCATTGGTAATATTGCCAAATATTTTTTTTTCCTGTAGCATCTCCTTTATCATTCATTACGGCAAAATCCAATGGAGGTGACAAAACAAAACCCTGTGCTATTTCTTTCCAAGAAAAATTTTTTGATTGACAAGGTGAAAAAAACTATAGGAAATACAAGGTCTGGATGACACCAGGGCACGCTGTGTTTAATTGTAGCATTACCAACAGTCCATTGTGATCTTTTGGGAATAGTCACATTTCCTTTTATCATAATAGTAGTGATGTTTATAGGTGAAGTTACGTTATTTCTAACATCACTTGAGCCTGATTGTGCTCCTTGAACAACTTGCGTTAAAGCATTAAATAACACTCCAGAGCTCACTTTATTTTGGTTAATGGGATCTGCTCAATTAGAGATAATCCTTTTCTTTAAAAACATACAGGGTATAAAAGGTTTATCCACATTATGCACAAAACATAGTGTATAATTTAAATGAAAACTCGTACTTTTATACACGTGTGGCTCTTGAGGAGTTTGCCGTGCAGAAGGGACATCCAAAAAACATTCAGTTGCAAGAAACAATGGCAAGATAGAAGAATTGGAATGTACCGGTAAGGGTACTGGCCATGATCTCACTATGGCCCACAAAGGTATACTTATCCCTGTCTCAATCATCAGGAGTAAGAATAACAGAATCATCTTGGGATTCATCTTGATCTTTCACGGTTCTTGTCAGTCGCGTCGGAACCCAAACTGGATTACCTTCACCCTGTGGAAAGATACAAATAGCTCCCCTGGATCTGATTAATATGGGATCCGGGCCATACCATTTATTATCAAGGACATTTTTCCATTTGACCATTTCATTGGGCAGTTGAGGCCATTGTCCGTGCCTTTCTGCTGGTGATCTCCCAGCATCATCCAATTTTTAAAAATTAAGGGTAAATATTGTAAGGGATAGAGCCATTTTTGGCGTCATAGCCTCTATTCCCCCTTTTTGTTTTTGCAAATATTGTTTCAAAGTACGATGGGCTCTTTCAATGATGCCTTGGCCCTGTGGATTATAGAGCAACCCAGTAATATGTTTCACTTGCATTTGTGTGCAAAATTGACTAAATTTAGAAGAGGTATATGCAGGACCATTATCTGTCTTTAGCACCAGGGGCTTGCCCCATGCAGCCCAAGCCTCTAAGCAGTGGGATATGACATGAACTGCCTTTTCCCCTGTCAAGGGAGAGGCATGTAGGACACCAGAACTGGTATCGATGGACACATGTACATATTGTAATTTATCAAAAGCTGGGATATGCGTGACGTCCATCTGCCAAACATTTAGGGGTCGCAATCCATGAGGATTAACACCCACAGAAGGTGCATTAATAAATTCTACACATTTACCACACTGTAGGACAATATCTCGGGCTTCTGTTCGCGTGAGCTTAAACTTCTGTTGCAATGTAGAAGCAGGGACATGATAAAGCTGATAAAAATTCTTAGCACCTTCTACAGAACTTTGTGATAGGAAAACCATATCTCTGGTGGCTGAATCAGCAATTGCATTTCCCTTAACCATAGGTCCAGGTAATGATGTATGTGCTCTAATATGTTGAATATAAAAGGGGTGTTCACACATCAAAATACAATCTTATATTTTCATCAAAATTTCAGATACTGGACTAGACTGCTTAAAATTTCCGGAGGTCTCTAATGCTAATACAGCATTGACCACATAAACAGAATCAGAGATAATATTTGTGGGCATAAGGAATCTTTTAAAAACTTCTAAAACCACCAAACATTCTACCAATTGAGGGGCTCCTGGTGTAAATTGCAACCGTACAGCCTTTTCATTAATCACATAACTTCCAATTCCTGTTTTGGATCCATCTGTATAAATATCAATGGCTCCCTTTATAGGGGTATTAGCCGTCACCTTTGAAAATATCACTGGATGCAATAACATAAAATGTAATAAAGGATGTTTAGGATAATGATTATCAATTAAACCAGAATAAGTGCATCTAAGAATGGCCAATTCATCTATAGTAGCACACAAT
Source organism: Mus musculus (assembly GCF_000001635.26). Lineage (NCBI taxonomy): Eukaryota > Metazoa > Chordata > Mammalia > Rodentia > Muridae > Mus > Mus musculus. The sequence continues at coordinate 120,104,709 of NC_000075.6, read as the reverse complement.
ATTTGCATTTGTGCGGCAGTATATGGAATAATTATGCTATCAGGCATTTTTCCAAAGTGAGTAATTGAACTTTTTATAACTTTATGGACCATATTTGCCACCATAGTGGGATAATGCTCTATAGTCTTATTAGGGGATATATGTGGATGTATCCATACTATAGGGCCATCTTGCTATAACACAGCAGTTGGCAAATTTATGGTTTGTAATATGCATAGGCACAAAGGCTCTTGCTCATTTATACGATTTAACTGTGTTTTTTGGATAGCTCTTTCTACCCTTTAAACACTGTTTTTGCATATGACCTGTTTGTCCACAATTATAGCAGGTTATTCCTTTTGTTTGCGCCATCAAAACTGCGGCAGCCAGCCCTGCATTCGTAAGGGGTCCTCCTATTTCTCTACAGGCTTTCATCCACGCCTGTAGTCCTTTCCCTTTCCAAGGTGTGATAGCATTTCTGCATTCCTTGGTACATTGCTCATAAACTAATTGTTCAATTAACGGCTTTGCGGCCTCAGAATCACCAAATATGCGTCCGGCTGCTTCTATCATGCAGGCCACAAAGTCAGAGAATGGCTCATTAGCTCCTTGAACAATTTTTGTCAGATTACCAGATACCTCTTCTCGATTAGGCAATCCTTTCCAAGCTTTCACTGCTGCCTGATTAATTTGATCATAGACCTGCACTGGGTATCCTAATTGATTGTTTGTCTATTGACCCTGGCCTGTAAGCATTTCAAAGCTCCATGCTGGTTGCCCTGCAGCAGCATTAGCATGGGCCTGACTCAAACACAGATCATGCCATATAGACTTCCAGTCTAGATACTGTCCCATAGTAAGACATGCCTTTACCACACTCATCCAATCAAAAGGAGTCATGGCATGGTGAGCCAGTCTATCAATTTGGGACTGAGTAAAAGAGGCATTGACTCCATAGGTCCTTACTGACTCTGCTAAATCTTTCAATTGTTTATGCGATATTGGCTCATAATATCGCTGTTGAGCTTGATCCTGAAAAACAGGAAAAGCCTGATATATTTTACGCAACCCTCTAGGAGTACAAAAAGAGTGGCCATTGCCAATTGTTTTCTTTTCTGTATAAGGCAGAGGTGGTGGGGGAGCACTGAGACTCCTCCCTATTGGACCATATCTTTCTGCCTCATACTCTGTAGCAGCCTCTTCCAAATCTTCCTCCTCCCCTGCTGATAATTCCGAGTCCTCCGAGCTAGATAATTCTAGTAATTCAAAGTCCTCGAGAGGAGGGTAAATTGACTTAATTTTTTGATCTTCATTCTTTATATCATCTTTTGAATCTTTATATTTTGGTTTCTTTTCCTTTTCTCTTTTTATATCTCTTCCTTTACTTATTTTTCTGTGTGCTCCTTCCTTTTCATTTCTCTTTGTTTCTGACATGCTTTCCTGGTGCTCCTGCAATATATGCTGCCCCTCTTTAACAGCTGGCTCACATTTCTTGTCCTGAATACAAGCCTTAATCAACTTCCATAGCGGTCTTATTTCTGCTTTCACTTTTCCTTCAGCTTCCTCTCTTGCTATATCTCTCTCTAACTTTTCCCAACTAGGTAGCATCAGTGACCCAGTGGGGGCAAACCAAGGAGCGAGTCTGTCTATCTCCTTTAAGAATCATCTCACTGTACTTTCAGAAATCTTTAAACCTCGTTCTTTGAGCAAGGCTTGCACCGGCCCTACTAACAGCGTAGACTGGCCAGTACCCATGATCGTCCTGGACTAAAGTGTTATCTACGTGAGATTATTCCCAGCAGATACACTCATGTCCAGGGCGGTGAAAATTAAGACAATAACACAATATCAGGACAAGAATGAAAACAAGCAACACAACCCCAGCAACAATCACAGGATCTATTCTGAAAGAAAGCATACCTCTCAGAGACTTACCCTAATTCTCCCACGAAATGCAGTTCTGAATCCTCCCTTTCTTGGGGGTCCTCGCTTGTGCCTTAAGGTGTCTTGTTCCCGGGTTTCGGCACCACTTGTAGACGCCTGACTCACCAGCAAGAAGGAAGCCACAGCAGGATTCTTCTGCACACGTTTATTGGGAGAGCTTGATAGCAAAAGCGAAAGACCCCGAGCCCAAAAACCAGTGCTGCTTATATAGGCCTAGGATAGGCGTGTCTACACCCGATTGGTTATGCTTTCAGTACCTCATTTACATGCCTTGGGCCAGGCAGTGACTCAGCAAAAAACTCTACTGCACATGCGCACATTGGTTATTTACCCATATTCATGGGCGTCAGCTTATTGAAACCAGCACCATCTTGTAATGGCGTTTATTGGCTTCCCACAAGTGTGTGTCACCACACCGGCTGTTTTTTTGTTTGTTTGTTTTTTGTTTTATTTTGTTTTTGTTTTTGTTTTTTCGAGACAGGGTTTCTCTGTTTAGCCTGGCTGTCCTGGAACTCACTTTGTAGACCAGGCTGTCCTCGAACTCAGAAATCTGCCTGCCTCTGCCTCCCGAGTGCTGGAATTTAAGGCGTGTGCCACCACACCTGGCCTTGTTTTTGTTTTTTTATAGAGGGGAAACTGAACCTGAGACCTTCGAACATCAAGTGAGTGCTCTAGCGGTAAGCTTTTAGTCCCAGCCATCTTTTCTTTCTTTCTTTCTTTCTTTCTTTCTTTCTTTCTTTCTTTCTTTCTTTCTTTAAAGATTTATTTAATGTATATGAGTACACTATAGCTGTCTTCAGACACACCAGAAGAGGGCATCAGAGTCCATTACAGATGGTTGTGAACCACCATGTGGTTGCTGGGAATTTAACTCAGGATCTCTGGAAGAGCAATCAGTGCTCTTAACCCCTGAGCCATCTCTCCAGCCATTTTTGCTTTCTATTTTGAGAGGGAAAAAAATTTTTTTCATGAAATTGCTCATACTGAGTCTAACTCATGCTGTAGCCCAGGCAATCCTCCTGCCTCTGTCTCCTGAGTCATAAAAACCCATATATATATATAATTGTTATTGATTATTTGAGATTCTTACACCATGCACCCTGATCATGCTCACCTCCTGCTCTGTCCATGGCTGCCCCTCCCCCATGACTTTCTCCCCCACCCCCCAAAACAGATGAAAGTAAAAAGGAAGAAACAAGCAAACAAAAACCAAGTCCTTTTGGGGTTGTCTATATACTCACCAGAGCATGGTCAAACCCCTAGTGGCCAGCCCCCAAGGGAAGGTGAGTCTCCATCTGCCACCGCCACCACCCCCCAGAAGCCCTCAGCTGTGGAGAGCAAGCTACATTTCAGCATCCTTGTCACTTTGTTTTAGTTCTTGATAGGGCTGCCATTTTGGGGAAGTGGGGTTGGGGTGGAGTCTAGGGGTTGTCACAGAAGGCTTTTATGTTCTGCTTTCTCAACTGTGCTTGGTCTGGTTCAAGGCCTCTGGCTTCTGCTACACCATTAATACTGGGCACCTCGGTGAGCCAGAGTCATGGAGGTCCTGTGGCTATAAGGGCTTGGTGCTAGACTCTAGCTGCTGCTGAGGCTACAGCTCCTGCAGCAGCCCCTTCCCCTCACAGGGAACATGGGATCCCACTGAGACACTCTGAGCCCCTAGCTAAAGGACTTCCAGGTGCCAGGATCTTTCATCTCAGGAAATGAGTTTCCATCAAAGGGATATGGACGGCCATGCATCCTGCCTCCAACCTTCTTCCTTGCTTCCTACCTGGAAATCAGAGAGGCCCCTCTGCAGCTTGTGCTGTTGACCTGGCAAGTTTTATGTCAACTTGACACAAGCTAGTGTCATATGGAATCACAACTGAGAAATGTTGCCTTGGTTCGATTATAGGTTTAGCGTCCTTTCTCCCTCTAAGAAACCAATCAGGGAAAAAACCAAAACAAAACAAAACAAATAAAGATAAGAACCTGGTCAGCAAGCACCTGAAATTCCTAGAGTGCCTCCCATGTTCATAAGGCATCTCAGTGCCTTAGCCTTCAACTAATGACCTCTGCCCACCCTGTGCTGGGGAGCCAGCCCCGACAGGGACAGGTACTGGGGTGGGACACAGCATAGGATGAAGACCAAAGGCTGATGACCCCTGGCCTTTAATTCTCTCTTACTGTTCGGGGGGGCCAGAAGCTCATGGTGTCTGGCAATCAACTCCTACTGATAGAAGCAGGGGATTAAGAAAAGAAACTTAGTTACTTGTGACCTTTACTCCTCAAAGCTATATAAGCCAGAGACAAAGAAAAAGGATAAAGTCAAGCACACACACACACACACACACACACACACACGAGACTGGGCATGACCAACTGTTTCATCAATTTCACAAGTGAACATGCATACATACACTTATACCTATATTCATACGTATGCACATACATATAGACAGACACATACAGATTGTACATAGAGACAGACATATATACAAATATATATATATATATATATATATATATATATATATATATATATACACATACACACACATACATATACATTGGGTGGATGGAGCAGAGCCACACTTTATTTTTTTCTCTCCACATTTATACCTTCTTAGACAGAAGTTCTTTATAAAATTACCTCATAGATAAAATGTTACACAAAAGGGGAGTTACAGAAGGATGTTGATAGTTAAGTTCAAAGCAGTGTTTCACTCTCTAAGCTCATTACAAGTTCAAAGTAACAGTTTCACATGGCCTTGCTTTATCATAGTGCACACCTGTAGCCTCACCCTTGGGCCTGACCTAGAATGAATGTTTTTCCTTTATCACACATCTGTCCCAAGCCAGTTTCTCTTCTTAGTGTAATTGTGAAAGCTCATTGGATTCCTTCTTATGCAGCCTTTACTTACAATTCTAGTGAGGAGCAGGCGCATTCTACTCTTGATTCTAACTTCATTCCATCTTTCTGGCAAAACGACTAAAACCATTTCCTTAAACTTTCTTCTTAAAATTGTTTGAATTAAATCAGGAATTCTATAAAGTCATTAAATCATCTAAACAGCACTAATTCAGAAAAGTTCATCTTCATGTTGATCTGCAGAAAGTTTGCTCAATAGAGTGGGCTGATGCCCTGGAATCATTAGACTGTGTAATGGTGACAGGAAAGGCAGATCAGCAGTGAGATGCAATCCTGAGACGAAGTCTCTGGGATCCATACCTCTCAAAGCACACCCATGGCAGCCATGCAAAATGGTGGGCAATCTCCAGGAAACTGATTTGCTGGCCATAACATTTCCAACATGGCTCGTGCTAACATTGGATATTCCTATCCCCTTCCCCAAAGCCGTACAGCCCTCGATTCACCCCAAATAAAGTTGTTCTGTTTCCCCAAAGCTGATCCTGGAGTGTCGTCATTTCCGTTCATACTCACGAGCCATCTGAAACCCTGTTCGTTGGCTCTGCTCTCTCTTCATCCTCATGGGCTGGTGGCCAATGACCCTGGGAAGAAGGGAGACCCGCAAATACCCCGGATCTGGAGTTACAAGTGACTGTGAGCTGACAGGTAAGTGCTGGGAATTGAACCCGGGTCTTCCAGCAAGAGTGGTAAGCATCTTAACTGCCGCGCAGCCTCTCCACCCACAGTTCTCCCTGGTTCTCATGATCTTCAGGGGCTAGCTTCTCAATCCACCCAGCAAGTACACAACAGCTGGGACCCGGGATGTGGCAATGAGCAAGACAGGCAGGGGATCCCAACTGTACCCCACTGTTGCAAGTGTTTACCTGCTTGCTTGTTAATGTGCATTCAATCACATAGTCCAAATGCGGGTTTGCCAGATGAACCCAAAGCATCAGGGAATTCCAGTTCTTTGCAACTGTGGGCAGCTGGTGGTACCGCTAGACAGTGAACAGCAGGTGGCGATAGAGCACAACTTCCTGGTTCTAACCAATTCCTCACCCGGTTCTAGCTTCATTCCCAGTCCCCTTTAATGGGTAAGGAATTGGAAGCAGCAAACAGTTATATCAGTTACCCCAAGTGTGATAACCAAAAGAAAACAAACAAACGCACAAACAAACAAACAAGTCCTAACCTGTCCGCTGTTTATTTCATCACGTTACTAAGATTTTTCGTTTAAATGTATGAAGGGAGTTGACGGGTTCTGTAAGGATATCAGGCAGCTGTGTGGGCAGGCAGGACAGATGGTCCCTCTGTCTCCGCTCACTCCACCCCCTCTTACCCACGGCCTCTTGGAGTTCAGAGAGCTTACCTGAGGCCAGCTGTAAGGGATGCAGCTGGACCAAGTCAGGTCCTTGCCCCATCAGAAAGCTTAGTGTGACTCAAGATGCCCGAGTGACTCTTGCTAAATAAGAACCATCTGAGCAGGACTCCTGGAAGCTGACAGTCTTGAAAAATGTCGGAGGAAGCCCCTCTCCACTCCCCATGTCTCACACACACTGCAGAGTTGCCTGTCCCACCCCACACAGCATGTTGCCCACTGGGTGCTTGCAAGGTTCAGTCAGAGAAGCATGGAGACTGTGAGGAAGATGGTGGCCTTGCTAGCTGATACAACTGATGAGCTATGAGCCTGTGGCTTCGGCAACATCCTACTCTAAGATTCCAACTTGGCAACCTCTTGCCATAACAATAAATAATTTTATCTTTCCTTAAACTTTTTTTTTGTGTGGGGGGGAACAGGGTCTTCTGTATCCTAGGCTAACCTCAAACTTGCTTTGTAGAAATATTTATTCGGCCAGACATGGTGACTCGTGCTTTTAATCCTAGCACTCTGAAGGCAGAGGTATGTGGAGCTCTGTGAGTTCAAGGCTAGCCTGGACTACACAGTGAGTTCCAGGATAGCTAGGGCTATATAGATAGATCCTGTCTCAAACCCACCTACTTACCTCTCAAAAAGAACACAAAGGAAATTTCATAATAACAAAAGAGGCTATTTGGTTTAAAAACATGCAGAACAATTCTTTATTTGTCCATACTAATAACAGCTTCAGTGGCTGGAGAGATGGCTCAGTGGTTAAGAACACCAACTGCTCTTCCAGAGGTCCTGAGTTCAATTCCCAGCAACCACATGGTGGCTCACAACCATCTGTAGTGGGATCCGATGCCTTCTTCTGGTGTGTCTGAAGACAGCTACAAAGTACTCATATAAATAAAAAAATCTTAAAAAAAAAAACAGCTTCAAAACATACAGTAAAAACAAACAGAATTAAAATGGAAAATAAATAAGCCATAATCAGAGTTGGGTGTTTTGCAGTGCCTCTCCTATCGACTCATGGGATAAACAACCAGGGGGAAATCACCAAGGATTCAGCCTGTGCAGCCGCTCAAAGGGGAAGGTGCCTGGACTCCATCCCTGAGACCCATGCGCTGGGAAGACAGGGCCAACTCTTGCAAGTTGTCCTCTGATCTGATCTCTACACTCATAATAAATCACATTTAAAAAAAAAAAATAAGATAACAGTTGTGCCGGGTGGTGGCGGCACACACTTTTAGTCCCAGTACTTGGGAGTTCGAGGCCAGCTTGGTCAACAAAGTGAGTTCCAGGACAGCCAGGGCTATACAGAGAAACCTTGTCTCAAAAAACCAAAAATAAAAAATAAATAAAAATAAAAATAAAAATAAAAGTTGTTTTAAACAAATAAAGAGTACAAAAGTCTTAGTGGGCAGACATTTTCTTCAGTGATGTGACCAGTGGTAGTTGCTCTTGTTCCTGCAAAACGCTCTTCACCCACAGACCTCTGAAAGCAACCCTCATTAAACTCCCCGATTCACAAAAGCAACAAGATAGCTGCAGAAAGGAAAAAAAAATCAGAAAAAGAGCGAGAACACAGAAGCCTCGAACTGCGTGACTAGCTACCTGCAGAAGCAACCTGTTACCTTCACGGGTGAATGGAAACCATGTCTTGCATCATAAAATAATTCTTGATATATCTTAAAGGAATAAAACCCTATGTGTATGTTCTCTGAGAAGAGTGTAAGTAAATACTGTATGAAGTTGTCGTGGTTTTTTTCTTCTCAATGTTATGAATTCTTCTTTACTTTCCAGAATAATTTGAATTCTTGATATAATAACATTTCTGCTGGTTGTGGTGGTTTAAGTGAGCCCCATAGGCTCATATATTTGCATACTTAGCCCCCAGTTGGTGGTGAAGTGTTGAAAAGGATTAGAAGGTGTGTTGCCTTGTTGAAGAAGCGCTGTCTCTCTGTCTCTCTCTGTCTCTCTGTCTCTCTGTGTCTCTCCTCTGTGTCTCTGTCTCTGTCTCTGTCTCTCTCTCTCTCTCTCTCTCTCTCTCTCTCTCTCTCTCTCCTGGCTGTGGATCAGGATGGAAAGCTCCTAGCTGCTTCTCTCACCATGCCTCCCTGCCTGCCACCCTGCTCCCCGCCATGGTGATAAACCCTCTGAAGCTTTGAACAAGCCCCCAGTTAAATGTCTTCTTCTATAAGTTGCTTTAGCCACGGCGTCTCTTCACAGCAGTAGAACAGTGGCTAAGGCAGGAGTAGACGACTACTTCTCAGACTTCTGGCTAAGACCAAACTTAAAATGTGTAAAATGCACCCCAAGTGAATACTGAGACAATAGACGATTCCAGGAGCCCATATAAAAACCAGGCTCAAAGCAAATAGGTGAAATGAAAATAAAAACAGAAATCAACGAGCAGAGGAGACAGGAAGTCAGCGAGGCCAAAGGCTGGCTCGATGCAGAGATTTAAGCAACAGATAAGTCCTACAAAACTGATCTAGGAGAGGGGAGGGAGGGAGGGGAGGAGGAGACGGGGGTGGGGGGGGGAGCCACAATGATCAGTATCAGGACCAGAAAGGGACACCCTCATACTACAAAAAGATTGTTCAACAAAATTAATTGTCAAGAATTCGTACTCATGTACTTGTGAACTTAAGGAGAATAGCAGAATTTCTTACAAACCACAAGCAGATAAAAAGGCTGAACGCTTCCATTTGGTAATTAAATGCAAATCTTTGTACAGAAGTACCCTGGATTGGTTTATTAATAAGTTGTATCAAACCTTCAAAGAGCAAGTAATGCCATTTTTTCACACAAATACCTTTTTTTTTTTACCATTTCAGAGAATAGATTTTATTTTACTCTATTCTATGTGTATAAGTGTTTTGCCTGCAGTTATGTATGCTCCCTATATGTGTTCCTAGAGTCCACAGAACCAGACGGGGACGCCAGATCCCCTGAAACTGGAGTTGCAGATGGTTTGAACCACCATGTGGGTGCTGAGAACTGGGTCCAGTTCTCTTTTTTTTTTTCTTTTTTTTTTTCCTAAGATTTATTTATTATTATATCTAAGTACGCTGTAGCTATCTTCAGACGCACCAGAAGAGGGCGTCAGATCTCATTATGGATGGTTGTGAGCCACCATGTGGTTGCTGGGATTTGAACTCAGGACCTTCGGAAGAGCAGTCGGTGCTCTTAACCACTGAGCCATCTCTCCAGCCCCTGGGTCCAGTTCTCAGAGTAAGAACAAGTGCCTTTAGCTGCAGAGCCATCTCCTCAGCTCCTGAGAGTAGGAGTATTTGTCAATACACTTTAGGAAACCAAACCAGGACGGATCATTATAAATGAGAAAAACTACAAGATATTATTTGTCATAGACACAAGCACAAAAATCCCAAAACTAGGAGGTCACATTTTTCAAGGAAGAAAACCATGTATTCTATCTCTTTTAAAGTAGGATGGTGCTGGTCCAGCGTTCAGGAGGCTGAGGCAACAAGGTTGAGAGTTCAAAGCCAGACTGGGCTCCATAGTGAGACTCTGTTTCTGTAAACCAGAAGTGGGAAAAGGAGGGGAAGGGAGACGTGAGTGGGGGGAGGGGAGAAGATTGGGGCCAGGAAGGGCAATGCAGGTGGAGTCTGCCTGCCCTGCACACTCCCCTTACAAGATGTCATCCAGGGTGGAAGAATGGGAAGATCGCTGGTTCGAGGACAGCTGCCTTTCCAACGCCCCCACGGGCATTTGTCTCCCTAAGTAGAGGAAGATGTGGCTGCAGCTCTTTTGAAACACATCCATGAGGTGTTTCTTAAACTTCTCTCCTATGAACGCGTAGATGACGGGGTTCACGCAGCAGTGGGTAAAAGAGATGACCTCTGTGACATGGATGGCCAGAGCCAGCCTCTGCCTCGTGGCACATCCATCCAAGATGTGCAGGTCGTGCAGGGACGTGAGGAAAAGGGCCACGTTGAATGGGACCCAGAAGAGTAAAGACACAATGACTACGGTGAGCACCAGCTTGATGGCTCTGGTCCTGTTGTGGTTCAGGCAGCCCCGCAGCTGCTGCAGGATCCTGACATAGCAGAACAGGAGGATGGCAAAGGGGAGCAGCAGACCCAAGGCGTTGATTTCAAAGTGGGTAAAGAGCTTCCACCTCAAAGACTGCTCTTCATAAAACTGGAAACATTGTAGCATGCCGTCTTCAGAGGCCACTTGGTAAAAAACCATCAAGGGGATGGTGGCTGTGACAGCAGCCAGCCACACTGTCAGACTCAGGGCTGTGCCCACGCTGGCCGTCCTCACCTTGATGGCATAGACAGCGTGGACAATAGCCAGATACCTGTCCACACTCATTAGGGTGATGAAGAACATACTGCTGAAAAAACCAATGTAATAAAGGCCAGAGACCACCTTACACATCGCAGTCCCAAACACCCACTGGTCCAGCAGGTTGTGGGTCTGAAAAGGAATAGAGAGGACAAAGAGCAGGTCGGATGCGGCCAGGTTCAGGAGGTAGATATCTGTGATGCTCCTCAGTTTCTTGCAGCCCACGAGGACTAAGATGACCAGGCTGTTCCCCAGAAGGCCCAGCACAAACAAGACGCAGTACAAGATGGCCAGATACAGCATGCTGCCCCTGAGGAGGAACTCTGCGTCACAGGGGGCGGTGAAGAAATCAGGGTAGTAGTCGGTCATCGTGACGTTGGGCTCCATCGTGTAATCCATCGAGGCAGGAAGACCTGGTCAAGCAGGCACGTGAGAGGTGCTGAGGGCTGTATTCACAGATTGAAGCCCTTAAACACCTCCCCTTTCTCCCTGCGGCTCAATGTCAGGGTGTTAGTGTGCGGCAAGCGCTCTCCCATCAAGCTGTTCTCCCTAGACCTTGCTTCCTTCATACAAGGTCTCACTAAGTGGTTTGGGCTGGTATGGAACTTGCTACATAGCCCAGACTACTCATGATCCTCCTGCCTCAGCCTTCTCAGTGGAGGTATTACAGATCTGTACCACCTTGCTTGGCCTCTCTCTCTCTCTCTCTCTCCCCCACCCCCCCATTGTAATTAGTCAATTTTGGTATTTTTAGATAGTCTCACTATATAGCCCTAGTTGTCCTGGAACTTACTATATAGACCAAGCTGACCTCAAACTCCCAGAGATTCACCTGCCTCTGCTTCCCAGGTGCTGGGATGAAAAGCACGCGCCACTCTGCCTGGTTTCTCTTTCATTTTATGGATCCACAAACAAAATACAGGCCAGGTGTGTTGATACACATCTTTAGTCCCAGCACTTGGGAGGCAGAAGAGGGTGGCTCTCTGAGTTTGAGGCTAGCTTGGTCTACAGAGTGGGTTCCAGGACAGCCAGGGCTACACAGAGAAGCCCTGTCTCAAACAAACAAAGTATATATGTATTCAACAGACAACATTTGCTTACTCATTCCTATGCTGCATATATGATGTCTCATTTTGTATTTTGCTTCGGATGTATCCTATGATATTCTTGAATTTAGTTCATTCACTCATTGCTTCCATAACCCCCCCCCCTCAAAACGATTTAAAGTGCAATAGGAAAAAAAAATGATCCCAATTCCTCTCAAAACGAGAAGCACCGGGTTCGCCAGAGGTAAGCCTGGTAAAGGCTGGAATTCAGTCGTGTCAAACACTGGGGCTGAGGGGATATCTCCGTAAGCGAGGTGCTTGCTAAGCAACCATGGAGACCTCAGTTCAAACCCCTAAACCCATGCGTGGCAGTGTGTGCTCGCAATGCCCACGCAGGGGAGGCAGAGACAGGCAGAGCTCCGTGGCCCTGGCCAGCCTGGCCTGCTTGGTGAGCACAAAGCGAGGGGAGAGCGCCTGAAACATAGCACCAAGGCTGGCCTCTGACCTCCTGTACATGCGCACACTCACATATTCTCACACACACACACACACACACACACACACACACACCACGAAATAAAACATTACAGGGCCTGGGGGCACAGCACATGCTTAGGACCCGAGCCAGGTCCTAGGTCCCGTTCCCCACACCCCACACAATGCAGAGTCTAAGACTCCATTGACAGACATACAAGGAGGTGGGATTGAATGGAAGTTTTCTGTGGAGAAAGGATGATCGCCAGAAAATGCTGTCTTGTCTAATTTTTTTACTCCTGTGAGAGCTTTCAGCCCTTTCTGTGTCCTGGAGAACAAGGGACATGCTCCTATCAGCCACCAAGAGACACACGCGCTTGTGGGCTCAGGCTTTGGAGACACTCAAAACTCTTATGATCCCGAAATATCAGCCTTCTCCTGATCTCTCTGTAAGGAGATGAAAACGGTGCCCGCACTGCCTCTGAGCCCTAACCCCAAGGATGATTCTTACCAATTATCTGAGCGAGCCTTTCTTCTGAGGTTTCAGAGCTGCCCACTCCTCTGCCACATGTCTGCTTGCTGTGCTGACTCCTCCTCCTGAGCACTTCAGCTATATGCCATGCCTCAGCCAATCCAAAGGTTGGAACAGTAAGAGCTACCTCTGACTTACAGCCCCAACCCCTCTGCTGTTTGGGACAGACCCACCCTGTCTCCAGAGCAATGGAACAGCGTGCTATGCAACCAGGGCTCCTTGACTCTCAGTACCTTCTTCCTGTCTTTTCACCTCAGATCTGGGGCAGAGATAAGCAGGGGGCATCACCTTTCCTCTGGATGGTGGTATGGGAGGGAATCTGTCCATCTACTCTTAGTTCCTGTTTGTTTGTTTGCTTGTTTGTTTGTTTTGTTGTTCAAAACAGGGTTTCTCTGCAGAACAGTGGCTGTCTTAGAACTCATTCTGTAGAGCAGGCTGGCCTTGAACTCCGAGAGCCACCTGCCTAGGCCTCTGGAATACTGGGATTAAAGGCGTACACCACTGCTGCTCAGCAGAACGTTTGCTCTTAGTGTCTCTTACCATTTGCTTCTGTTGTTTTGATGTGGTCTCTCTCTAGTTTGGGTCTCCTGAAATGGGCTAGGTTGGTTACCAGTGAGCCCCAGGGAGCCACATAACTCTGCCTCCCTGGGAACTAGAGCTGCAGGCATGTGTTCCCCTCTCTGGCCTCGGCACTTGGACACTCACTATTCAGGTGACAGCATGTTCCTCTCAGCTTCTGCTCTGTGACCCGTGAATCTGTCTTCTGACAACGAGTGAGTTTATCATTTAGAAGCATCTCTGACACCTCAGATCATGCCTATGATTCTCCTCACCAAGAGGTTTTAACAGAGCTTGGGGCAAGCCCCGGCCTTTAAGACAGAATAGCGATAAGAAAATGTCAGTGCCGAGCTGACTGTGAACAGCGGACTCTCAGGTGCTGCTGATGCTCGTCGGGGTAATGGAAAGTATGAATCCAACTCCATCGGTGATGTGCCAGGTCAGAGACAACTGGCTGCCACCCCTGCCCAGCAGGGCCACTCACAAATCTGTCCTCTCCCTGTGTGTTAGTCCCCTCTGTGTAGATTAAGCTAGCCTGGACTTCCCTATGTAGACTAGGCTGGCCTAGCACTTAGAGGTCTGCCTGACTCTGCCTCCTGAATACTGGAATTACTGTCTTGGGATCTATCCATGACTTTGTGATGGTTTTTATATGCTTGGCCCAGGGAGTGGTACTATTGAGAGGTGTGGCCTTGTTGGAGTAGGTGTGTCATTCACTGTGAGTGTGGGCTTTAAGGCCCTCATCCTAGCTGCCTGGAAGTGAGTCTTCCACTAGCAGCCTTCAGATGAAGATGTAGAAATCTCAGCTCATGCACCATGCCTGCCTGGATGCTGCCATGCTTCCCACCATGATGATAATGGACTGAACCTCTGACCCAGTAAGCCAGCCCCTACTAAGTGTTGTCCTTATAAGAGTTGCCTTGGTCATGGTGTCTGTTCACAGCAATAAAACCCTAACTAAGACAGCCTGCCAGTCTGTCTTTCTCTCACACTCAACCTCTTTCGTTCTGAATGTTTAGTTCCATGGACGTGAAATGAATCACTCCAGTATCACAGCACAATGGGGAGAGACTGGGCAGGCAAAGTACACACATACAGAAACACAGGGGCAAGGGCGTGCACACACACACAATCACACAGTCACACACATACACACACACAGTCACACACTCTCTCTCTCTCTCTCTCTCTCTCTCTCACACACACACACACACACACTCGAGTACACACACACACGCTCTCATACACACACACACACACACACACACACACATACACACACACACACACACAGCTATTTGGTGGTAAGGCCAGAGCCTACACTGAAGCTTCCTGAAGCACAGCTCAGGGGGCCCCTCTTATTAACCTGCATTAAAACTAAAAGACAGATGACATTAGAAAAAACTCTTTTAGGATTATCTGTTATGAAAATTCTCAGAACTGAGATGGAGTGGCTTGTGTGACCCAAATGTGACATAAAGGAGCCGGAGAGTGGCTCCACAAGTAAGAGTGTCACCGGCTGCTCTGCTTCCAAAGCACCTGGGTTCATTCCCAGCCCCCACGTGGCTGGCAACACACAACTGGCTTTAAATCCAGTTTAGGAGATGCTATGCCCTCTTCTGGCCTTCTCCAGTACCCAGCACGCATGTGGTGCACAGACAGACACTCAGGCAAAAGACCTGTTCACACGAAATAAATCTTTAAAATCTTTAAATCTTTGAAAGCAAGGCATGTTAGAACCACCTGAGGAAGAAGGATGGGGGGAAAAAAAAGAATTAATGAATGAATGAACCAAGAAAGGAGGAACAAACAAATGAACCATGAGGTTGCATTGGAAGGGTTCTCACATACTCCCAAAGGCACTGACACAGAACTTCTGCCACAGATAGAAAGAACGGCTCAGCAGTGAAGAGTACTCCCTTATAAATCATGAGGACCAGAATTTGGTTCCCAGCACCTGTGTAACAAGCCGACGTTCCTGCAAAAGCTTGTAACCCCAGCTCTAAGAAGAGCAAAGATGACAGGGTTCTAGGTTTGCTAGAGTCCAGCCGATCACAGAAATCATGAGTTCTGTGAGAGCCTCTGTTTCAGGAGGAGGCAGAGACTGATGCATCCTGCCTCTACTGACCTCTACAGGACCACTCAGATAAGCAAACACGCGCGCATGGGTGCGCATCACACGCAAATAAACTCTTTTAATAAGGGATGCAGTTTTATTTTTATCTCTACATTTGTGTACGAGAGTAAATGTCACATGTATGCAGTGCCCACAGAAGCCAGTAGAGGGCATAGGATGCCCTGAAGCTGGAGTTATGAGCCACCATGTGAGTGCTGGGAATTAACCTTGGGGCCTCTGCAAGAGCAACAGCCTTCTTAATCCCCGCCTTGTCTCTGTAGCCTTAAATAAAATAAACCTTGCTAACAAACCACTGTCCAAACCACACCCCACACAATGCCCCCACAACCTTACAAAGAAAACATCTCTGGGACAGCTTTCCCTCCACTATGGCCTCAGCCTCAGACTGGCAACATTTGGATTAATCCTCGAGGCCAGGGATACTGTTTCTCAGTATCTTACTCAACCTTCATTTTTGTGTTTCTGGATTTGCCATGCTCCATGCTCATTGTATAAACTGGTGGTTACTGTGAATCTCGCTGCACGTTGTAACATTGCACTCTTTTCAAATCAACACTGCTTTTCTTTGGAGTAGACCTCTGTTTGTTATTTACAGTAACACTCTCACTTCCAACTACAAATCTCCTAGCATTTGCTTACAAGAGTTTGCACATGGAAACCTGTATTTAACAAAAGCTCATACAGAGATAAATAAATAAAATTTAACTAAAAGCTCTTGTATTATCAATAGTAGAACGAACCTATCAGAAAAGTCTTTGCCATCTAATCAGTTTAATTTCCCACATAAGTTACAGAAGGTCTGACAGATCAGCCCAGGGAAAGTGCTGTTTATAGGGATATTGCCACATATCATTGAAGATACAACCACAAGACAACAAGGTTGAGTGTGAAAACCAATGGTTAATGGCAGGATACTGATATTTTAGGTGCTTTTTTTCCCCAAGAGATTTATAGCGCATTGTATCCAAGGAAAGCTGATTACATCTCTCGCCCTTGAGGCGGAGCACAGTGGACTTTCCTGGGGTACCTGGTGCCCCTATTTCGTGGAAACTAAATAGAAACTTAGGTAGGGAGGTTTTGACACTCACTTATTCCCAAGATTCATTTCCTAACACTGTTTTATTTCTGTCACTGTGATATAACACACTGACAAAAGGCATCCAAGGAGACTGTCATAATTACTGTTCTGTTGCTGTGAAGAGACACCAGGACCACAGCAACTCTCATAAGGAAGGCAATTAGAGAGTTGCTTACAGCTTCAGAAGGTTAGGTTAGACCATTATCATGCTGATAGGAACAAGGCGGGCATGTGCTAGAGAAAATGGCTGAGAGGAGAGAGAGAGAGAGAGAGAGAGAGAGGGAGAGAGAGAGAGAGAGAGAGACTGGGCCTGCCATGAACTTTTGAAACCTCAGAACCCACTGGTCTCTTTCAACACCTCCTCCAGAAAGGCAATTGTGATGGTATGTATATGCTTGGCCCAGGAAATGGCACTATTAGACAGTATGGCCCTGTTGGAGTAGGTGTGCCACCGTGGATGTGGGCTTTAAGACCCTAGTTCTAGCTGCCTGGAAGTCTGTCTTCCACTAGCAGCCTTCAGATGAAGATGAAGAACTCTCAGCTCCTCCTATCTGGATGCTGCCATGTTCCCGCCTTGATGATAATGGACTGAACCTCTGAACCTGTAAGCCAGCTCCAATTAAATGTTGTCCTTATAAGAGTTGCCTTGGGGGTTTGGAGAGATGGCTCAGCAGGTAAGAACACTGACTGCTCTTACAAAGGTCCTAAGTTCAATTCCCAGCAACCACATGATGGCTCACAACCATCTGTATAGCTAGAGTGCACTCATATACATAAAAATAAATAAATACATATTGTATGGTGCATGCCTTTAATCCCAGCACTTGGGGGTCAGAGACAGGTGGATTTCTGAGTTTGAGGCCAGCCTGGTCTACAGAGTGATTTCCAGGACAGCCAGAGCTACACAGAGAAACCCTGTCTCAAAAAAAGAAAAACAAAAAACAACAAACAAACAAATTAAAAAAAAAAAGAGTTGCCTTGGTCATGGTGTCTGTTCACAGCAGTAAAACCCTAACAAAGAAGCCATGCCTTCTAATCTGTCCCAGTTGAGAAGCAAGCATTCGAACATATGCACCTAGAGGGGCCTTTATCATTCAGACCACTTCAAAGACCAAAAGGTTTGCTTGGCTCACAATTCCAGCCATAGTCTATCACTTCTGGGAAGTCACGGTGGCAAGAGCTTAAAACAACTAGTCACATCACAGTCAAGAGCAAGGAAAACTGGTACATGTATGGTGCTGGCTTGTGCTCAGCTAGCTTTCTTCTCTGTTATTCAGTCAGGGACTCTAAGTGCAAGGAATGGTGCCACCCACAGTGGACAGTGTCTTTCCATATCAACTAAGGCAATCAAGGTAGTTCCCCATAGACATGCCCACAGGTCTACACAGTCTGGACAGCCCCTGGACTCTGTCCAGGTGATTCCCGGCATCAAGTTGACTACCAAATGAACCAGCACACAACCACTCTTTCCCCCCCTCCAACATTTCAAACACTTGTAATTAGAAAGAATAAAAATACATTAAATCATATAGTTAGCCTTTAAGGAGTTGAACAATCAAGACCCTTTCACATCACGAAAGTCTAAGGAGGAGTAATGAATAAAAGAGAGAAGGCCATTTCAATGTCCAGAAAAAAATACTTATTGTAAAAAAATATCTAATTAAAACCAGGCATGGTGACACACGCTTATAATCCTTGCACTTGGGAAGCTATGGCAGAATGCTTTCAAGTTTAGGGGGAAGCATCATGAGCTACATAGTACATCTCAGCCTAGGCTATGTTGTTAGACTCTATCTAAACAAAGAAGCAAGCAAAATCGGGGTAAGATGTCCCATGTACTATGGTTCTGTCTGTACCAAGCATGGGTGTGCTGGGACACATTCCAGAGTGAAATGGGCAGGAGCCATGGGGAGGTATGATAATCTCCACATAAAGGGATTGTTTAAAAGACGAGCCATCTCCTCTAAAGAGATCTAGAACCAAGTACTTGTTAAGAGTTACGATTTAGACCCTACCCACTGAGGCAACCCTTATCTCTTACCTAGATACCCTCCAACTCCTGCAGGCAAACGTCTTTCTTATGCTTCTAAAATGGTATAGAAAGGGATGCTGGACAGTGCATACAGAAAGCTGTGATCTCTTCTTCCAGATGGACTGAGTATTAACATTCTTACGACCTACCTTCATCATTCTCTCTATGTTCTATGGTAGATTTTTCTGAATCAGTTAAGAAAAATAACAGATTCCTCTGTGTTCCTTTCTCCCTAAATGAATGAATTCTGTAAAAAGTAAGGTGTCATTTCTCTTCTGAAAAAGTGGTACCATTATCAGCACCAAGAAATGTATCACTGAGAGCTGGCAAAGCGGCAAGGCTGTTAGGGGCACTGGCTGCTTTTCTTAAGGAGTTGTGTTCCCCTCACTACACCTCATGGTGTCCATAACTGGCTGTAATTCCAGCTCCTGGGAATCATGTGCCCTTTTCTGACCACTCAGACACATGCAGGCAAACTACCTATGCATGTACAGGAAATACAATAGTTTTTTAAACTTAACGCCAGCACAATAAATGCTATTATGAAGGAAGTACATATTCTAACTTCACCAATTGTTTCAGTGATTTTTTTTTCTCTCTCAGCATTCAGTTTGGGGTCACTAACTGCATAGAACCTTTATTGGATTTTGGCTAAAAACAATGCTCCTGCTTTGTTTCTAAGTATTGCCCAAGTCACGATAGGACTAGCACACAGCCAGATAGAACAGCATTCTCATTTGGAGCAATTGAATGGATGGGGGTGGATTATAGTCTAAAAACTAAGCCAGACACAGAACTACATGTAGTGTGCACTTCCTGTCGTATACAGACACTTTAAAATAAAAAAGGGCCAAAAATGGTGGCACACACTTGGGAGGCAGAGGCAGAGAGGCAGAGAGGCAGAGAGGCAGAGAGGCAGAGAGAGAGACAGAGAGAGAGACAGAGAGAGAGACAGAGAGAGAGACAGAGAGAGAGGCAGTGAGAGAGGCAGAGAGGCAGGAGAGGCAGAGAGGCAGGAGAGGCAGAGAGAGAGAGGCAGAGAGGCAGAAGAGGCAGAGAGAGAGGCAGAGAGGCAGAAGAGGCAGAGAGGCAGAGAGGCAGAGAGAGAGGCAGAGAGAGAGACAGAGAGAGAGGCAGAGAGAGAGGCAGAGAGGCAGGAGAGGCAGAGAGAGAGGCAGAGAGGCAGAGAGGCAGGAGGCAGGAGGCAGAAGGCAGGAGGCAGAGGTGAGGCAGGAGGCAGGAGGTAGAGGTGAGGCAGAGGCAGGAGGATCTCTGAGTTGGAGGCCAGCCTAGTCTACAGAGCGAGTTCCAGGATAGCCAGGGTTGCTTAGTGATGTCTTGTTTCAACAAAACATAAAATAAAAATAAAAATATAAAGTAAGATAAAATGTAAAGAGTCAAAAAGGAGAAAAGAGGGTTACCAAGGTACAGGAGCAAGACTTAGGGAGCCTATTATTTTGTGCAATTGATATGCACTAATAATTATATTTGGGAACTGGCAGGGGATTGGTCTCAAGCTCTTACAATTACTGATTGTATCAAAGGAAGAAGCTTCGAGACTTAAGGGGATTTGGCCTCATTGTCTGTGAGTGTGTCAGGAGTGTGGCCACCCCAGCTCTCTGTCACAGTGCACAGCTGATTTTCTGTGCATGGATTTTGCACACAAACCTTCCCTGGGACTGCACAGAAACTTCAAAGCAGCCACATTGCATCTCTAAGGCCTGCCCCAGCTTTAAGTTAGTTCAGTGGCCTCACACACAGCCGGATGGTGGTTAGGGCAGAAGGATGCTTTTTATCACAAGGCATCTTGTGTGCCGGTGTGAGGTACAAGGCTGCAGATGGCGAGTTATCTGACTTATCTTCACGGCATGTGCAGAGACTCCGATGGCTTTGTTCACGACTTACGTCCTACGAGTAAATGATGATTACGGTTCCTAGACATTCTCAAGCATTCTCAATTTTATCCTTTTCTAGGATTGTGGAGAATGTTTAAAATGTGTTCCAGATGGGTGGAGACTCAGTCTCTGAGTTTTCCTGAAATCTCCTGTGTGTGTGTATGTGTGCATGTGTATGTATGCATATGTGTGTGCATGTATTCGGAGAGGGGGGTGCCAGAGGTTGATGTTGTCTGTCTTCTTCAAACTCTACCTTATTTTTTGAGGCAGAGTATCTCACTGAACTTAGAGCCATCTGTGAGCCCCAGATCACTGTCCTCAGCCTCCTCGGTGCTGGGATTGCACTGAGTTACCACACCTGGTTTAGGCAACAGGTGGAAGAGCTAGGGAGAAGAAGAATTTATTATAATCATCGATAAACTCAATTTCTAGGTCTGTGTCCATTCTCCATGACAGGTGCTACTGAGGCTAGGCACCCTCTACGCTCAGCCTCTGAACTTCCGGGTACTCATGGTGGACAGTTTCTGTGGGACTCAAAGCTTCCCTCACCTGGCCCAGCCTAAGGTTTAGAAGAGCCAGAATAAAAACAAAGAGGCTCTGCTCAGTCGCGGCGGGGCAGGAATCTGTGATTTGATCTCCAGCATCTTTCTTGCTCTGTAGGAGGAGAGTGAAGTGAGCTCTAGAGTCTCTCAGAGCAGGTGAGGTAAGAAACACGCGCAAGGACCTGCTCAGTCAGGATGGTGTGAGAGCAGAACCTGAGCCGGAGCGCACCCTTCAGTGTGGACCTGAGCCGGAACACACCCTTCAGTGTGGACCTGAGCGGGAGTGCATGTCCTTCAGGGTGGACCTGAGCCGGAGCGCACACCTTCAGGGTGGACCTAAGCCCGAGTGCATGCCCTTCAGTGTGGACCTGAGCCCGAGTACATGCCCTTCAGTGTGGCACCTGTGGGACAGCAGGGAGTGGAGACCTGTGGGCACAGAGAAGCCACGCTGTGGTGGGCACAGAGGAGCCACGCTGTGGTGGGCACAGAGAAGCCATGCTGTGGTGGGCACAGAGGAACCACGCTGTGGTGTTACCCCAGCTCTTATCACAGGGAACTCTGGAGTTGTCTCCTGGATGAAAAGAGGAAGCCAGATGCTCACACCCACGTGCTGGGCCGCCAGCAGATACAAGAAGCTTCAGGAGGGATCTTGACCTTTGACTTGGTGTCTTTCTTCAGTCAAGGCAAAGCCACAGAGGCCTGAGCACAGTGGCCATCTCCCAGCAACACTAGGAGTCTCCTCTGCAGCCTGAAAGGTGGTGGGGGGGGGGGTAACTCAAATGGGTACCATTGTTTTTATACCAGGGTCCGCCCCTCTCCTCTGTTACACAATAGGCGGAATGGCTCAGAAATGGCACCAGCTCACACAATAGCCCTAACACACAGTAAGGCTTGGAACACATTTGTTCATGGATGGACTTGATGCTAATGAGACCTTTGACGTCAATGAGCCTACATCTCAAGAAAGCCATCACAAACCTCACCACACAGGCAGAACCATCTTCAGAGAATGCCACAAAGACGGCATCTTTTGAAGTTCCAGTTTTAGCTCTGTCTGTCTGTCTGTCTGTCTGTCTGTCTGTTCTTGTGGGCAAGGTGAGAACCTGGAGGAGGCAGAGGAAGGAAAAGAGGAGGAGGGAGGCTGAGGCCCTGAGGCTCAATGAGCTGGGTAAGACAGGGACATGAGAAGAGCCAAGAAATAGGAAAGGCATGCCTCAGTGTGAGCCGTCCACCACAAAAGTACCCAGGTCTGGGACAGCAGGGAAGGGAAGCCCCACACTTCCTGCCATCTGATTCCACTACCACCACCACCACACACACACCCATACCTGAAACTACCTTCTTCTGTCTGCCTTGCATCTGCACCAGGTAGCAGTTCCTAGCTGAAACCCATCAACAGCAACCATGTTTTTAATTAATATATTCTCTCATATATCACATCCCAACCTCACTGTGGTCCCCCTCCACCCCCATCTTAATGTCACTGTGTGAGCCACTGGGTGAGTTCTCCAGATTAGTTAGTTCTTGTGATAAAGCAAAGACAGGGAAGGCAGGGCTTATTTTGGCCCCCAGTTTAAAAAGAGCACAGTCCATCACAGTGGAGGTGGTTTTTGGTGTTAACTGTCAGATTGACAGGATCTGGAGTCATTGGCCCAAAACATGACTGTGGGGATTAATAATTCTGATTGTTTTCATTGAAGCGGGAAGACAGCCTCACTGTGGGCTGTCTGTTCCCTGGCTGGGATCCCGGACTATGTGAGCACAGAAAGGGAGCTGAGCAGCAGCCTGCTCACCCATCCTGGTTATGAATATGCTGTGACCAAGGGCTCTCAACTTCTCTGCCACAGTGGGCCACGTCCAGGAGCCTTGGGTGAACCTTGCCCAGGAGCCTCGAGTCAGGATCAGCCCTCTCTCCCTGCGATTGTCAGAATACCTATCACAGCAAGAGGAAAAGAAGGTAAGATGGCAGAAGTGTGAGGCAGCTGGTCACAGGGAGTCCACAGTCAGGGAGCACAGAGCAATGGATGCTGGCCACAGAGAGTCCACAGTCAGGGAGCACAGAGCAATGGATGCTGGCCACAGGGTGTCCACAGTCAGGGAGCACAGAGCAATGGATGCTGGCCACAGGATGTCCACAGTCAGGGAGCACAGAGCAATGGATGCTGGCCACAGGGTGTCCACAGTCAGGGAGCACAGAGCAATGGATGCTGGCCACAGGGTGTCCACAGTCAGGGAGCACAGAGCGATGGATGCTTGTACTCCACTTGTGTGGGGTTTTATAAGTTTACTTATTTTGTGTTTTGTTTTACTGAGCCCCAGGTTACACTCTGTTTTACCTGTGTCCTAGAAAAACTGAAGACACTTTGAGAGCCAAGTGGGCTGGAGAGACAGTTCATCGGTTAGGAGCACTGGCTGCCGAGGAAGGATCAGCTCCCAGAACCCACATGGCAGCTCACAAGCATCTGTAACTCTGCTCCAGTGGGATCTGGCGCCCTCTTCTGGCCTCCGTGGGCACTCCGTACACATGACACATGTACAGACATGCAAAGCAACTATACACATAAAATAAAACTTGAAGAAGAAAGGTGATGCATATCGGGATAACAGAAAAGGTGCCTTCAGTGCATTAAGAAACTTACAGACCCCCCACCTATCTATTGCAGGCTTCAAGGTGTAAAGCTATATATGCATTGGAAAGATTTTTATTTTAGAGTATTTCCATGAGGGGTGTGCTGCTTGAGCAAGGTTTCCTGAGGAAGCATTTTCTCAGACCCTGTCATGCAGACATTAGTGGCTGCTGCAGCTCTGCCCAGGGCCCGGCTACTGCACAAGCTAGTGGCAGAGCTTGTCCTTAGCTTTGTTCCCATGGCACATCTTTTACAGTCATACAGAATACACGAGTCGCAGGGCTGTGAAGGCTTGCATCCAGATTTTCAAAGAAAAAAAATTTTTTTGTTTTATTTGTATATGGGTTTGTGTGCCACATGAGTGTATGTGCCCTAAGAGGCCAGAAGAGGGCGCCAGACACACTGGAGCTGGAGTTGTGAGTGGCTGTAAGCCACTGATTTACTTGGGTGCTAGGTATGAAAGTTGGGTCCTCTGGAAAAGCAGCTAGTGGTTTTGACTGCTGAGCCATTTCTCTAGGCACTGCTTCCAGATTTTTAAGGAAAACATGGGATGCCTGCCAATGTGGAATAGAGTCACAACTCTGTAGGGAGCCTCTGAGAAGCCAGTGTGTGTCTGTGAGGATGAAACTCTGGCTGCAATGGGGACTTCCGTGGGTGGTCACCTTTGCTACCCAGAAGCTTTGGGCAGGAGGCAGTCCCATCCATCAAGTCTCACGCCACCACACCCGACTTGTCGGTTCTCAACACTGGAATCCTGAGTATCTGGGGTCTCATCAGAAGCATGATGCTTGTATCTTCTCCCTAGTTTCTTATGCTTGTTTCTAGTTTTTTTTTTTTTTTTTTTTTGGTTTGGTGTTTTGTTTTGTTTTTTGAAACACAGACTGTCTCTATAGCCAATTAGCAGCAATCTGCTGACTCCCAGCAAGCCAGGCTCCCAAGTTTCAGGCACAAGCCAATATTTAGTTGTTTCAGAGTTTTAAGTCTTGCAACAGTCTCTCTCTCTCTCTTTTTTTTTTTTTTTTTTTTTTTAGTTTTACACGCGTATACACTGCACTTTCTCTTCGCTTGCATCAAGGTCTGCAAGACTGTCTTCCTACTGCTTTCTTAGCATAGCCACCCCGGTACAAGAGAAGCTGCTGGTTTTGCGTGTTGATTTAGAACCTGATTTGTTGCTAAAAGCGTTTTTATCAGATTTCAGGGTTTTCTTCCTTCCTTCCTCCCTCCCTCCTTCCTCCTGATGTCGTGATCAAGAAAGCTAACAAGTGACAAAGTCCATTGATGTTTAAAAATCACTCACCTAGCACCTGTGTTCTGTGAAAGGATTCTGGTTTTAGGTGTACAAGGCAGCCTGCTGCAGATGAAAACACTCAACCCAAATAGCCTTTTATAACTAGTTCCATCTCAACAACAACAACAACAATCCGCTAACTCCACTCTCTGGTGTTGAAGGAGCATTCCTCCAGCTGGTGACAACTGGCATGTATGTGCGGGTGCTTACATTTATGAATGTGCATCATATGAATACAATGCCCGTGGAGGTCAGAAGAAGGAATTTGACCCCCCCTGAAACAGGAGTTATAGACAAATGTGAGCCACCATGAGGTGCTGGGAGCCAAATCCATGTCCTCGGGAGGAGCACTCAGTGTTCTTAGCTGCTGAATCATCTCTCCAGCCCCAAATTGTTTATTTTTTAATTTTAAAGTAACCAGATAAGTATCACGAATGACACCATAAGTCAAATAACACACAACGTCAAGATCCCTTAAAACTCATAATATCATGTGCACTCCCCCCAGCCTTGAGCAGGCTGAACAAACCCCCAATGGTTTTACAACCTAGCTGGCCTCCCAGCATTTGCAGTTCCCTACTGGAGCTTTGAGGAGTTGACCACCTGGTGATCTTGCTTTGCAACTCAATCCACCTGAAACAAAGGATAGATCTGTGGGTTTTCCCTATATAAACACAGCGCTGAAAATTGAACTTTGAACCTTGATCAGAAACTTTGTCTTGGCTTCATCCTTCTCTCCTACCCCATTCCTTTTTCATTTCCAATCCCCTTTCAGGTAACCCAGTTAATTCATGGCTACTGGACAGCTACAATATCGTATTCTCATTTTGCACAAAATAACTTTAATGTCACTTGACACACACACCAGCTGAAATCTCTCTCCGTAAGAGTCTAAATGCAATTAGTCAATGTGAGGAAAGATTGAAGAACGAGGTTTTCTGGCTATCATAAAAGATGTAGCAGCCTACACTATAGTGTGAGACCCTACCTCAAAAAAACAGCAACAAAAATAAAAAACAACAACAACAAAAGCAAACCTAAGAGCTTCTTGGTTGGCCACAAGAACAGGATCGTAAGACCCTATTGCTGAAGACAAAACACACGTTGGTTGCAGAATACAGAGAAGCCATGCTGGAACTGCGCTGGAAGCTTCATCCCTTCTGTATAGCCTTCATGGAAGCTACTTTGCAGGTAAGTGGGAGAGCAGGGTCAGCAATGGTCTTCCTCGGTATCAGACCTTACATGCTACAATAGCAACTTGCCAGACAAGGCGTGCCTACCAGTACAATAGCAGTACATAGGTTATAGGGGTAGCCTACTCATCTACACTTGGACCTGATGCCCACTCTGCAGAAGAAAGGTCATGCTTGGTGTTGTGCATCTGGTCAAAGGCCCACAACTGGGGAGGTCAAAAGCAAAAGAGGGCATGCAACTTTTGTATTGCTAAATGAACATTGTCAGACTGCCTTCCTAATATTCATGTTTCTACCTATAGACTGGTGCAGTTCTCAGCCTTTTCAAAGAACCGTTTCTTTGTTGCAAACGGAAGTTAATGTGGCAGAGCCCTTGTACTCACGAGCTCACAGGAGCTGTGGTTGCCTGCAAGAGTCTGCACAAGCCTGAGCCCAGAAACATCTTCACAGACAGGTGAAGGTCTCATGGATTCCCCACCCCACCCAGGGGAGTCCTTGAGAAGCAGAAGTCTGTGGCAGGCTTTTCCCTGGCCAATCACAGGCCTCCTGCTGCACTAATATTTAAATTAATTGAATGTGGCTTAAATTAATTCGATGGCTTCTGAAGCCACTGTGAGTTCATCTCGACCTGATGGGTAACTTCATGTCCATGTCCACATGAATGGCCCTGGTTAAGTGGGTCAGGAAACAAAAATAGAAACAAAGTAAAAAGACATGGGGGAACTTGTTGGGAGAAATGCGGGTTGTCCACAGTGGGATAAGTAAGGGAGTTGGAGGGATGTGTGTGACCAGAATGGATTACATAAGCATGAAATTATCAACGAATAAATTAAAGTAGGAAAACAAAACCTAAGAGCTGGATTGTAGTCACATGGTGGAGTGCTTGCCAGGCATGTCCAGGCTGAGTTCCACTCCCAGCTCTTACCACAGTGGGTTGTACGTGGTGGGCAGGATTTTGCGTGGTGGCTGGGCTTCTGGTTTAATGTGTATTCAATCACAGCACTTTTTTTCTTTCTCTGGAGACATCTTCTGAGTTGAGATGAGAGTTTGGGCTTTTTAGGTTTGATTTCACCCACAATAGCACTTCGCAAAATGGCATTAGCAGTTGCCGCTGGATAAAGGAGTGGAGACCCACCTGTTACATTGTTGTAACTAGCCTTTCATACCAGAGAGCAGACAGGCATGCGCACTTGAAATTCTGTTGGCTTAACACTTCATCCTGCTTCTCTTCAGGCACATTGTCTTTTCTCTCCACTTTTTGCGTGTGCATGTGGTTGCATGTTT
Organism: Mus musculus; assembly: GCF_000001635.26. NCBI lineage: Eukaryota > Metazoa > Chordata > Mammalia > Rodentia > Muridae > Mus > Mus musculus. The sequence continues at coordinate 120,077,533 of NC_000075.6, read as the reverse complement.
GTGTGGGGCACACACATGTGTGTATGGAGGTCAGAAGTAAACTTCAGGTGTAGTCCCTCAGGACCGATCTTAGTTTTTTGAGACAGTATCTCTCATTGGCCTGGAGCTCACAGAACAGGTTAGGCTCTGTGGCCATTGAGCCCCAGATGAGCTCCCGTCTTTGCCTTCCTGGTGCTGGGATTACAAGCGCATGCCACTATGTGATTTTCACATGGGTTCTGGTATGAATCCCGGGTCCTAATGCTTATACAACAAACACTTTGTGGATGGCGTCACCTCAGCCTTTTTAAAAAGTCTTCATTGTTTCATGGCCTAGAACATTAGAGGTACCGCTGATTAAGCTGCTGTTTCTAACCCTTCTCTACTTCTCACCAGTGCTTCTGACATCTTGAAATGAAGATCAATGTTGTGTGTAGTTTTGCTACTCCACTTTAAGCTCTGGGAGGATTGCGCTACCAGCCTCTACCCAGATTCCCCTGAATCCACGGATACAAAACAACAACAACAACAACAGCACACACACACACACACACCAGTTAATCTTAAAATGCCTTTGCTATCTCAATGACTGTGAACTCGCAAACCTCCCCAGGCATACTTGGATAGCGTGGCCATTGGCCACTCCAACTGAAAACTCAGTGGCTGGTTGGCTTTATCTCCTCCTGCTTCTGCCTCCTTCCTCTTCCCCCACCCTGCATTCTCTCTTCATCCTCCCTCCAGCCCCTAGGTAAGCCCCTCCCACTCCCCAAAACAGGTAGGGAGCAACCAAGGATGCCTCACACTGAGCTCTGACCTCCACATGTGCCCAGTCCTGCATGGCCATGGGCAAGGGACAATGTGACATGTTTCCTGCCCCTGGAGCAGAGCCAGCAGGGCATGGACTTCCATGAATGTTTATGGTTGTAAGGCTTGGTTGTATATTTTACTCTTTTGGGGGAGTGTCTTCTCTACCAAGGTTAATAACTCCATGATAATCAGAGACAGCTTGAATCCAGTGAGGGTGTGTCTAATGTCCTTAGCAAAATGATGAGCCGGGCATGGTGGAGCACTTGGGAGGCAGAGGCAGGCGGATTTCTGAGTTCGAGGCCAGCCTGGTCTACAGAGTGAGTTCCAGGACAGCCAGGGCTACACAGAGAAATCCTGTCTCAAAAAACCAAAAAAAAAAAAAAAAGATGAATGCTGTGTGACCTTCAGGACAGCCCATAAAGCTGTAGGAAAGAACTCTAGTTGAGTTCAAAATATTTATAAACATGATTTCTCAACTATACAAAATATAAGGATGCAATATGAATTACATGAGGGACTTGACTTCACAGACCTAACAAAACAGAGGCAGCATCGATATAGTCAGCTTGTCAGAAAGATCCAGAAAGAGATAAGGAAATTTAGACAGTGGTGATCCCAGGGCAGGACCTCACCCAGCTAAGTTTATTGTCTGTGCTTGCAAAGGCAGGCAGGCCTCTGAATTCATTTGCAACATTAAAAAAATATATATTTATGCTGGCTATTTTTTCCTAAGAGTCAAGGGTCTAAGGACATGGAATGCTGATTCATGGGATGGTCAAGATGGAACCAGGAGTAAATTACTGGATTGATATGTAGATAAAAGACTGGGCCATGGTCTACAAGGAGAAAGCTACTGAGAGAACTGTTTGGAGAACAAACACAACTCTTTAAGAGTTTTTTTTTTTCTAACAAGATTTCTGGCTTTTGTCGGAAAATCCAAGAATTTATTCTAGCAACTTTTCTGACTTTGGTGGGAAAACCCACGAGCTATCCAGAGAGCTTTTAGGATTTTTTTTTCCTAGCAGGAGAGAGCTGTCTCTAGCAGAGAGCTGTCTTGAGCAGACTGCAGAGCCAAGCGCTATCTACAGAGCTGTCTGGGGAGCCATCTCCAGCAGAACACAAGGCTGTCAGCTTGAACCCTGCGATTGACTTCAAGTTGTTTCTTTTGCTGCCCCTAAGCACTCCTTCCTCAGGAGCCCCTCTTCTAGCTAAAGCTGATTCCTAGTACACATATACATGAGAACACACATCAATAGACACACAAGCATTCATGCACAGATATGTACATACACACACTCACACACCACCATATACACACAACTTACACACGCACATACACATACAACTCACACACACATACACACACAACTCACACACACATACACACACAACTCACACACATATACACACATTCATATACACACACAGCACACACACACACAACACACACACACAGACCAGAGTTTGCTGTGCCTACAGAGGCAAGGATTTGTCATCAGCTGCAGAAGAAGAAACGACAGAGGGCTTTGGTGGAGAGAAGAGCACACGGCCATAGTGTTTATCAGACAGACTTGGTAGTGTCCTTAGGAATGTCTGTTGTCTGTGGGGCCTGTTTTGTAATTTACTGAGGCAGCAGGGCAGTGAGGAAACTCGCCATCCCAAGAGGTCCTTCCATCTAAGTTTAACCCAGAGTTCCCACTCCCAAGGTAGGCTGTGGAGACCACAAACTGTGGATGACCAGCTACAGAAAAATACTGATTCAGGAGACTGTTAAGTAGAGAATGGCCTTCCAAAGCCTCCCTCTCTCACAGAGGCAGCAGGACACCTCCAGATACTGCTGATCCTTATTTCTAATGGCCGGCTTTCCTTTACTGGCTGGAGCAATTGGTTCTGAGAAAATGGCCGTGTTGGTTTTAATAGGTGACTTTATTCTGAGTTCCCATGTGGGCATATATATATAGTCTCATAGTGAAAATGTTTCCGTCAACAGCGCACCACGACTTCAATGGTAGTTCCAAGAGATCATATCTCCTAATGACGTGGGTGCTTCTCAGTTTGTGTAAGGGCACCCTGTGATATCTGATAACGACAGAAGTATCTAGTGACATCTTTCTTAGGTGAGTCTCCTCTGTTAAGGAACACATGACTGTATGTCACATGTACCTTTTCTTCATACAGAATAAGAACTGCTGACTGGGAGTGGAAATTGAGAATTATTTTTGGAAATAATTATTGGAAATTGACCTTGTTTTTCTTCAAAACCTCTCCAGCGCTGAGAGACTGAAGTGTGCTCTCAATGTCATGTGACCCAGTTCTGGTGGCAGCACAGGATCCTTAGGCCTGGGAGATAGCCCCTAAAATACTTTCATTTTCCTTCCTTCCTTCCTTCCTTCCTTCCTTCCTTCCTTCCTTCCTTCCTTTCTTCCTTCCTTCCCACCTGTTCTCTCTCTCTCTCTCTCTCTCTCTCTCTCTGTTATTGTTCTTTTGGTTTTGTTTTGGGGTTTTTTTGGTTTTTTTGGTTTTTTGGTTTTTTGGTTTTTTTTTTTTTTGGTTTTTCAAGACAGGGCTTCTCTGTATATCCCTGGCTGTCCTGGAACTCACTCTGTAGACCAGGCTGGCCTCGAACTCAGAAATCCGCCTGCCTCTGCCTCCCAAGTGCTAGGATTAAAGGTGTGTGCCACCACACCCAGCTTTTTGTTTCATTCTTTTGAGACACAGTTTCTCTGTGATTCTGTGTAGCTTTGACTGTCCTGGAACTCACTATGTACACAGGCTAGCCTGGAGCTCAGAGGTCCACCCGTCTCTGCCTCCTAAGTGCTGGGATCACAGGCGGGTGCCACCACCTCCCATCCTAAGTACATTCGTTTCTTGTTTTTAAATTTATTTTTTACACTCCATATTCTATCCCCCACCCCACCCCCATGCACCCTCCGACTGCTCTACATCCCACACCTCCACCCCACCCCACCCCGCTTCCAAGTGGATGTTCCCAACCCCCAAGCCCACCTGACCTAATCTCCCTGGGGCCTCCAGTCTCTTGAGGGTTAGATGCATCATCTCTTACTAAAGTACGTTCTCAAATGCATAAATGGTTGTTCTTTAGGAAGCCATGGGAAATCCTCACTTTGTCAATAGCAAATCTAGAGATGTACATTGGGAATCTGACTGGTCCCAGGTCCTCTGGGCCCTGAGTTCACTTCTGCTCCCTAATGTGTGGCACACCTGAGAATGTGCAGCTCATAAGCTGATGGGTGGAGCCCAGATGACACCCCGGCCCGCAGGTGCACAGGGCAGACTTAGATTGTCTGGTTCTCAGCTCTGGCTCTTTGACCTGCTGCCCAGCCTGTCTCAGCCCAGGCCTCAGGCAGCAGTTCACCTCATTGCCTCAAGAGGGAGCTCCAAGGTTGCCAAGATAGGAAATTGTTGGAAGCGGGTGACTGACCAGGCCAGCCTTTTCCTGTCCCCAGCTGCAGCTGCCCCCTTGGAGAAGCAGTGGTGGCCACTTACTCTGCCTGTGGGCCCTGAGGGCACCTGCTCTGGGCTCTAGAACCTTACAGAAGCCACCTTGTTTCCAAGGCCAGATGTTGCACATGTAAATCTCTGATGTGAGTGGCAGGTAGCCTCAAGTTGTCCCTTTAACTTCCTTCAGCTTCAGTCTCCTCACCTGAAAGGAAAGACTGAAAATTCAAACACAGGTGCCAACCAGGGAGAAAGGAGGAGAGGCAGGGAGGGTGGGGGATGGGATGGGAACCTGAGTAAGATACAAAGATACAACAAAAACTCCAAACCGTTCTTCTGAGTGGGCAAACCGCCATACACGTAACCTCAGCACTTGGGAGGTGGAAACGGGAGGATCAGGAGTCAAGGCCATCCTCAGCTCCATACTGAGCTCCTGGATAACCTGATAAATTAACATCTGACTTTATATCTCAATCTCCAGGGCTACTGTGATAACTGTGACAATCTGGGGCCTTTGTTTTGTTTCTGATGATTTTGGAGCCTGGAAGACCAAGCTCCAAGTGTCAGTGGATTCGTTCTGAGGATTCAATCTGTGGGTTGCAGGCAGCCATGGCTCACTGTGTCCTCTGTGTCCCCGTCCCCCCCCCCCGCCCCCAGGTTGGTCTCAAACTTGGATGAGCTTGGAGTCCTCGTCCTCCACCTCTGAGTGCTGGGATGGTAGTTGTGCCTCGCCTCACTGGCTTGCAGGTGCAGGAGATCAACCCAGAGCAAGCACTGTACTTACCAAGCCACACCCCAAGTCATCATTTTCAGAGGAGACCCTCACATGTGAGTGAAGGCTAAGTGTAGCTTGGGAGAGAGGGTGGACTGTGAGGGGGGCAGGGGGGGCAGCCTTTGGAACACCAGCAGCTCTGTCCTTGGTCTGGTGCCGTTTCCCTGTTCTGGTAAATTCTGACTTCACTACTGCTTCCTAACATAGGGCACAACTGAGAACATAACAGATGCCCAACCTGGACCATTTCCCCTTATTTATCTACGTAAAACTGAGTCTCGGTACATTCGAGTTGCAGGATCCACCTTAGCCTCTGGGTAGTGGGGAGAGGGCACACAGCTGGGTGCTCCCCCATTAGAATTTAAGATGATTTTTTTTTCCTAGTAAACAGAGCTTTCAGAAAAGCAGAGAGAGAAGCCTGTCTGACAGGGTTGGGTGGTAATGGGGATGGGCTGCAGAGAATGCGGAGAGTTCTAAAGGACCCTGGATGTCAGCAAAGCCCAGGGAAGGGGGCAGCTCTACTTGGCTCCCTGACAGTGAAGCATGTTCTCTGCCACCTGGTCCCTCTCCTGGAGCCGTCCCTGCAAAAGTGAAGCCTGGATCCCTAGGCAGACATTGCTCCTTCTTCTGTGAGCCCCCAGCTTTTTAATCTCTTACTTATCCTGCCTGGGTAGAAGGTGTTTTTGCCACTGCTACAACTTACACCAACCTGGCCTCAACTATGTCGGGGTTGTTGCTGCTGTTTCGAGATAAGACCTCCCTCTGTAGCTCAGGCTGGCCTCCTAGTCGCAGCAATCCTCTGGCCTCCAAGTCGCAGCAATCCTCTGGCCTCCAAGTCACAGCCGTCCTCTGGCCTCGGCCTCCCAAGTGCTGGGATCCCAGGGATGAGTCATATCACCCTCCAAGGGGGCAGTGATTAGTGGTGGTGATCAATAATTATTAAATAGTTAAGGGCTGTGGTGGTAGGAATGGAAATGGCTATCCCACAGCTCATGTGTTGGTTAACTGTTTGGAAAGAATTGGTGGGTGTGGCCTTGTTGGAGGGGGTGTGTCACTGGGGATTTAAAAAACCATTCCCAGTGTGTCTCTCTGCTTCCTTCTTTTGGATCAAGATGAGGATTCTCAGCTGTTCCTTCTGCCGTGCCTTTACTCCACCACCATGGGCCCTAACTCTCTGAAGCCATAAGCTCAACATTTCCTTCTTTTATAAGTTGCCTTGGGTTTAGCTGAGTATCACAGCGTGTTGTCCTGGGAGCTTGTCCTGGGGTAACAGAAGAGCTCAGAAGTTCTAGCTTGGAGGGCTGAGGTGAGAACTTAGATCTAGAATAGGCTGGCCACAGAGCAAGAGCCTGTCTCAGAAGCAAGGGAAACCTTAGGCAACATCTGATGGTTTATTTTGGAATAAAAAAGAACTTTTGCTTCCATTTGTTTTGTTTATTTTGGGTTTTTTTTTGGGGGGGGGTTCTTCATTATTTAGAGAATACTTTATTAGTTTTTGTAATCAAACCCACGTAGATAAGACCTTACATATTTAACACAGTGCATTGCCCCTGTACAAATGGGGAAAAAATTAAGTCCAACATTTCTAGACCAATATGGCTGTCCATTTCTGTTCAATGCCAACTCAACACAGTAAACTGGATACTTTTTTCCAAAGTTGACAGCACTTTTGCTTCCATTTGTAATGCACCGTAGTTCAGCCACCTCCAAATGCTACTGCTTAGAAATACTTTAATTGGGAGCTCGGTAGTTAAAAGCACTGGCTGCTCTGGAAGAGGGCCTGGATTTGATTCCCGCCCCACTATGTGACTCACAACCCTAGTCTCAGGGGACCTGGGATGCCCTCTTCTGGCCTCTTTGGGTCCAAGCATGCATGTGGCAGTGGCCATACAGACAAACACTTATATCCATAAAATAACAAAAATAGGTCTCGAAAGAAATAGTTTAATAGGAGGCTGGAAAGATGGCTCAGTGGTTAGGAGTGCTCACTGCCTTCTAGAGGTCAGTGTGGGTCCCAGCACCCACGTCAGATGGCTCACACCCACATATAGCTCCAGAGCCAGGGATCAGTGCTCTATTCTGGACTTCATTTATGCTATATAGACTGTACACACACACACACATGCACACACATACATGCCCACACACACTTGCACACACACATGTGCATACATACATGCCCACACATACATGCACACACACTTGTGCACACATACATGCCCACACACACTTGCACACATACATACCCACACATACATACCCACACACACTTGCACACACATGCACAGATGGATGAGGTACAGTCTGTGGCCTTCAGGTCCATAGAGCAGGCTTGCTGCCTCCTCACCCTGAAATGGGATGTCCTGCAAGCTCAGGCGAGCTCAGTGCCCTCGGTGTGTGCAGCCGTCCATCTGGGAACAAGGATACCAGCGTGAGTTACTGACACTCGTCACAGAGCTCACCTGCTGCGGCATCCATGAGCAGGACAGGCTGGCTTGTCAGCCCACAGCAGGTGAGGCAGGGAGGAAAGGCATGCACAGGCCAGGGGATGTGTGTGCTGGAGAAGAGGAAGCGGATAGAATGCAGTGGGAAGTAAAAAGAAGCCATGGTGCTGAGAACATGCTCACCAGACAGAAGAGAGGAGCCTCCGAGAGTGCTAAGTCTGTGATGCTACGACTCGGGGTCCTCTCTGGCACATGGGTAGATGGCCGGATGGTGAGATGAATAAGATGGATGGGAAGGGAGTGGTGGGCACAGGGTACCCTCAGGCCCCAGCTGAAGGTGGAGTTGTGTGGGAAACAGACACGGATGAGATTGGTTGACAGCAACAGTAGGAGATTCTCAGCCAGATTCCAGACAGGAACACGAGGAAGAGCTTGAATGCCCTGGGGATACAGCTCAGATGGCAAAATGTTAGACTAGCCTGAGTTCCATCCCCAGCCCCTCATAAACGGTGGAGCATCCCAGACTTGGGCAGTGGAGGCAGGAGGATGAAAGGCTCAAGGTCTTTTTAACCCCATAGCTATTTAAAGTCCAGCCCAGGATGTGTGGGACCTATCTCAACAACAAAACAAACAAAAACAAAGCCAGGGGGCTGAAGAAATGGCTCGGTGGCTAAGAGCACACACTGCTCTTGCAGAGGACACAAGTTCGACTCCCAGCACCTATAGTGATGGGCAACTCACGACTGCCACAGGGAGATCTGAGTTCTCTAGCCTCCCTGGGCACATATACATAATTAAAAAGAAAGCTCGAAAACAAAAAGTTTAGCAGAAATGAATAAGGACACGGAGTCGGTGAGCTGGAATAGGATGGGGGTGGTTCTGGGAGGAGAGGGGTAGAGGAGGGATTGTGATCGAAATACATGTGAAGTTCCCAAGGAATTCATACAAATAAAAGCCAAAAAAACAAGAGCTGAAGTGGGGACAGGATCGGGGTGAGGAGCTGAGCCCCAGGGGAAGCTGAGTAGCCCCTGACTTAGCTGCTGGGGCAACGGGAAAGGGCCAATGTCTGCGAGCCTGTGAGGATCTGCTGGCTCTCTGTGAATCTCTCCTGCAGGGAAAGAAGAACAGACAGGGAGGCCAGAAGGAAGGAGAAAGGGAACTAACCGAGGCTTCCTCAAATGTGAACAGCTGGAGAGCAACTGGAGCTTTTAGTTCCTACCTCACTGGACAAAGCAGGCTCCTGAGAACTCCCAAGAGTTGTGATATGGTCAGTGGTCAGCGAACCTGGGCCCAGTGCTGCACAGGGGGTACCAGAGGCTTCCTAAGAACACTGGAAAGCAGAGGGGCCCTCACAGCTTGCCTGAGACCCCTATTAAGGAGAGCTTGAGACCTGACTTGTGTGCTGCTGGACTCCGAGGCTACAGACTGCCATCTCACTAGGAATAAATAATATCCATCCACCCCCAGGTCTGCCAACCCACAGCCCCCTGTAAACCTTAGGTCTCAGTAATTCCTAGGTCAGCCACCACACAGTCTCCAGCAATCCCCAGGTCTGCCACCCAACAGTCCCCAGTAGTCCCCAGCAGTCCCCAGCAATCTCCAGGTTTGCCCCAGTCTCAAGTCCCCTAGATTTGAAATGCAGGCTCTCTTGCGGTCAGCTGGTTCCCAGCCTGGAGCGTTGAGCCCGTTGAGCTTGCTTGTCACAGCATCTAAAGATAGGGTACCACACAGGAAACCAGATGCTATTGGCTAACTTCGAAAATAAAGATGCCCTCATAGAGAGGGAAGCACTTGCCTCTGGTGGAGTCTGCGTGAGACTGGGTGAGTGACTGGCACTTCCTGCAGAAGTTCCCTTCCCATCTGCTCAGGTAAGTACCACGGACTCCAGACTCCTCCCATACCTGGGCGTGGGGTCAATCAGGCACAGTCACAGGGTTTCTGATGCTGTTTGCCTTCCGTGTCTATTTTCCTGAGGATACTGCAGATAAATCAGGAGAGTAAAGGACCTTTTGCACGCTCGTAACTTGAGGAGTTAGTAATTACATTTTAGGGATGTGAAAAAAAAGGTTTATATTAGATGTTACCAAAAAAGGCCTTGATATAAAATCACATCTGGGTAATTGGAAATATTGATATTCTTAAAGATCACAATTCAGATTGCCAGTCAGACTTTTTTGATCCATGCCTCTAATCCCAGCACTTGGGAAGGTGAAGCAGGAGGATCGATACAAGTTTGAGACCAGCCTAGGCTAGCTAATGAGCTCTAGGCCAGTTTAGGCTTCTGTGTGAGACCGCCTTAAACAAACAGCACCAACCATAAAAACTAGTGATTGTGGTTTTCATTTCTTTTTAAAAGGAGCTTTTATCTTCAGAGACTCATACTTGAATGTCTATAGAAACAGAATAATCTAATTCAGCCATGAAATAGGACATAGATGAAATATTAACTGGGAGTTGATAATTCCTGGAGCTGAGTGGCGGGTGCCAGGTGTTTCCTTTGATTTCCCCCCCCCCCCCCCCGGTTTTTTGAGACAGGGTTTTTCTGTGTAACTGTGACTATCCTGGAACTCATTCTGTAGACCAGGCTTGCCTTGAACTTATAGAGATCCACCTGCCTCTGCCCCCTCAGTACTGGGATTAAAGGCGTGCGCCTCCATTGCCTGGCTCCCCTGATTGTATATAGGCTTGTGAATATAAAGAGAATAATGTTATATAAATAGAGTTGCTTGCCTAGCACACAAGGAGCCCTGGGCCCTGGGCACAATCTTCAGCATCTAATAAAATTGGACTTGGTGGCACACACTGTGATCACAGCACCCTGGAGGTAAAAGGCGGGAGGTCGGAAGTGCAAGACTCTTCTCAGTGAAGCAGAATTTTGAGGCCAGCCTGGACTTTATGGGATCCTGCCTCTAAAAACAACAATAATGATGATGGTGACGGTGGTGGTGATGACGGTGGTGGTGGTAGTGGTGGTGCTGGTGGTGGTGGTGGTGGTGGTGGTGGTGGTGGTGATAAATGTTCAAAACGATGTTAGCATTTTTACTATAAATATAAATTTATGTGTCAAAAAAGCTAAGAGTGCTATGCTAAACCTGCAGAGTTGGATAGTTTTAAGGATTCCTCTTCCCCTCCCCCTCTTTTAAATGCTTTTTTGGTACCATCTTCAATAGTCATAATGAACATTTATTACATTTATAATAAACTTGTCACAAACTCATTCTTCAGTTTTATAAATGCTCAGAACCATGGCTCAGACACTTGGGCACAGACATCTGAGCTAGGAGTCGTGGTCTTAGGGAGGAAACGATAAGAACAGGCCAGGAGGGCTGGAGAGGTGGCTCAGTGGTTAAGAGCACCGACTGCTCTTCCGAAGGTCCTGAGTTCAAATCCCAGCAGCCACATGATGGCTCACGACCATCCGTAATGAGATCCGACGCCCTCTTCTGGTGTGTCTGAAGACAGCTACAGTGTACTTAGATATAATAAATAAATCTTTAAAAAAATATTTAAAAAAAAAAAACGAACAGGCCAGGAGGAGATACACCCCTGCTTGACACAGACAAGCCCCTATTCAGAGGACCCTGCAGCCTCGCTCACTCTGTGCCTGATCATTTATAACCATGTGCGAGAAAAGCTGGGAACTTGGGATTCTCCTGCCTTCTGTCTTTCCAATTCTGCCATTTTTTTTCTTTTAATTTTTTCCCAACTGCTTGAAATACAATACTTGAGGTAGGAAGAAATTCAGTCAAATGTGAAGATACGCAGGTCATAAGAAGACCCTGTTCAGGCCCAGGTCATAAGAGGGCCCCAGCCTACTGAGAGGAGACAAGCTCAGAGTGAGACCTGGCCTGCTGAGCCTTGGGAACCTATGAGGGTCAGCAGGGTAGGTGCAGTGGCTGAACTGGAATGGGGTTTTCCTGGACAACAGAAATGGCCCCAGGAAGCTGTTCGGTGGCTTTTCCCAGAGAAATGTGAACCAAGTTATCCACCAACGCTATGACTCCTGGGGCAAGCAGGAACGACCCCACACCCAAGTTTAGGCTGGAGAATCAGCAAGTCTTTTGGGGTTACTCATAGCAACATGCCCTAGGGTTAGTCACAGCTTATCTCAGTGGGGTGCCCACTCATGAGAGCTGTGTTCCTGGGACTCCTTAGCCTCCTGAGAGGGAACCTTGTAAGTTAGCTGAATCCTGTGAGCCTCTATCCCCTTTCCTGGAGGCCATCGTGGCTTCTTTACCCTCTATCCTGTTCACCTTTGTTTTTATCAAAGGATGCTGGAGCAGAAAATAGTCCCAGCCCAGTTCAGTCTGGCTAGCCTGGCCCTTCACACACCCCTTTTTTTCTGGGAAGAAGAACCCGACCAATGCTAATCTCTTTGAAATATATCCTCCGCCCTTTGCTTCTGCCGACCCCATTGCACAGGGAGGGCTGGAGGGTGGTGGGAGATGCTGTTCAACTTAGGGACACAGTACACACTGCCCCTGCCAACACTTCTGGCAAAGTCAGCTTCCTGCTTTTCCTATGGCAGTAGGCTTCGGAGTGCACCGTTAGAGTGTGGTATGCAAAGTCCCAAACACACATTGGACGTCTTTAGTGCCTAAAACAATACGGGCCAGCAAAGTGGATTCAGGCACCTGTTGCTGATGTGTTAGAATGGCGGTCGCATCTCAGCAGCACTCTGGGCCAAGGCAGTTCCACGTGGAAGAGGTTTTATTGGGGAAAGAGAGAGAAGGTGGCTGAATAAACAGAACAGGCAAGGAGAGAGAGTGCGAGCAGTGTTCTCCTTATTTATATGGAGAATGACATAACGCAGGTAAAGGTGGAAGGTGAGCCAAGTGGATGTTGGGAATATGGTGCCTGTTGCCTTGGCAACCTGTCTGCAGGTCGCAAGTCATGCTGTTGCCTATGTGATGTCCTGATGCCAACAGTTGCCAAGCTTGACCACCTGAGTTTGATCCCTGGGACATGCGCAGTAGAAGGACAGAACTGACTCCCTCAAGATGTAATCTGACCACGTGTTGTGGCATGTGCGAAAGTGTGTGTGGGGAGGAGCGTGGGCCCCCCCCCACACACACACACACACAAATGATCAAGGTGTACTCTAACCTGCATCGTGGCTAGTCCAAGTGTGTGCACACATACATATAAATAAATGTAATTTTAAAAACCATGCATGTCTATTACTTCAGGGAAAGTTAAGCTCTGTGACCTTAGGGCTTTAAAATGACAGCCTGCTTTCAGAGGTTACTAAGGATCCCAGGTCGTGGGAACGGGAGCGAAGAAGGCATGCTAGGGCTGATCCAGATCAAAACCAACTCTAGTTCCTTCTTCTCCCGAGCCAGCTGTGCAGGGGTGGCCATGTCAGGCATGGCCTGGGGACTGCATGAGCTGCAGGGGGGGAACTCAGGCTGTTGCGGGGGGGAGGAGGGGGTCGGGGTGGGGAGACCCTCGCTGACTTTGATGAGCCACAGCTCAGGAGCTCTCAGAAGCTGGGACCTTGTGTGACTCAGGTCATTGCCTGCCAAGGAAAACCAAAGGAAGGCTAAGGCTTGTGACCAAATCTGTGGTCTGCCTTTCCTCCTGGAGGTTCAGGGCAAACTGCCCTGAGGGTGGAATCTCCCTGAACTCTGAATGGAGAGCGCTTTAACCAACTCATCTGGTCAAATTGTTTTGAATTATGAGTATTAATAGAAAAAAGCAAATCTGTATTGCTTTTCCTTAAATGCCTTTCCAGAACATTGCTAAGCTAAACCTACTGACTATGTAGCACAGTACGCTGAGAGACATGAAAGGTCATCAGCAATATAGGCCAGGCTATTGGAGAGAGGCAGGAGGAAGTCAGTGAGTTTGAGGCCATCTTGGAGACCCAGGACAACATAAAGAGACCCTGTCTCAACAACAACAACAAAAAACTTCATTATATAAAACCTTGCAAACAGTTTTTTTAAATCTCACATCAGAATTAATCAGCTCCAATGTCAATGCACCATAATGAACGTATAGTTTGAATTGGCATTTGAATTTCCTCCAGGCTCTCTGGGGTGGAGTCTGCAGCTCTCCTGTCCCCCTCTTCTGCTACACAGCCAGCTTGGCTCTCTGTAAACCAGGCTGCCCCTGAAATCTCCCAAACAAGTAGGCTCTTCCCCACCCCCACCCCCACATCCCCTCTTGTCTGCTGTTTTGGGTACTTTCTCTCACATCCTCTCTACTTGACCAGGAAACCCCAGACTCAGCCCCTCTGAGCCTACCTCACCTCATTCCCTGATACCTCCCTCTGTCTGCAAGTTTCCTCCCACCTTTAAAAGTTTCTTTTAAAATATTTATTTATTTTTAGTTTACATGCATTGATGTTTTGTCTGCATGTATGTCTGTGTGAGGGTGTCAGATCCCCTGGAACTGGAGTCACAGACTGTCGTGAGCTGCCATGTGGGTGCTGGGAATTGAACCCAGGTCTTCTGGGAGTGCTAGTAGCCAGTGCTCTTAGTTGCTGAGCCATCTCTCCAGACCTAAAGGTGACTTTTTATGACACCCTTTTATGCCCCTCCTTCAGTCCTAAAGGAGACAGAAATAGAGACCCAAGCCTGAGTCTATTATTTAACCTTCCCTGTATTTGGTGATAAACATTTATAGAGCTGCTTCTGTGTTTCTTTCTCAGCAGGTTCTTGTACAGCACTCATCCAGTACAGTACTTGTCTTAGTTAGGGTTTTACTGCTGTGAACAGACACCATGACCAAGGCAAGTCTTATAAAAAACAACATTTAACTGGGGCTGCCTTACAGGTTCAGAGGTTCAGTCCATTATCATCAAGGTGGGAGCATGGCAGTATCCAGGCAGGCATGGTGCAGGCAGAGCTGAGAGTTCTACATCTTCATCCAAAGGCTGCTAGTGGAAGACTGACTTCCAGGCAACTAGTGTGAGGATCTTATACCCACACCCACAGTGACACACCCATTCCAACTAGGTCACACCTATTCCAACAAAGCCACACCTTCAGATGGTGCCACTCCCTGGTCCAAGGATATACAAACCATCACACTCCACTCCCTGGTCCCCACAGACTTGTTCAAAAACATGAGTCTATGGGGGCCATACTTAAACATAGCATAATGCAAAATGCATTTAGTCCAACTTTCAAAGTCCTCATAGTCTATAGCAGTCGCAACAATGTTAAAAGTCCAAAGTTCAAGGGCTCTTCTGAGATTCATCCAACTAATTAACTGTAATCCCCAAAGCAAGGCAGGAAACCAGCTGTGCAAACTCCAAACTCTGCATCTCCATGGCTGATGTCAAAGCGGTCTTCAGATCTCCTCTCCTTTTTCATCTTTGTTGACTGCAACAAACTGCTTTCTCCTGGGCTGGTTCCACTCCCTGTTAGCAGCTTTCCTCAGCATGTATCCCATGGCTCTGGTATCTTTAACATCTTTGAGTCTCCAAGGCAATTTCAATGTTACAGCTTCTTGTTTCAGTGTCTGGGATTCTACTTGATCTTTTGGACTCCTCCATCACTTTTCCAGCTCTGCCCTCTGTAGCACTCTAAGCTCAGGTTGTTCACTCCACTACGGCTGCTGTTCTCTTGGTGATCATCTTACTGACATCTCCAATACACTGGGGTGTTCCACTCCAACTAAGCTTCACCAATAGCCTCTCATAGGCTCTCTTCAGGGTGCCAAGCCTCAAATCCTTTGCATGACCCCTTCAGTCCTGGGCCATCAACTACAGCTGAGGCTTCACCTTCTCCAGTGGCCTTCCCTGGCCTCTCACAGTGCTAAGCCTCAGCTTCTCTCCATGATCCCTTCATTCCTTCACAAGCATACTGCCTGAGTCACCTGAGTGACTCTTACACATTACCAAGTCCAGTCGCAGCATGAGGTACAACCTTGGGTATCTCTGGAACACAGCTACTTTGTGCTCTCAGAAAACAATTTCCAGAAGATTTTACCTCAGTGATGCTGGTATCTTCTTAATCACTACTAATTCCTTAGCTCCAGCTAACCAGCATCAATTGCCCCAGTAGTTCCTTCCATTCTTAACTCTAGAGCCAGAGCCTCATGGCTGAAGCTGCCGAGTTCTGCTGCTTACAGGAACTAGAACATGATCCCCTTGTACTATTATTACATTATCACTAGCTTTATGTTTTCTAAATCCTTCACTGCCTAAGCTTGGCTATCCTGGTTCTTGCTCTGTAGATTGACCTTGAATGCAGAGATCAGCATGCCTGTCTCATGGGATTAAAGGTGTATACCACCATGCCTGGTTCTAAATTCAGCTGGGTAGGGTCTTGCCCCAAGGTCCCACTCCCTTAATCTGTTATTTCCTAGAACACAGGATTTTTCTTCATTTCACTTCCTGGTATGCCTTTAATACTCGAACCATATATTTTATATTTTGCCTTTCTAAGCTTGCTATGCTTGTTCAAACTTCTCTTTGTGAGACTTAACCAGAGAACAAAGTCTCTGCTGGGCTTTTTTGAAACTTCCTTTGTCAGTGCAATTAATGCAATTAATCCAAGTCTCTTCACCTTAGCCTCAGGCAGACTTTTCAGACAAGGGTAAAAAGTAACCACATTCTTCACCAAAATACCACAAAAACAGTCTTTATGCCACATTCTGAAATTCTTCTCCTTTCTTGGGCCAGGTCAATACAGTTCAAATTACTCCCAGCAACAAAGTCTTCCATAATCCTACTAGGATGACCAATTAAACCCCATTTAAAGCATTCCACTGCTTCCCAAATCCAAAGTCCCAAAATCCACATTCTTTCAAATAAAGCATGGTCAGGCCTATCACAGCAATACCCCACTCCTGGTACCAACTTTTGTCTTAGTTAGGGTTTTACTGCTGTGAACAGTAAACCCATGACCAAGGCAAGTCTTCTAAAAAAACAACATTTAATTGGGGCTGCCTTACAGGTTCAGAGGTTCAATCCATTATCATCAAGGTGGGAGCATGGCAGTATCCAGGCAGGCATGGCGCAGGAGGAGCTGAGAGTTCTATATCTTCATCTAAAGGCTGCTAGTGGAAGACTGACTTCCAGGCAACTAGGGTGAGGATCTTATACCCACACTCACAGTGACACACCCATTCCAACCAGGTCACACCTATTCCAACAAGGCCATACCTTCAGATGGTGCCACTCCCTGGTCCAAAGATATAAAAACCATCACAGTACTCTAGAGCAGAATGAAAATCAAAAGCTTCTTGTAGCACAGAATCTTCCCGGACAGAGATCAAAGAGAAAGGAAGCCCTCCCCTTACCTGCTCAATAAACCAGAGTGTGTTATCCTAGACAATCTACTAGGAATCTGAGACAGGAATCCTTCCTCCCTTCCCATTTCACATACAATCAAATGCATCAGTCCTTAAGGTGATCAACAACTGTGCATGAAGCAAGAGGACCTGACAGCGTATACATACATACATGCATGTGTGAGAGCATGTGTGCACGTGTGTATATGTGTGTGTGTATGCATGCATGAGTGCATGCCTGCATTTGTGAATGTATGTGTGTATGCATGCATGCTTGTGTGTGTGCATGTGTGTATACATGAGTGTGTGTGCATGTGTGTGTGTGTGTGTGTGTGTGTTTACGTGTGTAAAACCAACATCCAGTGCCCTTCTCAGTCATTTCCACCTTGTCTTTTCAGAGAGGGTCTCTTCTTTTTCTTTAGAACTCACCCATTTGGTTGGGTCAACTGGTGAGAGAGCTCCAAAGATCCCTCTGCATTTTCCAAATGCTGGGGTTATATCATGCCTAGCATCTTATATTTTTGGTTGTGAGCCTAGTCTTTAATAACTGAGCCATCTCTCCAGCCCCATGTTTAGCTTCCTTTTTTTTTTCTTTCTTTTTTTTTTTTTTTTTTTTTTTGGTTTTTCGAGACAGGGTTTCTTTATATAGCCCTGGCTGTCCTGAAACTCACTCTGTAGACCAGGCTGGCCTCAGACTCAGAAATCCACCTGCCTCTGCCTCCTAGGTGCTGGAATTAAAGGCATGCGCCACCACTGCCCAGCCCATGTTTAGCTTCTTAATATGGGTTCAGAGGCTAGAACTCTCATCTTGGAGTTTGCAAAATAAGTAATTTGCTGACTGAGCCATTCCACCCACCCAAGACCCCTGGATGTTGGTTTTACACACAAAAACGAGTGGGCTTGGTGGCTCATATTTTTGGTTGTGAGCCTAGCCTTTAACGGCTGAGCCATCTCTCCAGCCCGGTGGCTCATATTTTTAATCACAGTACTGAGGAGGCTCAAGCAGTGCGATTTCAGTGAATTTGAGGCTAGCCTAGGCTAACCTAGAGAAGTCTGGGTTAGAGATGGGCAATAGCATGAGATCTAATCTCAAAAACCCCTACAGTGACTAGAATTCTAATATTAAAAAAGTCCTTCTGTTTCTCCATTACTTAAAAAAAAGTAATAAAACATTTGCTTGTTCACAGTTTGTTTGTATAGAAATAAACAAATGCCACAAAGTGCTTTAAAGAGGAAGAGGGAGGGAGAGGTATCAAACCTCAGATAATGGTGTGCTTTAGAAAGGAGGTAACTCTGTTACCCACAGGGAGGTTCCTATAGCTTGGGTTTGGGTTTCTCTTAGCATTCATTGTTTTTTTGGCTTGGTGGTGTGCCTTTGGTCTGGGCTAAACCCTGCTGCGCAACACTCTCACTCTACTTTACCTGAGCTCATAGCTATAGGAACAGAGGGTCCGCTAACTTGCACAGGAAACTGGGCGGAAATTGTAAAAATAAACAGAAAAATAGATAGATAGATAGATAGATAGATAGATAGATAGATAGATAGATAGATAGATAGATAGATAGATAGATAGACAGATAGGACTGTCAGACACTGGAGACATCGCTCCGTCAGTAAAGTGTTTATAATACCTGGAGACCAGAGCTCTGTCCTCAGAATGAACTAAAAGGCTGTGCTCAGCAACTCAGGAGAATGAAAACCTAAAGGCAGACACCAAGTTTAGAAATCAATAAGCAGAATCTGGAGCCAAAGGAGAGGGGGAAACACCATAATGAGGATGCCAACACGAGGAGAAGCCATCTTAGAAGAAGGGAAGTAAAGAAACAGGAAGCTGGCTGGAAGCTGTGGGCAACGGTGCCCCATCCCTGGTACAAAAGAAAGGAGTGGACCCCAAAAAAGGAAGTGGCCAGAGGAAGTGGACCAGGATGGGCAGTGAGAGTGAGGAGGGAATTTTATAAAGTGGGTCACACAGGAGTCATTTCTGTTTGGATTTAGAACAAGTGTTTCTCAATCTTCCTAATGCTGCAACCCTTAAATACAGTTCCTCCTGCTGTGGTGACTCCCAACCATCCAATTACTTCATTACTACTTCGTAACTGTGATCTTGCTACTGTTGTGAATAGTAATGCACCCGTCTGTGTTTTCTGATGGTCTTAGATGACCCCTGCCAAAAGGCTACTGGGCTCCCAAAGGGTCAGGACCCACAGGTTGAGAACCGCTGATGTAGACCATTCCAATCTCTGCTTCTAGGTTCAACTCAGATTCCCCAGCTGAATATCAGTTAGTGGAACCACAAGCTAATGCTGGAGAATGGAGACCTGAGAGATAAGGGAGGTTTCCGTGGACATAGTTGGGTGGAAGTAGGAAGGGTATTTGTGCCTACATGAGTGTGCGTGCGTGTGTGTGTGTGTAGGTGCAGCTGTGCACACATGTATGTGTATGCGTGTGTGCTTGTGCAGGTGTACCTGTGCACACATGTGCATGCATGTGTGTGTGCAAGTGCACACGTGTATGTGCATGTGTGTGTGTATAGGTACAGCTGTGCAAACATGTATTGCATGCATGTGTGTGTGTGTGTGTGTGCGTGTGTGTGCAGGTGCAGGTGCAGCTGTGCACACATGTATGTGTATGCATGTGGAGGCCAGAGGTCAACCTTATGTGTCATTTCTCAGGTACCCCCCACATTATGTTTGTAGACTGTCTCTCAATGACATCTGAGGCTTATGGTTCAGATGCAAGCCAGTGAGCCTTCCGTGTGGTTCCGGATACCTTCATGTCTTCACAGCAGGCATCTCACTGACTGGGTCCATCAGGATTTGTGTTCTCCCCTGAGCTATGTAATGCACAGCTGCCACTGTTGGCTGATGGTTCAATGCCCACACAAACCAGCCCCCAGATATGCTTCCTGGAAGCCCCCCTAAGAGTGAAAGACAGCTGAGGGAGTCCTGCAGAGAGATTCCTTGTCAGATTTTTACCTTTCCTTTTCGAGTGTCCTCTGCTTCGGTAGAATGCCAGCACTGGGGCAGGTCAATGATCTCAGGCTGCCTCACTATGTAGCCCAGGCTAGCCCCAAACTAAAGATTACCCTGGATTCCTGGCTGCTCTCCATCTGCTGCCAGGAAGGAAGCCCTGCCTTTAGGTTCATTTCCCAGTCTAAACATCTCAGAGTACCCAGAGATCAAGGCTTGCTCAGGTCAGACCAGAAAGTTCATTTGCTGGGCTTATCGGGTTGGAGGACGTCTTGGGAGGGAGCACGCTTTGCTGACCTGAGGTTTCTAACTCTAGTGGAATCCCCGTGCTCTGGGGCTCATCGATGATGCTGGGTTTGAACCAACACAGCGTGCTAGCATCTTCCAAGTAGATATAAACCTTGTGTCATTCTCACTCACAGCGGAGGCAGTGTGGTTTCTCAGCATCGGGCTAGAAGACTCGGCACAAATTGCTGGCACAGGTGTCTGTCTGTCCGCCAGTAGCCATGGCCAGTGTGATGGGTGAGAATGCATGCTGAGATGATGACGAGTCTTTCCCGCACTGGTTTCTGATTGTGGAGCCACGGTGAGCTCCTACTGGGACCCCACGTGTGAGACTTATCTTCCCCTGCCAGGTCTTACTTTTACCCAGTCACTCACTCATTTAGCACAGCAGATACCTGCAGAGCTGTCAAGTGTAAGGGCCCAGGGCCCACAGCCATAAAAGATATGTGCACACCCTGTGCAGCTCTCCAGGAAGAGGCCGCGCGGAAGGTGTCACCATCACTTTCTCGGAACCTGTCATTGCATTGCTATTTATTTTAGTTTTCCATCAAAATTCATATCTTTTTCTTGATTTTTAAAATTGAAAAATCCAACAATTAATAGATTTTCCAAATGGAGAATACTTACGTGGCTAAGAAAGAATCCAAGCAAATATAGTAAAACTAAACCTCCTTTTCTGGGTCCTTCGGTCCTCAGAATCGCCCTCCGGCACTGTTGCTCCCAGGGATTCAGATACACACACACACACACACACACACACACACACACACATGCACACATACACATACACACACACACATATATACACACATACACACACACACATACACACACACACATACACACACATACACACACATACACACATACACACACATACACACATACACACACATACACACACACACACACAGAAAGAGAGGGAGAGGGAGAGGGAGACGGAGGGAGAGAGAGAACCTTTTCCAACCTTCTCTCAAATGGAAGCGGTCTATGTCCATGGGACCTCACACGGGCCCTGTGGTTTTGCCTTGAAGCGTTTAGTGTTCTGTCATTCAGATTCACAGTAGTTAGCTCTGTCAAGACTGATCAGAGCTCAATAACGGGCATCATACTCTCCTCCACTTTCAAAATAAGCCAAGAAAGGTACATTTCTTGCGTCAGTGGAAAAAAAAATACCATCTTTACTATGCAAATTTTCCACAGTGCTCAGGGTCCAGTAAAACGAGTTCCACGGGCTGTCTAACAGTCAGACGGTCTCTGCAAGGGCCTGCTGTAACCCACAGGTTAACAGATGGTCTCTGCAAGAGCCTGCTGTAACCCATGGGCTGTCTAACAGTCAGACGGTCTCTGCAAGGGCCTGCTGTAATCCATGGGCTGTCTAACAGTCAGACGGTCTCTGCAAGGGCCTGCTGTAACCCATGGGCTGTCTAACAGTCAGACGGTCTCTGCAAAGGTCTGCTGTAACCCACGGGCTGTCTAACAGTCAGACAGTCTCTGCAAGGGCCTGCTGTAACCTTGGACTAGGCTCTCTCCTTAGACTAGCTCGTGGTCAATCAGGAGACTGAACCCCAGACTTGCAGAGGGACCCAGCAAGCCCAAAGTCTCCTAGCTCATTCTCTGGCTAGAGGGCTCCATCCTCCACAGAAGTCCACAGAAGCTGTTGGACTGGAGGACAGATCCCCAGCCAAAGAGCTTTTCCTAGCTTTGACCTCCTCTTGGGGGTCAGCACTGCTAACTCTTCACACTGGGAGAAGGAGGAAGACTGTGGCTACCCTGGGGTCTCCCACTTATGACCTCCACAGGTCATATTGCTGCATGGCATGTCTTCCCGCACCTGGGAAGATAATCCACTCTGCATACAAGTCTCTCAGGATAAGCAACAATTCCTGTTTGCTCGTCTGTCAACTATAGATATATGAAATATCACATTTTAGGGGATACTTATTTATTTACTTATTTATTTGTAAGACAAAGTCTGAAATATCCCAAATTGGACTGAAGCTTGCTGAAGCTTGCTGTGTAGCCAAGAATGAGGTAACCTTGAACTCTGCCAGTTCTCCTGTCTCCACCTCCTGATTGCTGGGATTACACATGCATACTAATATGCCTGGTTTGTGTGACGCTGAGGTCCAAGCCCAAGGCTTCATGCTCCCTAGGCAAGTACTCACACCGCAGTTACATCCTCAGCCCTGAATGACACCCGTTGGGTCCAGCGAGTGCTGTCAGCCAGCAGTCTGGTACTGACCAGCTTGAACGCTCCTGAGTAAGATCACCACAAAGGCCCTCTGCAGAGAAAGGGGCCCCGTGGCCTGAAGCAGAGACTGCCTATGCAATCCCCGCAGCCTGAACTCCATCACAGCCCGAGGTGGTCCAGAGCAGACAGCCTCAGCCCAGTCCACTAGGGGAGAGATTGGCTGGCTGGCTGGCTGACATGCAAATTCACAGACAGGCAATGCAGGAAGAAGCCATGGCTGGGTGGGTGGGCTGCGGTGAGACCATTGTGAGCTGGGTGCGCTGGGTGTGGAAACTCCCTGTTAAAACCCGTGAGCTTTGCTTTCCATTGCAATGGGGAAGGAGGCAAAGGCAGCCAGGAAGTGCACTCTGAGATGACTTTAGACTTCTGAAGGGTCTGTCTGTGGTTTCAAGAGGCAGAGGAGGAAGCCCAGAGCAGCTTGACAGAGTGGCCAACCAACACATCCTGCCTGGAGCGTGAGGGGAAGGGGACAGGTGTTATTACCCAACTTGTGGGGAAAGAATAGGGATAGGCTAGGGGTGAGAATATCCCAATAGATGAGCCACTGAAAGCAAGAGCAGCAGGCTGGCTGAGCCCATCCTCTGCCTGGTGTCAGCTGATGCTTCTCTGGCTACAGAGCCCATGCTACAACAATGCTTCCTTTCCACCTAGAGCTGCCAGATGGCCAACCCAGTGCGATTGGGATGGAGGAACTTTCCACACAGAATTAACCCTGACAAAATCCTGGGTACTATGAGACAAGAGTGTAGGGACTACACTGGTTATTTTCCTCACACCAGTGACCAAATTCCAGGCTAGAAGCAACTAAGGATGAAAGAAGTTACAGCTTCTTCTATGATAGCCTGGGCTGAGGCTGAGGCTGAGGCTCTGGACCACCTCGGGCCATGATGGAGGTCAGGCTGCAGGACAAGCATAGCAGTCTTTGCTTCAGGCTGCAGGACCTTCTTTTTTTTTTAATTAGGTATTTTCTTCATTTACATTTCAAATGCTATCCCAAAAGTCCCCCCGTACTGCCCCCCCCCATTCCCCTACCCACCCACTCCCACTTCTTGGCCCTGGCGTTCCCCTGTACTGAGGCATATAAAGTTTACAAGACCAAGGGGCCTCTCTTCCCAATGATGGCCTACTAAGCCATCTTCTGATACATATGCAGCTAGAGACATGAACTCGGGGGGTACTGGTTAGTTCATACTGTTGTTCCACCTATAGGGTTGCAGTTCCCTTCAGCTCCTTGGGTACTTTCTCTAGCTCCTCCATTGGGGACCCTGTGTTCCATCCAATAGCTGACTGTGAGCATCCACTTCTGTGTTTGCTAGGCCCCAGCATAGTCTCACAAGAGACAGCTATATCAGGGTCCTTTCAGCAAAATCTTGCTTGTGTATGCAATGGTGTCAGTGTTTGGAGGCTGATTATGGGATGGATCCCCGGGTGTGGCAGTCTCTAGATGGTCCATCCTTTTGTCTCAGCTCCAAACTTTGTCTCTGTAACTCCTTCCATGGGTGTTTTGTTCCCAATTCTAAGAAGGGGCAAGGTGTCCACACTTTGGTCTTCCTTCTTCTTGAGTTTCATGTGTTTTGCAAATTGTATCTTGTATCTTGGGTATTCTAAAGGACCTTCTTCTCTGAGCACCTCTGCTGTGATCTTAGTAAGCTGGTCAGTAAGCTGCCTCACAGCTGGTGTGTCCTTCCTCCCCGAAAGGAAGTGGCATACTGACTGGTGGGATCACTCTGGTGTGAAGTGGTGTGAAGTCCTGGCAGGCGTGGGAGGCAGCAGGTTCCTATGTGCCTGTAAATGGGAAAGCTCACTCACTCCTTTTCTAGGAGGTTTGGGACCCTAACCTATGCAATGGTTCCATCCACGTTTAGAGTGTTTTGGTTTTGTTTTTGTTTTACCAAGACAGAATTTCACTGTGTAGCCCTGGATGGCCTGTAACTCACTCTTGTAGACCAGGCTGGCCTCAGACTCAGAAATCTGCCAGCCTCTGCCTACCAAGTGCTAAGATTAAAGGCGTGTACTACCAGGCCCCTGGCTACAGTGGGTCTCCCTACCTTATTAACTCAATATTTAAAATCCCTCCCATGGGGCTGGAGAGATGGCTCAGGAGTTTAGAGCATTAGCTGCTCTTCCAGAGGACTTAGGTTCAATTCCCAGAACCTACATGGTGGCTCCCAACCATCTGTTTTCAAAGGTTCCAACACCCTCTTCTGGTCTGGGCACCAGGCACAACCATGGTGCTGGCCAGTCATGCACACATGTAAATAAATAAATCTTTGTAAAAATTATAAATAAATTAGGCCCCTCACAGATGTGCTGAGATGTGCATTTCCATGGAGATTCTAAATTCCATCAAAGAGCTGAGAGATGCAAATGCTATTCTCAAAGAGGAATCAGTCCGGGTGGCTCCCATGTCAGGGTGGCCCCCATGTCAGGGTGGCCTACAAACACCTGTAAGTCCAACTCTAGGGGATCCATTGCCCCCTTCAGGACTCAACAAACACCTGCACTCCATGTGCCTTCCCACACACAAACCCACATGCACATAATTTTAAATAAAATCATATTTAAAAAAAAAAGAACCAGCGTAGTATGGGCTCATATCTTTGATCCCAGCATTCAGGAGACAGAGACAGACAGATCTCTGTGAGTTGCAGACCAACAGGGTTCCAAGCAAGTCAGGGTTTCACAATGAGACCCTGTTGCAAAAATAAAAATAAAAACAGAAATGTTTTAAAAGATAGGATGAGTGAAGACAAAATCTAGTTCCAATTGTTCACCCTTTCAGTGTTTTCTCCCGCTTGCTGCATGCAGCCAGTGAGAACCGCGATCCTCTAAGACTCACGTGATCTGGTTTGCTGCATACAGCCAGTGAGAACTGCGATCCTCTAAGACTCACGTGGACCTGCTTACTGCATGCAGCCAGTGAGAACTACAATCCTTTAAGGCTCACGTGATCTGGTTTCTCCTTCCCCTCCAGGACCTCACCATGTCCACCTCCTTCCCTGAACTGGATCTAGAGAATTTTGAGTATGACGATTCTGCTGAGGCCTGTTATTTGGGCGACATTGTGGCCTTTGGAACCATCTTCCTGTCCGTCTTCTACGCCCTCGTCTTCACGTTCGGTCTGGTGGGAAATCTGTTGGTGGTCCTCGCTCTCACCAACAGCCGGAAGCCCAAGAGCATCACTGACATCTACCTCCTGAACCTGGCCTTGAGCGACCTGCTCTTTGTGGCCACCTTGCCCTTCTGGACTCACTACCTCATCAGCCATGAGGGCCTCCACAATGCCATGTGCAAGCTCACGACTGCCTTCTTCTTCATTGGCTTCTTTGGGGGCATATTCTTCATCACCGTCATCAGCATCGACCGGTACCTTGCCATCGTCCTGGCCGCCAACTCCATGAACAACCGGACAGTGCAGCACGGTGTCACCATTAGTCTGGGCGTCTGGGCGGCGGCCATCTTAGTGGCGTCACCCCAGTTCATGTTCACAAAGAGAAAGGACAACGAGTGTCTGGGTGACTACCCCGAGGTCCTGCAGGAAATGTGGCCCGTGCTCCGCAACTCGGAAGTCAACATCCTGGGCTTCGCCCTGCCCTTGCTTATCATGAGCTTTTGCTACTTCCGCATCATCCAGACGCTGTTTTCCTGCAAGAATCGCAAGAAGGCCAGAGCCGTCAGACTCATCCTCCTGGTGGTCTTTGCCTTCTTCCTCTTCTGGACACCATACAACATCATGATTTTCCTGGAGACTCTCAAGTTCTACAACTTCTTCCCCAGTTGTGACATGAAGAGGGACCTGAGGTTGGCCCTCAGTGTGACGGAGACAGTGGCGTTCAGCCACTGTTGCCTCAACCCCTTTATCTACGCCTTTGCCGGGGAAAAGTTCAGAAGATACCTGGGACACCTGTATAGGAAGTGCCTGGCCGTCCTGTGCGGTCATCCTGTCCACACCGGCTTCTCGCCAGAGTCCCAGAGGAGCAGGCAGGACAGCATTCTGAGCAGTTTCACTCACTACACAAGCGAGGGAGATGGGTCTCTCCTGCTCTGAAGGGGTCTCCCCGACCCTAGCTCCACTAGGAACCCAGAGTTCTTGCATCAGATTTCCCTGCCGCTCCCCCTGCATCTTATGTGCAAGAAATATGGACCAGATGCCTGCAAACCAACCCCGTGGTGTTTTTTTGAAAAATTTATGTTCAATGTGTGAAAAACACACGTATCTCTTACTGCAAATGTTGAACATTGGGGCTTACTGGTGACAAAAATTCTAACCAGATTAGTGCAATTACAAAGGGGTTTGGTGAGTCCTGGTTGCATGATCATGTGATAAAGGACAACTAAGTCCTCAGACTGAGTGGAAACCAAGGCTTGGCTCCAATGTCCCCTCTCTGACCTTCAGATCCTTCATAGTGACAGATCATCCAGGTTCTATCATCAGAGAAGGACCACATCTCTCTGATTTCAAAATTGGTATTCCTAGGGAACACCTCCGTTGGCCGAGTGTGTCGGGTGTCCATTCCTTGACTAGGTGGTGTTATTGAAATAGAAGGGATACCTAAGATGCTGTTGGAATCTCAAGGTTAGCGGTTGAGAGAGACACATCTCTCAGAAGCTGGGGGGTGGGAGCTACTCTGACAGCAAGAACTGCTGACTCGCCTTACCATGGAGCTCATTCAGGCTCCCCTTCAGTAACTAGCAGTATCTGTTGCTAGCTTCTTTAATCTTCTGTTGAGAATGTCCTGAACTCTCCAAGGGTTAGAATTTGGGTTACTGCTCACAGCATCAAATTCAATCCCAAGGCCCTGTCCTCCAAGACCAGGAAGATAGGATGCAGTTCTAACAAGAGACTCCACGCTGACTCCTCATTCCACAGGACTCCGTCCACCCAGTTGGCCATGTCCCTTTTTCTTGTCTTGACCCACATCCCTCCACTCTTCTCAGCCCAGGGGAAGAAATAGAAAGAGCCATGCCCCAGAGTGAAGGGATCGATTCATATCCCAACTCTGTTGCTTGCACATTGGGGAGACTGGAGCCAACAGAGCTTCAGTCCCTTCAATATAGAAAGGGGACTGTGGTGCCTTCATCCATTCTAGCATAGTACCTCAGCAAGGACTTTAGCATTCCCTGGATCAGGAACTGTTACCCTGCCTCTGAGAAATGGAGCTGGTGGAGTGGGAGGAACCTGCAGGCTTTGCTGCAGGACACAGCCAGACAAGAGGAGACCTATTCCTACAGCATCCCCCAACATGTGCCTAGATCTACAAAGCCATTCCCATGTCCCCGCTGTCAGGGCAAGACCCAGGCCACGAGAGCAGCTTGCTTTCTCCCCTGACCCTGCAAGCATCACGTAGGATGTAGCCACAAGAATGTCTTCATGCATTCACTGACTCCGGTCTCATTTGCAGGCTTACATTGAAAGTTCCAGTTCTGCAACTTGCTTTTTAAAAAACACTGGATTTCAGGGGCTGGAGAGATGGCTCAGTGGTTAAGAGCACAGTCTGCTCCTACAGAGGTCCCAAGTTCAATTCCCATGTCATGTCTGAAGACAAGGACAGTGTAGTCAAAAAAAACACTGGAATTCAAATAGCTCCCTGTTCCTGTGTTGGTTGTGATAACCATTTCAGAAGTCTCTCCCAGCCTGTTGCTCACGGCGGCATGTCTGATATCTCCTTGGCAGTCTGTATGTTTGTGTCGAGGATGACAGACAGACTGAGTCATATCCCCCACAGGCATATCCAACCCTTTGTTATTGCAACACCATGCTGTCATATTCAAAGGTCACAAATGAGAACCTCAAAATTGAGTTACCAAAGTGGGAGCCTGGAGAGATGGCTCAGTGGTTAATAGCACTGGCTGCTCTTCCAGAGGTCTGGGGTTGGATTCCCAGCAAGCATAGTAGCTTACAATGGTCTATAATATAACTCTAGTTCCAGGTGACCCAACACCCTCTTCTAATTTGTGAGGGTAGCAGACATGTGCATTGTGAACATTCAGGCAAACACCCATACATACAAAATAAGTAAAAAAGAAAAAGAAAGGAAGGAATGGAGAGAGAGAAAGAGGGGGAGAGAGAGAGGGAGAGGGAGAGGGAGAGGGAGAGGGAGGGAGGGAGAGGGAGGGAGGGAGGGAGGGAGGGAGGGAGGGAGGGAGGGAAAGGAAAGAAAGAAAGAAAGAAAGGAAGGAAGGAAGGAAGGAAGGAAGGAAGGAAGAAAGAAAGAAAGAGGGAGAGAGAGAAAGAGAGAAAGAGAGAAAGAGAAAGAGAGAAAGAGAGAAAGAGAAAGAGAGAAAGAGAGAAAGAAGAAAGAAAGACAGAAAATTGGTTTTTCAAGATAGGTTCTCTCTATGTAGCCTCGGCTGTCCTGAAACTCTCTGTGTAGACCAGGCTGGCCTAGAGCTCAAAGAAATCCACCTGCCTCTGCCTCCTGAGTACTGGGATCGAAGGTCTGTGGCACCATGGCAGGCTTAGTCAATAAATGTTTTATTTTCAAAAGTATCCTATAATGTTTTAAGTAAGTTTATGCTTTGGTGTTGGTCTGTATTTCCCGCTGTCTCGGGTCACATGGTTAAGCGTGCCTAGAGTGTGTCTATCCCACTTGTAATTCTGTCAATAAACATTGGTTTCCTTCCAGCTCTTGGCAAGTACGAGTCTCAGGGAACTTTAATCTGTGCACGTTTCCTCTCCCTGCTCACTTATTTCCATCAGATTAATTCTTTGCCATGGGGGTAGCTGGGTCAAAGGGCACAGGAATGTTTCAGCTCTGTTCTCCAGTACATACAATTTTATCAAAAAGCAAAGCCTGGCCAGGCATGCTAACCTACATCCTTAACGACAGCATTCACGAGGCAGAGGGAGGTATCTCTGCCAGCCCAAGACCAGCCTGGTAACATTGTAAGACTGAAAAAAAAACCTAGGAAAACAAAAAACCAAAAAAACCCTAAAGCTCTCTAGGGAAGGCCAGCCGCTCCTCAGCACCTAAAGCATCGTTGTCTTGACCAACCTGGAAGTAATGGGGCTGACAAGGCTGTCACAGGCAGCCATCTTGGCAGGGCTGCTTTGACTGCCAAGCTCAGTAAGATCCAGTGCAGCTTGCTTGAAAATTTTTAATATTGATTGATCCGTTGTTTGTACATGTATGTGTGTGTATGCACATGTATGTATGTTTATGCATGTGTGTATGTGTGTGTGTGTTTATGCATGTGTGTACATGTGTGTATATATGCATGTGTATATATGTGTGCATGTGTATGTGTGCACATGAGTGTATGCATGTGCATGCACATGAACACACATGAAGAAACTCAGAGGACAAATTGCAGAAGTCAGGGCTCCCTTTCCACCACATAGGTCCCAGGATCAAACTCCGGTTGAGGGGCTTGGTGGCAATTGTCTTTACCTGATGAACCATCTCTCCAGGCCCGCTTTAGTTTTTGCATACACATGACCTTCATTTGATAATGACAATTTGTTACAAGTCTTTACGAAGCACATATCCTAGCGGGCTCCAGAGATGTTTCCACAGCAGTGAGACCACACCTCTGTTCTCAGAGGTTTTGATTTATTTTTTGAGATAGAGTCTCACTTTGTAGACCAGGCTGCCCTGGAACTCGGAAATCTGCCTGCCTCTTCCCCTGGAGTGTTGGGATTAAAGGTGTGCGCCACCACCCTGGGCTTGATATCTGTGGACAGAAAAGGCCTGGCTGTGTTTAACTTGCTTGCTGTAAGACAGAGCAGAGGTAATAAGATCTGACCCAAGACTTCAGGGATATGAGCTTCTCCAGGAGAAGCAGGGGCTGTTTGCTAGGAGGCAGGGATGTGGAATTCGTGTGAGAGAGCACGAGGTTCCTTCAGTGTCAGTCCCTCATTCCAACTGATGAGCCTGAGAGTTGTCATCAAAGGTTAATCTGTTCCTGGACTCCCATGTAGAGAAGAAAGACTTCTGGCCTGAGAAGCAAACATAGGGAAGCAAACATTTTCTTTTCTACAAACAAACTCATTGCACTGAGCAAGTGAGAGAGGCCAGTCAATAAAAGGGCTTGCCACCGAGTCTGTCAACCTGAGTCCCATCCTCAGGACTCCCGTGGGGCAAGGAGAGAAACACCTGCACTTAGCGCCACACAGGTACCATGGTACACGCACACGCACATGCAATAAAAATAAAATAATAAATCCGTATCCTTCATTTTCTCATTTGCTTTGCTGAACAAGACAGGATGGGACAAACACAAAGAGTTTCGTTGGAAATCCCCACATGGCAAGGACACATTTGAAGCAACTGGCCTTTGACATATAACTGGGTCAGGCCTACTGCTGCCTCTGAGCTTGGAGCTCCAAATAGCAAGGAGTGAATGGCGGTGTGCTCTGGAGGCAGGAGACATGGAGGCAGCGCACACCAGAGGCCTTCAGCAAGTTCTGCACCTTCTCAGGAGCTCAAAGTTCTTATCAGAGAGAAGGGAAAACAGAGCTTGTTCTAGTGTCTCAAGGCATTAATAAGACCCTAGACTCACATCTAACTACAAAGCTCGAGCAAGCAGCCCTGCTTTTCTTGGCCCTCCCTTTCTGCGGGAGGACACACCCAACAGCTAGTTTTTGCTTCTGTTTTTCTTAGTTCCAGGGTCACAGATTACTGAGTGGTCAGAAGTTAACTCAGTCTATCGCAGGCTTTAGCTAGGCTTCCTTTTGTGAAGGTGTGGTTTGGGCTCTGTGTGTGTGTTTGTGTGTGTGTGTGTGTGTGTGTGTGTGTGTGTGTGTGTGTGTGTGTGTGCAAATGTCAGTGTGTATGTATGTGAGTGTGTGTGTGCATATGTGTGTGGGTATGTATGTATATGAGAGAGTGTGTGTGAATGTCAGTGTGTATGTATGAGAGTATGTGTGAGTGTGTGTGTGTTTGTGTGTGAGTGTATGTATGTGTTCATGTATGTGAGAGTGTGTGTGTTTGTGTCTATGTGTGAGTGCGAGTGTTCCTGTGCGTGCTTGAGAAAGAGAGACAGAGGCAGAGGTCAGTCTTGGGTTTCATTCTGGGAGTCCTCCATCTTGCTTTTTGAGACAGAGTCTGAGTCCCTCTCCCTCTCTCCCTCCCACTGTCCCCCTCTCTCTGGGGTCTGAGTTTCCACAATTAGGCTAGGATGGCTGGCAAGGAGCCCAAGGGATCTGCCTGTCTCTGACTCCTCTGTATGGGACAAAGCTTGCATACCAGCCTTTTACACTTGGGGTCAAGCTCGGGTCCTTGAGATTGCACAGTGGACACTCTACCGACCAGGTTACATCCGCAGCCCCCAAATGCATACTTTGTAGCTAAGGAAAAGGTATCCAGCCAGTCAGGACTCAGAGCACAGTAGGAAAAGGTGCATCCTAGCTCCCCATCTGCCCTGCCTGCCCTGCCTGCCCTGCCTGCCCTGCCTGCCCTGCCTGCCCTGCCTGCCCTGCCTGCCCTGCCTGCCTCCATCTTGGTCACAGTATATATCATCCAGCCTTTAGGAGTGGAGACCACAGGCGGATAACAGGAAAAAAAAAAAAACTGGAGAAGATGGTCTGCAGGTGTGTAGACACAGAGAGGCTGAGGCATATGACCCGGACCACAGGTAAGTCTTGCCCACAGGTGTGGGCTGTGCTGCAACCTTCCCTGATGTCAGTATGCACAGAGATCATCAGCAAAAGGACAGGATGCCCAGAGGCAAATGCAGTCAGCAGCCTTGGGAAGGGCCCAGACCTCACACAGGCACGGTAGATGCTGGGGAGAGCTATGCCCAGGTGCTGCATAATGTCAAGTCCACCCACTTCTGCCTTAGTCCATCCTCATTCAGGGATGGTCCACAGACTGACTTCCCACCACCACCCCCGGGGGCCTTGCCACTGAGAAAGATGGACCATGTGTTGTTTCTGTTCCTGGGAGGAACTTTTGGTTCATACTGTGCATTGCAGCTGGGGTCCTAATTTCCCATCCATCGGTCTCTGAAGCTTTGTCCTTGCGTGTCCAGAGAGTCTACTTCTGGCCCCATAAATGACAACTACCCATGGGCGTACACATAGCAGCTTGATTGAGAGGCCCATCATAGGAACACCAACCCCACTCCTGCCCTCAGAAACGCCAGGGGAGTCTTTCCTGACTCAGAACCTATTTTTCTTTCCCACTGCACCCCACGGGGACCACTGCAGCTACAGTTTGACTGGAAGCTGTTGTTTATATAACTGGCAGCTTCATTTGGGATAATCCCAATACTGGTGTATAGAAGGTGGTCTGTAGCCAGTTTCCTGTCACTGGAGCCTCTGAGGTCCAGGGAGGCGCCAGTTGTTTTCTAGAGTCCGTGAGGCGCCATGCCTCCACATCTCAGCTAGTAAAGCAGAAGGGCCTGAGTTCAAGTCTCAAATCCTGTGTAAAAGAGATGGGTGCAGGGCAGGTGAGAGGGCGCAACAAGTCAAGGTGCTTGCTGCCAAGCCTGAGGACCTGAGTTCGATCCCTGATAACCGCATGGGGGAGGGAAAGAACTGACTCCCACAAGCTGTCTTCTGACCTTACATGTACACACATGTACATACAATAAATAAGCAGGTACACACATGTACGTACAATAAATAAATAGGTAATGTGGAAGAGGAGGAAAGGAAAAGCTGGATGTGATGCGCAAGTTTGTAATCTGCGTGTGTGCATGCGTGTGTGTGTGTCTGTGTCTGTGTCATGTGTGTGTGTCTGTGTGTGTGTCTATATGTGTGTGTCATGTGTGTGTATGTGTGTCTCTGTGTGTATGTGTGTCATGTGTGTGTCTGTGTGTCTGTGTGTGTGTCTTTGTGTCGGTGTGTGTCTGTGTGCGTGTGATGTACATGACACACACACATACTCCTCTGCCTCTGACTGAGCAAAACCCAGAACAAAGAGTGTCCATGCATCATATGTGGAACAATAGGCCCTTTGAAAAAAGACAAAGAGAAAAGGGAGGCCATCGTTGCCTCTCTTAGACTTAGCTGAGAAGGCCTGAGGAGAGGACAGAAGATGGGGTAGGAAAACCTGTCTTATAGTTTTGGTTGTAAGCCTAACCTTTAATGGCTGGGCCATCTTCAGCCCAGGAAAGTTGAGCTTTGAGGAGGTTGTCAGGTAATTTTGGGAGCCTGAGGCTGCTGGAAACAGAACTTTGGGGCACAAGGGTTGGGAAGGGCCATTTGTGGGTGAAGAACAGGGAGAGGGTAACCTGGAGGATTGGCTGCACAAAGTAGGTGGGAAAAGCAGGGCTGAAGGGACATGTCACGACAAGCTATTAGAGTCCTGCAGAATAAGTCCAGATTGACAAAGTCAAGCACATTCCTGACAGTGTCTGAAGCTGTTTTCTCCTGCCTTCTAGCCAGTGTGCATCTTCAAGTATGCACCTGCTGTTTTCCACACTTCTCTGATAGCCCTCTTCCATTCCGGCATCCATCTGGCACACCACACAAAAAGCTGCACTTGTCAGAGTGTTAGGGAAAACACTTAGGAAGTTGGGCAGCTGGGTGAAGCGGGAGCCTTCAGACCACGAACATGCCCAAGTGTTCTCTCCCTGGGCCCCTTTCTCTATGTGTGTTAGTCCTTTCCTACACCTGCCCTGAAGCCATGCTTCCCTCCCTCAACAGGCCAAGGAGGGGAAGGGGAGAGGCTATGTAGGATGATGGGGGATGGGAGAGGGATAGTGTCTGACTTGGACACCCTATGTTCTGGCTCCCAGGCCTCCTGCTTCCCCGCCTGGACCTTCAGCAATGTGGTCCAAGCAGGAGTTTCCCCCAGAACCCAGGCCCCGTGTGCTTGGAAGAGCAGAAACTGAGCAGCCCTGTTTGCACGGGACGGTAGGCAACTTCACCCACCCAGCACCAGCCTTCACTCAGAAGGGAAAATTCCACCATGGTGCAACAGAGCCCATTTTAACTCCCACCACCTGCTGGCCCCCAGCGCTGTGTGGTGACACCGGTCCTCCCTGTCAGGAGGAAGCTGAGGAGGCTCATACTTCTTCTTTGGGGTTTGTGTTGCAAAACTCTCCCTCACTCCCGACATTAAGTCCTGTTTTCACCCTCACAGCTACATGCCAAATCCCATCTGCATCTTTCTAAAAATGGGCAGCTGAAGAAGCTGTGACTCACCCGTGAAATGACCAAAGAGAGGCCAACGGAGGGGCTGGCCCAATGTGCGCGCTGCTCTGCATGATGGGATGACAAAGAGCCATTGCTCTTAGGGGACAGCTAATCCCCCATCCTCTATGGCTTCTAACTGAAGGGACTGTGCCCAGGGTGGTGCAGGCTAGGAATGTACACCTGGAAGGATGGCTCTGCAGGGCAATGTCAGTACCCCACAGACTGAGCCAAAGGACAGAATGACCAGGGCTGACTCAGTGGGCAAAGGGCTTGCTGTGTACCAATGATATTGACTTAAGTTCGTCTCTCCAGCATTCACGTAAAAGCTGGGTGTGGTCGCAAGAGTATGTGATCCTAGAGGTGAAGGGGCAAAGACAGATGGACACCGGGGGATTGGTGGCTAACCAGGCTAGCCAAACTGGTGAGCTCCAGGTTCAGTGAGAGACCCTGTCTCAAAAATAAAGAGCCATAGTGGGGGCTGGAGAGGTGGCTCAGCAGTTAGAGGAGCTGGGTTCAACTCCAGCAAACACATGGCAGTTCACTAATAACAGTAACTCAGTCCAGATGGATTGGACATACACTACTGGCCTCTGTGGGCACTGCATGAATGCGATGCATAATAGACTTATGTGCAGGTAAAACAGGCCAGGCAGTGGTGGCGCATGCCATTAATCCCAGCACTTGGAAGGCAGAGGCAGGTAGATTTCTGAGTTCGAGGTCAGCCTGGTCTGGTCTATAGAGTGAGTTCCAGGATAGCCAGAGCTATACAGAGAAACTCTGTCTCAAAAAACAAAACAAAACAAACAAACAAACAAACAAAATAACCAGCCTTACACATAAAAATAACTTTTAAAAAAAAGCCATAGAGGAAGGAAGAGTCTCAATATCAACCTCTGCCCTCCACTCAGTAATGGCACACACACACACACACACACACACACATACACACATACACACACACACACATACACACACACACATACACACACACATACACACACACATACACACACACATACACACACACACATACACACACACACATACACACACACATACGCACAGAGAGAGAGAGAGAGAGACTCCCATACACATAAACCATGCATAGACTCTTATAAACACATAGACTCCCATGCACACATAGACCCCCTACAAACAGACCATTACATGTACACATACACTCCTATACACACAGGCACACACATACACCCACACACACATTTTTTTAAAACGAAAGAAATAACAATCATGTGTGGTAGCCCACACCTTTAATCACAGATTGGGGCGGGGGTGATCTCTGTGAGTTTGAGGCCAGCCTGGTCTATATAGCAAGTTCCCGACCAGGCTACATAGTGATACCCTGGAGTGAGGAAGACAAGGGGGGGGGAGAACACCATGTCTGTCATACAGACCCTATGATAAAATAACCTCAGCCAGACCATCCATGCCTTCTACGGCCTTCCACAGCCTTCCACAGCTTTCCAGAGTCTTCCACAGCCCTCCACAGCCTTCCACAGCCTTCCACAGCCTTCCACAGCCCTCCACAGCACTCCACGGCCTTCCACAGCCTTTCACACCCTTCCATGCCCTTCCACAGCCTTCCATGGTCTTTGGTCTGAGCAGTGCCCTACAGTTTTTAAGGAATCAGTCAGTCTTTCCAAGTTAGGGTCACACTACTATGGTGACATGTCACAACACGCTATTAGAGTCCTGCAAAGTAAATCCAGATTGACAAAGTCAAGCACATTCGTTCCCTGACAGTGTCTGAAGCCGTTTTCTCCTGCCTTCTAGCCAGTATGTATAGGAATCTAGCAGGAAAGGTCGTTGGCTGGGCTCCCCTGGTGTCTCCTCTGGGTGTCCCCTTCCCATTGATGGAGGAGGCTAGGAAGTTGTGGGGAAGAGAGGGAGCATCAGAGATGCAGGAGGGTTCCAGACACCCAGCCTCAAAGAAAAGGGCCAGCCCTCCAGGACGCGCCAGCTGGAGAATGCGCCAGCTGGCCCACCCTCTGCTCACACCTCAATTTGAGATCATTTCTTTCACTTCTTAGAAAAGATCTCAAGATTGTAGATTTGGGGTGTTTTCTTCAGAAGTTGGCCTTGGAGCTGGGACCGTAGCTCGGCTGGTAGTGTGCTTGCCTAGCATGCACAGACCCCAAGTTCAACCCCCAGCCTCACATAGACAAGGGGAGCAAGCCAGTCCTGCAGGCTCGAAGAGTTGGCTCAGTGGGTGCACAAGCATGTGCTCGTGTGCATTAGTGCACAAGAACGAGGGCTTTAGTCCATATCTGCAGCCTCCACATAAAATCCCTGCATGACAGCAGACACCCAAAACCCCAATGCTGGGAAAACAGAGCCAGGCTGATACCTGAAACTCACTGGCGAGCCAGTCCAGCTGAATCATGCTCCAGGTCCAGTAAGAGGTCCTGTCTGAAAACTGTCCATGTGTGTGCAAGTATGTCTCACTTATCTGCATATACACACATGCAATCACAAAGTAAAGACAATTTAGCTTAGGTGAAGAGTTGTAAAGACTGTTCCCCAAAAGAAAACCAGATTGTCAAGTCATAGAGGACAGCTGGGGTCATAGCTCAGTTGTCAGAGAGCTTCCCAGAATACACGAAGGCCGGGTTTCCCGTCCCAGCTCCTCATAAACCAGGCACTGCATGCATGCATGCCTGTGATGCAAGCATTTTGGAGGTGGATGCTAGACCAGGAGTTCACAGTCATCGTCCACTAGTATTGAGTTTGAGGCTCCTGGGCAGTCTTCATCACTGTCTGGCTACAGTCAAGAAAAAGTGCTCTAGAGAATAAAAGGGACACAGAGAAAAGCAGAACACAAAGATGATGCTGCATAGGGAGCCCGGGGTGCAGCTTACAGACCTGAGTCCCATCACACCCAAGCTCCTGATCTTTCCATTGTGTAAGCCAGTAACCTCCCCTCTTGACTTTGGTTTTACTTGGGCTTCCATTATTGTGGTTTGAAGCATTGATCAGTGAATCCAGGGGAATGTGACCTTGCTCTCAGATAGCTTCTTCAGAGACTAGAGTGGTCCCCCACCATCCTTCCTCAAAGGGTGGTTATTAGCAAATTGTTTATCCACACAGTGCACCCAGAGAGGCCTTTGTCTTCCTGGCTCATGCTCATTTCTTTCACTGTAGAAACAAAAATTTGTTTTTTATTATTTTGTGTGTGTGTGTGTGTGTGTGTGTGTGCGCGTGCACGTGAGTGCAGGTGCCTTCAGAGGCCAGAAGAGGGCACTAGATAACTTGGCTCTGGAGCTGGAATTACCACAGCTGTGAGCTGCCCATACGGGTGCTAGGAATTAAACTCTGTAAGAACAGCAAGCACCAAGCCACCTTTCCAGCGCTGTCTGGCTTTTTTATGTGGGTACTGGCTGCTAAGCTCATGTCCTCACACTTTCAAGGCAAATGCTTAACTGACTAAGCCCTAGGACAGTTAAGATGCCTTCAACGCCTTAGGTCTAGCCTAGGTCATCAGCCATTACTGACCCTTTGTTTTCCCTGAATCATGAAACCTCAGCTGGGAAGACTGACTGGGGCATCACCATAAGAGCAGATACATCCTGCAGGTGGGAGACTTCGAATCACCCCAGAGCCCACAACTACTGAAGGATGAGTGGGTACCCCGAAGCACCCCACACCGCCCCATGCACCCCACCAGTCCAGGGTGTGTTCCTCTCACCTCTCGGCAGCAAGTCACACCCACTGCTGTCAGACCTACATCAGCTTGTAGCCTTTCTCAGGAAATAGAACCACTCCCTGCCTTAGCCCTCTTTCAGAGAAGTACAAACCCTCATGATTCAAGGCAAAGGTCTACTCATCAGGCTTGCTGCATTGTTCCTTAGTACTCTCTAAAGACTCGCTTTTCCATTGACTTGTTTGTTTTTGAAACAGCGTCTCATCTTGTAGCCCTGGCTATCCTGAAACTTGCTGTGTAGACCAGGCTGGCCTCAAACTCACAAAGATCTGCCTGCCCCTGCTTCCCATGTCCTGGAATTAAAAGTGTGACCAAGCCCAGCCTTTCCCCGTTGTTTTTATTTAGTTGGTTGTTTGGTTTGCCCATTGCTTTTGATAGGCTGATCACACACACCCCCTGCCACAGGTCACTATTCTGACCGAGAAAGAGAGGAATGAAGGAAAGAAAAAGGAACAGACCAAAATGGCTATTGCTTCCCAGGAAAGGGACACAGTAGCCAGACAGAAAGCTTTTAGAGCCATAAGAAGTGGTTTCTACTACTTCTAGCCAAGGAGGACCCATCGAAGACCTAGTGGGAGCCGCAGCCACACATTCACACAATTGTAAAAGAAGATTCTGGCCCCAGGAATCACTAAACCCAAGAGAGAGCCTGGACTTCCACCCTCTCCTGCAGCAGCAGCAGTGAGCAGCAGCCCTCTCTTCTGGGCTGCTGTCAACAGATGATAGCTGAAACAGAAGATCCAGGTAAGATCAGAGGCTCACACCAAAGATCCCCACATCCAAGTGCTAACAGAAGGTCACCTACCCAGACAAAAGCCTACAAGGTCTGAAGGTCAGAGACTGTGGCCAGATTACAGCTCTGAGCTGTTTGGATGATCTGACAAGCACTGGGTTTTGTTTTTAAGATTTATTTTGTAGTCCAAGCATAGTGGCATATACATTTAATCCCAGAACATGGGAGGTAGAGGCAGGTGAGTCTCTACGAGTTCAAGTCCAGCCTGATTCACATACCAAGTTTCAGGGCAGCCAGAGCTACATAATGAGGCCTGTCTGAAAACAACAAAAAGACAGGATTTATTTTGTTCTTTATCTCTGTGTGGGTGTGTGTTCTGTGTCTCTCCCTAACTAACTCCCCACCTTTCTGTCCCCTGTCTCTGTCTCCTGTGCTCTCCCCCCTTCCCTCCCTCTCTGAGCAGGGGAGAAACGTTGTCTTTTTATGTAGGTCAAGCTGTCCCGAACCTCTCTGCCCTGGCCAGTTCTGTGTCAACGACACAAGCTAGAGTCACCTGAGAGGAGAGA
This sequence comes from Mus musculus, assembly GCF_000001635.26. NCBI lineage: Eukaryota > Metazoa > Chordata > Mammalia > Rodentia > Muridae > Mus > Mus musculus. The sequence goes on along the minus strand of NC_000075.6, from coordinate 120,038,215 downwards.
GACTCAACTGAGACAATGCCTCCATAAGACTGGGCTGTAGGCAAGCCTGCAAGCATATTCTTAATTAGTGACTTATGGGGGAGGATCTGGCCACTTTGGGTGGGGCCATCCTCGGGCTGATGGCCCTGGGCTCTATAAGAAAGCAGGCTGAGCAAGCCATGGGGAACAAGCCAGTAAGCAGGACCCCTCCATGGCCTCTGCATCAGCTCCTGCCTCCAGGCTCCTGCCCTGCTTCAGTTCCTGCCCTCACTGCTTTTGACAATGAACTGCTCTATGGAACTGTGAGTGAAGCAAACCCCCCTTTCCTCCCCTAGTTGCTTTTGGTGTTGGTGTTTCATCGCAGCAATAGTAACCCTAACTAAGTCACTCTCCATCCCTGGGCCTCTTGCCTCTGCCTCTCAAGCACTGGGTTGAATAGAGACACACTAGACACACTCGTACCCAGTGTTACTGGCCATCTTAGAGGTTTATTTTTAAGCCTTGCTGTTTCTTAAGCTCCCACTGTGGTAAAATTCTTAGCAAGCAGTTCTCCATGAAGGAAGCAGACAGAAGCCTGGGAGCTAGAAAAATAGGAACCCCACATGCCCTGTGTCTGCAAGTACAGAACTAGCCAGACAGACTGACCTATTTTTGTGAGGGGAATCGGGAAGTATCCATTGCTAAGACTCAGCAATGCTGCAACTCTCAGCAACCAGCTGAAGATCAGCAGCCGAGAGGCCCTGCACCTAAGCAAGGGCTCCTGGGCTTTGCACGCGGGGCGACTCTAGATTCTTCAGGCTGCCGGGAAAACAGGAATCCAGACTTCCCCAGGACCTTGTTTCTCCCTGAGGCAGCCATATGGGAAAACTCCTCATAGGACCTCCTCATCCAGCACCTACAATGTAATGACCTCTTTCTCCCCCCTAGTGAGAAGGAACCTTGAGCTTTCTCTGGGCTGGACCATGGAATGGCGGAGGGCATCTTTGTGACCCAAGAGTTTCTTGAAGGTGCTTATCGTTACTGTCTTTATTGTCTCACCCTACTGACAACCCAGGGTCTAGCCCCAGCTCAGCCACTCACGAGCCCTGCAGACAGACAAAAGTCCTTTGGCCTCTCTGGGCCTCTGTTTATTCATGGAGGAAATCAAGTCCTGCCTGGCTATGGAGGTGTATGCCTATCCCAGCCCCCCACCACCACCACCAAGCAATTGGGAGTCAGAGGCAGGGTACGAATGTGAGTTCCAGGCCAGCCTGGGCTACATAGTAAAATCCTGATTCAAAAAAAAAAAAAAAAAAAAAGGAAAAAATGAGATTTTTTTTTTCTGGCAAAAAGCATTCATCCCTCATTTCAAAGCTTCTTATCTGTGTACTGCTCATCTCAGGCAGACTTTCTGGGTCTCTGCTTCAAGAGTGAGACCCAGTGGCTGAGTGGTACCTTAGTGCAAATGGACTGTTGTCATCCAAGTGTGTTCATCACTGGAAATAAGCTGAAAAGAAGCAACTACACAGATAGAACTGTTCTTTCAAACAAAACTGAAGGAAGGAAGGAAGGAAGGAAGGAAGGAAGGAAGGAAGGAAGGAAGGAAGGAAAACAGAAGGAAGAGAATGAGCCAAATATAGCATCATACATCTGTGTGGGCTACATAGTAGGTTCCAGGCCAACTGAGGCCACATAGTGAGACCCTACCTAAAGTGAGAGGAGATGGGGAGAAAGGAGAAAGGAAGAAAGAGCGGGAGAAGAAAGAGGAAGGAAGGAAGGAAGGAAGGAAGGAAGGAAGGAAGGAAGGAAGGAAGGAAAGAAATATGGTAAATTGGATCAATGTTCCCCACAAAAACCCATGAACCAAACATTCACAAAACCCTTGCCAAACAGCCCCACTTCTTCGATCCATTACGAGCCACTCTGGGCCCATCCATGGCTTAGCAGACTCAGGATCTTACCTCCAAGCCTGACAACCTGAGTCCAGTCCCTGGAACCCACATGGTGGAAGGGAGAAACGACTCCTAAAAGGCAGAAGATGCACTCAGCATCCTTCATGTGACAGACACCTTCATCAAGAAACTGTGCCACGGGCTGAAGAGATGGCTCAGTGGTTAGGAACACTGCCTACTCCTACAGAAGACCTGAGTCCAATTCCCAACACCCACACAGCAGCTCACAACTGTCTGTAAGTCCAGTTCCACGGGAGCCGTGTCCTCTCTGACTTCCGTGGTCACCAGACATGCACATCCTGCAATACATATATGCAGGTGAAACCCTTGTACACATAAAATTATAAAACAATTTTTAAAATAAAGAAAAGAAACTGTGCCACACCCTCTGAACTCACTCCACCCCAGAAAGGTTCTCTGTACCTTTACTGCCTTCCTTGGCTAGAAGTAATATGACCAGAACTATCATCCAGACCCAGGATGATCCAGTCTGTAGTCAGAGACAAGAAGATGACTCCTGTCACTGTTTGGACCTTGCAAAGGCACCACAGCTGACAGTGATGGACAGAGAATCTTGTTAATTAAGGAGGAGTCTGGGTTCTGTGTCCCACAAAAAGTGAACAATTACTTGAAAGGCTCTTGAAAGGCTGGAGAGTGTCCTCAGTTCCTGGCTTGGACTGTCCTTGCATGTTTGACTTATGTCCTTGACCAGACGACAACCAATAAAAGTATAACTAACACACGCAAAAATGACCCAATTTAACAAAAACAATCCAAATGGATGATGCTGGGATTCTAGACATGCACCTCCATCCAGGGTGTCTAAGGAGCTGGGGATTGAGCTCAGGGCTTCCTGAATGCTAGGTAAGCACCCACCAACCGAGCCACACTCCCACGTCTATTTCCTGTAATTCTTTCTGTGGGTACTTGCTCTTGTTTTACAAACACACTACGATCTCCTCACCCCAAGTCCCCACAACATGATTGTGACTCTTCTTTTGGTTCTGGGTGCTGCCAGTTGAACATTCACAGATATCTCAATGTCAAGTCGACTCAAACTGAACCCCCCTACTTGTGCCTGTGAGCCTGTAGGTCCTATAGTCTGACAGCATCCACTTCTTTCTGAGTGGGACAGGAGGCCACTGAAGGGCTCTGAGTAAGAAGGAATATGAAGAATTTGCTTGAGAAAGGATGTTGAGAATAGCTGACAGGGAGCCATTAGGAAAAACAAAGTCCCAGAGAAAAAAGATGGCAGCCATCCTGGTTGCTAAGGGTTTCTAAGTGGACTTTTGGTGCCCAAAGCAGGAGAACATCCTTGAACACACACCGTCTAGCAGCAGCCTCTCAAACAGCTGGGATTACAGATGTGCACCACCACACACAGCCTGGTTGTTCTGTTAGGAGCATGTTTGTTTGCAGATGTGAGTAGAGGGACACAAATTATGCCTCAGGATCCATGGCCTTCAAGAGAGGGGAGATGGACCTAAGGCAGAGCAGATGGAGTAGGCCATAGCTAAGCTAAAAGAAGAGCTGATTGCTCTGTGGCAGTGGGTCTGGGTACCAGATAGGAGTGGAAACTCATGAAGCTCTTCTGGAAGTACCGATGGCAAAGATGGCCTGAGGTGAGGTGGGGGAGGTTCACTGGAGATCCGAAAACGGGTGAGAAGTGAAACAAACGGAATGGCACGTTATTGAACAGCAGCCAGAACAAAGGAGGCTAACTGCTGACCAGCCATCCGGCCCCACGGAGGTCTCAGAGGCCTCGGATTAGGAGAGGCACTAGTCAGCACTTCCAGATTCTCAGTTCCCTGAATGCAGTTCTGCCCACCTTGGTCCTTCTCTGTTTTGCTGTTGATTTGGCAGAAATATCTGGGTGATCCACAGTAGCCACTCTTGCTTAAGTGAAGGGCTGTGCTCATTCCAAGACACAGTATCCAACTGGATTGCCCCATCCCTTGCCCAAGGGGGAAAAAAAGACGTGGGGAGATGCCTACCTCTGGGAGCTTTGTGGTCAAGTCTCAGGACACCCAAAATGAGGAGGCAATCTCTAAAGCTTCTAGCAGCGTATATTGAAATTCAAAGGTGACAAAGTTGTTTCAAGCAAAGAGAAGAATTAAATGCTACCAGCAACCTTTGGGCCAGAAAAGGGAATGTTCAGGGCTGGAGAGATGGCTCAGCGGTTAAGAGCACTGACTGCTCTTCCAGAGGTCCTGAGTTCAATTCCCAGCTCATACATGGTGGCTCACAACCATCTGTAATGGGGTCTGATGCCCTCTGAAGACAGCTACAGTATAATCATATTAAATAAATAAATAAATAAATAGATAAATAAATAAATAAATGGAACCATTCAATGCCCTCTGAAGACAGCTACAGTATAATCATATTAAATAAATAAATAAATAAATAAATAAATAAATAAATAAATGGAACCATTCAAAGCTCCAGAATATGGAGCCAGTTTAGTCACCAGCACAGCATTGGCGGTATTTAATAAACATCTTTGTGCGTGAACACACCCTCCCAAGTATGGTAGTCAGCTTTAATTGTCAACTTGCTACAAGCTACGATTTCTTGAGAGTCTCAAAGAGGGGTTGTCTACAGTAGGCTAGCCTGTGGGCGTGTCTTCAGGAGACTGTCTTAATTAAGTTCATTGATATGAGAAGACCCAGCCCACAGTGGGTGGCACCATCCCCTGCAAAGGAGATGTTAGACTATAGAAGCCTGAAGAAACGAAGCTGAGCACAAGCAAATGAGCGACAGAGCAGCACGCCCAGATCCACTTTTCTCTGCTCTTGACTATGGCTACATCGTAACTACATGTTTGGAGTTCCTGCCTTGATTTCCCCTCAGTGATGGATTGTAACCTGGAGTTGTGAGCTAAAATAAGCACTTTTCTTCCCTAAGTTGTTGTTGGGTTTTGTTTATCTGTTTTGTTTAGGATATTTTATCACAGCAACGGGGACAAAATCAGGCCAAGTGTGCATGATGTTTTGCAACAAATTAAAAGAAATGAAAAAAGACATGAAGATTACACAGAGCCTCCAGCACAGAAAGATAATCAAGGGAAAGACAGGCACAGAAGTTGACTTTTTAAAATTCTTTCATAGGGACTGGAGAGATGGCTCAGTGGTTAAGAGCACTGAGTGCTCTTCCAGAGGTCCTGAGTTCAATTCCCAGCCAAAACTGTGAATCATAGCCACCTGTAATGGGATCTAGTGCCCTCTTCTGGTGTGTCTGAAGACAGCTACAGTGAACTCATATAAGAAAAATAAATAACTCTAAAGAGCGACACCCCAACCCTCCCTACCTTCTCCTTTATCACGTTTACAAACCCTGTGTTTAAACAGTGGCTTATATTTTACCCAGTTCTTCTTGCGGTTTTCTACAGCTGAATCCAAGGACAAAGGACATTTCTGGCAGGCGGGGTGAAGGGCACACTGTAGGTGTCCAGGCAGAGAAGACAACCAAGAAGAGGTGAGAATAAAAACCCAGTTCAGACTGACATCATCAACCCGGCTCTGACTCAGAAGTCTGATGGCGAGATTCATTGCCAGCATATTTAAAATACAGTTCAATTTGGGGAAAGGGGAAAAAAAAGTTTCCTGGTATAATACAATCCCGGATACACAAGAAAGCATAATTGTGTGGAAACTCAATTCAAAGTACATATTATCTCTTCCAAGAAGATGGGTTCTAGAGATAGGCCGACCTTACTGGCTTAAGGGCCTAGGGAAGGATTTGGCCTGGTTTCGGTTATGCAGATAGCATAGAGGTCATTTGCTCCATCCCTAGCCCTGGTTGTGGAAGCTTCAGGGAGCACCTGGCTGTAAGGGTCATTTAGATTCCTAGCCATCTCCAGTCCTGGTGTAGAACCTTGATATGGCCTAGTCTAATGAACAACACAGAGCACCAGGCTGTTAATCACCTCTCGTGGTCTTCCCGGATGTCTGTGGGTGCAAGTCTGATGTCTCCTGACAAGAGCCAGCAAAAGACACCCAGACAAAAATGCCAAAGCAGTACTTATTAACATCACTGATGTCTGTCCTATTATCAAGCCACTTAGGCTGGTGAATATGCATAGAGAACCTATGGCTAGCTGAATAGACAACTCAGCAGGCAAAGACACTTAACACCAAGCCTCGTGACCTGAGTTTGATTCCGGACACCTACAGGGAAGGACAGTGCCTACAAGTTGTCCTCTGGCCTCCACACACACACACACACACACACACCATGGCTCATTCTCACATATAAATAAATAAATAAATAAATAAATAAATAAATAAATGTCAAAATAAAATAATTTGCCAGGCAGTGGTGGTGCACGCCTTTAATCCTAGCACTCAGGAGGCAGAGGCAGGTGAATCTCTGAGTTTGAGGCCAGCCTGGTCTCCAGAGTGAGCTCTAGGACAGCCAGGGCTATACAGAGAAACTCTGTCTTGAAAAACCAAAATAAATAAATAAATTAAGTAATTCATATTTATTAAAAGAGAGAGAAAGGGTTGCGAGTGGGCAAGGGAGGGGAAAAATAAATATAAAAAAAAGGAAAAAAAAAACGAGAAAGAGAAAGAAGCTGGGTGTAGTGTTATATACACACCTTTAATCCTATCACCCAGGAGGCAGGTGGATCTCTGAGCTCTGGGCCAATCTGGGTGACAGCCACACACTGTAGGGAATGAATGTCTGCTGTGGTAGTTATGGGAGGGCAGTCAAAGAATGCACAAAAGCTACTGGAGTAGAGGTTAGCCTGGTTTTGTTTGTTTTTTAGTTTTTTTTTTTTCAAGACAGGGTTTTTCTGTGTAGCCCTGGCTGTCCTGGAACTCACTCTGTAGACCAGGCCTTGGCCTTAAACCCAGATATCTGCCTGCCTCTGTCTCCCAAATGCTGGGATTAAAGGCATGCACCACTACTGTCCAGCTTTTTTTTAATAAAAATTTATTTATTTTTATATATGTGAATATACTGTTGCTGTCTTCAGACACCAGAAGGCATTGGATCTCATTACAGATAGTTGTGAACCACAATGTAGTTGCTGGGAATTGAACTCAGGACCTTCGGAAGAGAAGTTGGTGCTCTTAATCGCTGGGCCATCTCTCCAGCCCCTGGTTTTGTTTTTATTTCTCTCTAACCACCATGTAATCAGCAACTTTGTGGTATTTTACCTCCCACTCGAGCCAGACCAGACCTGACTACATGACATTAAGCATTAAGCCAACAACACTGGAAACAAGAAAACACCCTTTTTCTGCAACCGCTTCCCAGAATGCACTAGTCTTCTACTGTTTGTGACTGGCATGGAGGTTTAATACTGCTTAGGAATAAGTGAAGCAGGAGGAGGAGAATTATCACTCTGCTCTTCAAAATTCTGCATGAGAGGCTGGAGAGATGGCTCCACAGTCAGGATGTGTGGCTGCTCTTGATCTCTTCCCAGAACCCACACGGTGGCTCACAACTATCTGTAACTCCAGTTCCAGGGCATCTAATGTCCTCTCTGACCTCCGAATGTATTTACTGCACACACATGATGCACAGATATAAATGCTGGGGAACATTCATACCATAGAATAAAAAGCAGTACGTCTTGTTCTTTGTGCATGAGCCACCTTTCCTGGATAAGTGTTGCTACCGTCCCTCATCAAAGGAGCCCATCTTCACGGCAAACGGAAACCATCGCGGAAAACCACAACTAGACACAGTGCAGAGATGAGCAGATTGTGAGGAGCCCAGCACCGACGGCTACCCCTACATCTCAGGAAAGAGCTCAGAAGAGCCAGGCAGAGGCAGGAAAACATGAATTCTGCAGCAAAACTTTCTCTCCTGGAACTTTTGCAGGGAACTCCAGGCAGTTATGACTGCTGGGAGAAGGAACATTCGTGTCTCCCAGGGACCAGTAGCTGTCAATCACAGAGGGTCAGTCTTAGTACCTGTTACACAGACAACAAAAGCAGATTCAGGGGGCTGCATTTACATGTGTCGGGTGGGTGTATTTTCATGTATGTTTATATGTGTATGTGTATGTGTGTTTGTGTGTGTGACTAACATACATACATACATAGGTGTGTATGCTCACATGTGCCCATCTATGTATACACATACATATGTATGTGTATACACACATACACACACACACACATATATATCTTGTTCTTTGTGCATGAGCCACCTTTCCTAGATAAGTGTAGCTACCGTCCCTCATCAAAGGAGCCCGTCTTTACGGCAAACGGAAACCATCACGGAAAACCACAACTAGACACAGTGCAGAGATGAGCAGATTGTTGTGTGTGCATACACATATATACATACACATGTGCATATATACATACATATATGTATGCAGCCCGACAGACATAGGTCCTTATAAAGATTTCTCTGGCCATGCAGGTTAATGAAGCTCTAATGCTGTCTTAGCCATTGTCTCTCCTGGCATATGGATGGTGACAGCCTTGTGAAGTCATTCTGTTTCAGATAAGTGATGGAAGACAGACTACTTTTCTTCTCAATCACTATTGGCTCAAAATAATCACTGTGCCAAAGTGTCAGGTGTGCACCTGGCATGGTCTGCCTTCACTAATAAATGTGGCGGGATGGTCTCCTCGAGGACTCCTTCCCATCTATCTTCCAACCCAATTCTCAAGCACAGGAAAGAGGAAAAGAGAGTACGTGAACTTTTGCTCTGCAGTAACCCTGTCAGGACAGGAAAGGAACAGCCACTGTCTAGTAAGCAATCTGAGACTTCATCCACACTCTGCTCAGAGGGATAAATACTCCTTCAACTAACTCAAGTTCCAAGCCTGAGCTAAACGCTAGACAGCTGAGTAAGGACAAAGAAAAGGTCTTTTTTTATGTGCACTGATGCTTTTGCCTACATGTGTGTCTGTGTGAGGAGTCAGATTCCCTGGAACTGTAGTTTACAGAAGGCTCTGAGTTGTGAGTGCAGGCAATTGAACCTGGGTCTTCTGGAAAAGCAGCCAGAGCTCTTACCCACTGAGTCATCTCTCCAGCCTCTGATTTACTTTATCTCTCACTTGTTTATTTTGAGACAGGGTCTTGCTCTGTAGCTCTGGACAAGGTTGGACAGCTCTGTGGACCAGGACCTTGGTTCCTCTCTGGTTGCTTGGGCTTTCTCACAGCATGACTGCTGGGTCCCAAGATCTCCAGAGATGGAGGCTAGGCTGCCCTTATGACCTTTTGGCATGCTCTGCCTTTGACAATAAATGTGATATGATGGTCTCCTAGAGATAGTTCTCTGTTGTTATCACAAGCCTGCCTGACCTCAAGAGAATCACGTGGGCCTTTTTTCAGTTAGAGGCATTTCAAAGTCACGTTATAAAGAACGCATCCGTGACAGAAAGCACAGGTAGGTGGTATGTCCCGGGCCTGAGCGAGCACATCTCCGGGGCCTCCTAAACTCAGATCCTCTTCGGTTGACGGAGGAAGGTGCATGGAAGCCACAGGTTAGACTCCATCCTCTGCCACCAGGCCATGATGGGGCTTTGGAGTTTGGAGAGTAACTGATAGCCATGAAGCCTGGTCAGCTATTTGTCAGCAATCTGTCTCTTCAATCAGATGCGGGCTCTGTGAGAATTTATACACATGTGTAAGATGTAAAATGTATACATGCATGTATCTATGTATTGAGTATATGCACACACACACATATACATGTATACACATACACGCACACACACAGTATCCAGTGCTCAACCCACAGTTTAGCACACAGTGGCTATAAACACAACTTCATTAGAATAAGATGAGTACAGCCAGGTGGTGGTGGAGCACGTCTTTTATCCCAGCACTTAGGAGGCAGAGGCAGGCAGTTCTTTGTGAGTTTGAGGTCAGCCTGATCCACAGAGCAAGTTTCAGGACAGCCAAGGCTATACAGAGAGACCCTATCTCTAAAGAAAGGAAGGACAGGAGGAAGGAAGGAAGGGAGGGAGGAAGGAAGGAAGGAAGGAACGAACGAACGAACGAACGAACGAACGAACGAACGAACGAACGAAGGAGATAAAAAAGAAACCCTTTGCCAGGCTTGGAGGTGCACACCTTCATTTCCAGTGCTCAGGAAGCAGAGGCAAGTGGATCTTTATGTTCAAGGCTAGCCTGGTCTACGGAACTAGTTCCAGAACAGCCAGGGCTACACACACACACACACACACACACACACACACACACACACACACACACACACACACACACACACACACACGCGCGCGCCTGAAAAACAAAGACTAAGGTGGCTTCCACACAGTCGTCCTGCAGGATGGTGACATACTGCCCCCTTCTGGTAACTGAGGATTATGCCACCATTTCAAATTGCATTTTCTCTCTCTGCAACCATGAGTCCCTCTCCTAGCATAGCCTAGCCACTCGCACTTTATATGACTCTTTCCTGATGGTCTGTCTGTCTGTCCGTCTGTCCGTCTGTCTGACAACAATCCTAGCCCCTGTGTTAATTTCCGTTTCAGTCTCCCTTGTGTCTGTTCTCATGGCTCAGACTGTCCCCTCCTGAAGCCCCAGCCTGCCTTGGCATGCTTCACCTCTTGCTCTGCCTGCCGGGATCCCTCAGGACCTGCTGTGGCTCCTGGCAGCCGGTCTTACCCACACTGCACCACTCCTTCTTCCCAAAATAGCTTCTTGTCTCTGCATGGCTTCCAGCTACCCTCTGACTACAACCTCTCCCCAGCCATATCTCTAGTCTTCCTCCTCCCAAGTCCAGCACTGAGCCCTCTCTCTTCATGGGCCAGGCTGGAGATCACCACCCCTCAGATTCTCCCGCGGGCAGGGGACACCAGCTCAGTCCTCTCTCTGACTTCCAGCTCTGAGTGTGACTCACAGGCTCCTCCTGGAGACCTGCCATCTCCTGTTGAAAGCCATTGTTCCCCACCGCTGCTGTCCTGCCTGTTCGTTCCCCAAGCCAGGCTAATAAAGGGGGCCTTGATTTTCCCTCTCCTCAACAGCGTCATACAGTCTTTTTCTTTTGGGTCTGTGTGCTGGTTAGAGTTCATGTCAACTTGACACAAGCTAGAGTCCCTGCCCTGATGACCTTCAAAGATGAACTCTGAGATGGAAGAGCAAATGAAGCGAGTTCATGGTGCCTCACTGTACCGCCCTGTGGCTCATCACCAGGAATGCTTTGTTGCTGCTTTGAGACCAGTTCACCGCATATGCATGATTGCAAGCATGTTCCTGCAGCTGGCCGTGTCTAATTCTTGTCAGATACAAAGGCAACCCTGTACACCCATGTTCAGTTTCTGCCTGCCTTTCGATCTCCTGGACCCATTGGGTGCTGGACTGACGTGTTGGCTCTTTCTTCTACCCCCCTAGAAGAGCTGGAGCACAGCTCAGTTGGTACAGTACATGCCTGCCACGGACAAATCTCCGAGTTCCATTCCCAGCACTGAGTTACCCAACTGTGTTGGTAAGTGTCTAGCATTCAAGAGTTTGAAGAAGGAGGATCACAAATTTCAGGTCACAATCAGATTGATCCATGGGCATATCCATGGGACATTTTTGATAGCTAATTAGTGTAGGGGAGCTCTAGCCCACTGTGGGTAGCGCCATCCCAAGCAAGACAAGTGGGCCTGGGCCAGGGAACTAGCTTACCAGCCCTGCCTGAGTTCCTGCCCAGTTCCCTCAGTGATAGGCTGTGGTGTTTATCACAGCAACAGAAGGCAAGCCAGAACAGTCGTCCAAGTCTCTCCATCCATCCAACAGAATACCCTAGGTATAAAAACACCGTGGGGACCGGTGAGGTGGCTCAGCAGCTGAAGGTGTTCGCAGCCAAGCCTGACCACACTCCCAGGTGGAAGGAGACAACCAACTTCATGGTGCTTTCTTCTGACCTCCACGGAGGTCCCGTGTCACAAGCCGTGGCCACCACACAATAAAAATAAATAAATAAATGTGATCCTTAAAACTTAAAAAGAAGGAAGAAAGGAAGAAAAAAGAAAGAGGGCTGGAGAGATGGCTCAGCATTTAAGAGCACTGACTGCACTTCCAGAGGTCCTGAGTTCAATTCCCAGCAACCACATGGTGGCTCACCACCATCTGTAACGACATCCAATCCCCTCTTCTGGTGTGTCTGAAGACAGCTACAATGTACTCATAGATACATAAAATAAGTAATTTAAAAATAAGAAAGAGAGAGAGAGTCCTACAAAGTCACACAGCTGGCAGGTGTCACAGGTAGCATTCAAAGGGAGGCAGTATGTCTCCTGATCAGGGGCCTTAATCCACTGGGCCTACTCTCCAAGGACTTCCTCTGTATAGTGGAGGCAAGCTGGGAAACCCCTTCTGCTCAATTCTGTTATGAACAGACCCTGCCTAGAAGAGGGGCTGGCTGCCAGAGATGGGGCGCCGGAGCATCAGACTCATGAGCCAGCTAGGAGATAGTGGTGGCACACGCCTTTAATCCTAGCACTCAGAAGGCAGAGGCTGGCAGAGGTCTGAGTTTGAGGCCAGCTTGGTCTACAGAATGAGTTCCAGGACAGCCAGGGCTATAAAGATACTCCAGGGGTGGAGGGGGTGGGGCACATGTGACACCAAAAAGAACAAAACAGAGCCTCGCAACAACCCTCTTAGATCCATCTGAATGTTGGGATTGCTGGATAGTAACTTAAATGTATCTGACAGCTTGTTTCCAGAGAGGTGTGTGGGGAGAGCCCTTCATCCCTATAATGAAGATGGAAGCCTGGGATTTCTCACAGGAGCTAGCACACTTGACACTGGGAAAGCCAGCCTGCCTGTGTGTTTTCCCACTCTGATTGCTTTTGGGGGAAGGGGGGGGGGGGCGACGGGATCTCACTACGCAGCCCTGGCTGGCCTGTAGATCAGACTGGATTCAAACTCACAGAGAACCACTGTCTCTGCCTCCCATGTGCTGGGAGTAGAGGTGTGCACCACCATACCCCACTTAATTAGATCTTTTTTCAGAAACAGTTTTCTGTTTGAAGACCACAGGACAACGGCAGAGGTTGGTTCTCTCTGTCCACCAGGTGGGTCCCTGGGGATTGAACTCAGGTCATCAGCCTTGGTGGCCAGTGCCTTCAGCAGCTGAGCCATCACCCCACCCCACGCTATGTTTTTCTTATAAAGAGTGGGCAGTTTAATAACACACACTACATGGTCAGCACTCTCCACAGCCATTTTCATGTGATAATTCATTCAGTGCTCAAAGTCACCCAGGGAGGCCTTCGCTGCTGGTTGTAGATGTTCCTGCTTCCTCTGGGACACCCTGTGAGAGGGAGGCTCTGCCACTTCTGTCCCTGCCAGGGACAACCAGGATTCTGGAGCAGAGGATGAGGACAGGGGGGTAGGGCATCCAAGATGCACCTCCCAGGCCCAAGCTGACAGCAGGATGGTATTGACACCATGGACAAGGTTCACAACGCACCTGTCATCACCCCTGGCATCTGAAGGCACATGTAATTCAGAAGGAAGACCGGACACTCACACCCAGGGAGGAGCCTGGTTTCCCACCTGTTGCCTGTGCCCTGGGCTACTCGATGTCTGACCCTACCCGCCCTTGGGGGTTGGAGGTGAGGTGGTGCAGAGTCAATGACAGACTCCAGAACAGGTGAGAAAGGCTGCAGCAAGCTCTCTCTATGCTGCTCTAAGCTCCTTTAATACCCTCCACCCATGCCCCATTGGTACCAAGAAAGCGTCTCTCCTAAACAGCAGAACCTGATTGGCTGGCATTGTCTGCACCAGCAGACAACTATCTCTCAGGCAGTCCTCAATTAGGTCCTCCTGCAGGAGATGCTTTTGTGGCTCTGCGGCCCGCAGGGTTTACATAAAGGCGGTGCCATTCCTGCTACACCCACCTGGGACAAAAGCCACTTCCGTATTTTCTGTGGCATCTCTCCACACCAGCCTTAGCGCCAAGTAAGTGACGAAGCCTGCCAGGTCCCCCGGGGCTCCGTGTGACTGAGGAAGAGACAGGTGCACAGTCTGTCACTCCATCTGTGACCACGAAGATGATGACTCCAGGGTCAGAAATAACTCCACAGTCAGTTACCATGTGTAGGTCCTCCCAGCCATTCCCAGAGAGTCTGGGCCGTGAGTCAGAGGGAAGAGTCTAGAAGGAGCCATGGACCCAGATCACTGGGCTGGGACACCATGCATTCAGCCTTCAGATCTTTTGATAAATTAAGGGCCTGTTCCTTCAGAAATCTCGCTCACCCCCAAGTTTACTTCCCTCATAGCTTCAAAGACCTGGACTGTGGAGCTAGGGTAAGAATAGACGGGAGACAAGGCCAGCTTTGTTTTTGCACGGAGAGAAACAGAGGTTGAGCCTTTTACATGAAGGTGACTCTGGTAGTGAGAAGCCTGGTCCTGCACTCAGGGAGATGCTGGGCTTTGGGCTCGGTGGACCATGTGTGGTAACAATAGCTCAGCATAGAGAGAGAGGGCCTGCGGGATGAGAGGACAGGGTCACCCACACGTCAAGTGTCCCCCTATTCATCTCCTCAAAATAACCTAGATGTCTCCATCCAGGACTGAGTCACCCACCCCAGTCCTCCGGGCAGACTTGGGTTGAATGGGACTCCTCCTCCACCCTAGCCCTCCCTAGCCCAGAGGAATTGTAACTGATTCCCCAGGATGGAAAAGTGACTTCCACGAGCCCTAAAAATAACCGGACCACTTAATACTCCGAACATAGCCTCTCCCCCGCCCCCACCCTCACCCACCCCTAGCCGGCCAGATAAAGGCAGCTGCCTGGTTGGCAGAGAACGGAGACCTAGAGCCAAGGTAGAGAGAGGCAGGGGACCCAGGAACAGAACAGAACTGACAACAAAGAATCCCGGCAGAGCGACAGACCCCAAGGCTAGACACCCAAAAGCACCCAGACACCAGCCAGACCCTTGGTGAGTACCCTCCCCTCTTGTGTTATAGGCTAGGCTACCGCTCTACTCCGTGGCCCTCTGGACCTTGCAGCGTGGGTGTCAGGAGGGAGTCTAGCGGTAGCGGGGAAGGTGTGGAGAGGATGTGGTACAGGTGTACAGGCCCTCAGCGAGGAAAGCCACCAGGACTTATCTCTAGAAGGTAGCAAGTGTTTGTATGTGGTCAGAAGTTGCTGTGGCTACCTCAGGCGGGCCCAAGAAACAGATTCATTCTGATCTAGTATCATCGAGAGGTAGTTTCACTTGGTAGCCGGGAGCTTTGTGTTGTTTTTAATTTTTAAATTACAGTTTTGTTTATTTTGTGTGCATGTGAGTGGGTCCATGTGTCGTGGTGAAAGTGTAGGGGTCAGAGTACATTGTTTCTCTTTGACCATGTGTATGACACATGATAAAAACAGGACTGGAAATAACAGGTCCTCAGAAATAACAGGACGTACCTGTACCACTGGCCCATCATTCTGGCCTGGAGTTCTGATTGTTTTCTGTTTTGTTTGAGACAGGATTTCTCAGTGTAGCCCTGGCTGTCCTGGAACTCGATTCGTAGACCAGGCTGGCCTCGAACTCAGAGATCCACCTGCCTCTGCCTCCAGAGTGCTGGGATTAAAGGTGTACGCCATCACCGCCAAGCAGAAGTTTTGATTTTTCAGATGCAGCTATGAGCCCGGGACATAGCTCAGCTGGTTATGTGCTTGCATAGCATGCACAAAGCCCTGGGTCCACCAAATAAAACCAGAAAAGATGCTGCATGTTTGTAATCTGTGTCAGGAGGGTCTGAGGTCCAAGGTCATCCTCAACTACTCGCTAAGTCCGAGGCCAACCTGAACTGGGTGAGACTCTGTCTGAAAAAGAGATAAAAATGCTGAAGGCCAGAGACCCAGGACAGCCAGAGCCAAACCATGGCCCAGGGCAAGCCCAGTCCCCAGCTATTGCTGGTCACGGTCTTAGCATAACCGGCCCCAGCAAGCAATGTTGTGCCCAGGCTAGCCTGTGAGTAACTTCCCTCCTGAGGCAGCTTTGGTAGAATGACTTTGTCCCATGGGGACATCCTCCAGCTAAGCCTGGGGTGACTCAGGATGGAGAGATCAGATCTGAATGTGCCCAATGGTAGGCATCTAGAGCAGGCTGGTGCCTAAGAGGGTCCGAGGTGGAGGTGGGTGGTCCTGACTTGCTGGCAGTGCTGAGTGACTGTCTCGGCATAGGGGACCTGCTCATGGACAGTTTTTGAAATTACTATACCCTAAACCTGCCCCCCCAAACCTGCCCTCAGAAGTCTCAGGCCAGATGAGAGTGGAGCCGGGAAGCCTGAAAGCCTGCCGCAGCCTTTTCTGAGACCTCAGCTGAGCCTCCATGGGCAGCCCCTGTCCCCTTGCTGGGTTTCTGTATCCCCTAACAACAGGCCATTAGATTCTTTGGCCTCTGTGACCCTAGCAAGGATTCTGGGGATCCCTGGGAGTCTGAGCTGGGGACAGCTGGCAGTCTGTATAGGAAATCTTCCCAGGCCACTCTCATGGTGACTAGATAGAGCAGAAGTGGGGACAGGCATGGGTTTGTGTGTGGTCTCCTACACAGAGCTCAGAGACAAGAGGGACCACCCTGAGGTTTTGCTTGGGGCTCCATAAGGGGATATCAGATCTTGCTTCCTCATATCCTCAGTGGAGAGGCCAGAGAGGGAGTGGGGCAAAAACTCTCCCTTCTCCTCCTTCTGAGGTAGGAGGTCAGGAGGACAAGAGGTCAGGAATATGCTCTGTCCCTTGTCACCAGCGTCCCTGCTTTGCCGCACATCCTCGGATGCCTTTGGGCAATTGGTATCTGCAGGTTGGCCTACAGGGCAAATACCTTGGTACTTCACAGGAAGCAGAAGTCAGTGTCTTCCAGAAGCCCAAAGTATGGAAAGGGCATGGGCACACCAGGTCTCCCTGGCTGAGTTGGAACCTCTTTCTGAGTGCTATGATGTCTGCCGAGGCCTGGACCTCAGCTATATTTAGTGCTAAGTGCAGGGCGGAGCAGTGGATTGGGGTAGCAGGAGGGGGCACATATTTTACATTCTTTTTCTAATGGCCTCTGGGGACTGTCATAACACCTGTCGCAAGACAGATAGGACATATATGAAACAGAGCAGAAGACGGCTGGAGGAGTGTGAGGCCTCTGAGGTGTGTGGAGAGTTAGGGAGAGGCATGCCTTGCTGGAAGCTGGGGCAGGATATAGATTCTGGCTCGAAGTCCTCCCTGCCCTAGAGACTTTCCAAGCTATGCTTGCTGGTACACAACTGGGGAGGGCATTCTGTGAGCCAGGGCAGGCCTCTCATGTCCAGAGCTGCTTAGGCAGAAATGACCTTAATCCCACAACGTTCTATCACACACACATACCCTGGATACATCACCTTCCAATTCTCCTAGAGATGCAGGACTGGAGGGGTTCGGGCTCATGGCAAATAACAAAGCCCAGCACACCCAATCCTACAATTTCCTGGGAGTCAGGCCTTCAGTAAGGTCTAGGGACTGGAAGTCAGCACAGCCTATATATAACTCATTCTGCAAGATCTGACCCGAAACTCAAGCTTCTTATCCTTAATTGCAGAGAGCTGTGGGAAAAAGAAAACTTAGGACTGGCAAGGTGACTCAGCTGGGACAATGCTTGCCTAGAATGCACGAAGCCCGAGTCCAATTCCCAGCATGTGCACTGGTGGCACATTCCAGAAATCTCACACTTGCAAGGTGGAGGCAGGGGGAAGTTCAAGGTCACCCTCAGTTTGAGAACAACCGGGGTTATTTGAAACCCTGTCTATATGTAAAATGAAAACCCTGACCTGGAATTCAAACATTGGCTCTGCCCAAACATGAGCAATTCCCCCTTCTTGGGCCTCTACTTTGCCAGCAAGGACCCAGGGGCCTGGGAAAGGTTGGAGAGAGCCAAGAAGTGGAGGTTAGAGAAAGGTTTCTAGTAAACATGCTAAGCGCGCCCTCTGGTGGTGTACATGGGAATTTCACCACTATAGGAAATGAGTCTTCATTTAATTTAGGTTTTTGCCAAGACAGCAACTCTTCAGCGCCCTCACTACTTGGGAGTCTGCTGAGTATAAATTTTGGTTGTTTGGTTGGTTGGTTTTGGTTTTTGGTTTTTGGAGACAGGGTTTCTCTGTGCAGTCCTGGCTGTCCTGGAACTCACTCTGTAGACCAGGCTGGCCTCGAACTCAGAAATCTGCCTGCCTCTGCCTCCCAAGTACTGGGATTAAAAGCATGCGCCACCACTGCCTGGCAGAATAAATGATTGTGACAGAGGGAGACGTAGGTGATTCATCCAGCTTTCCTACTGGATATTTGGATCCCTCCAGGGGCTGGAAGGAGTCTCCAGGCTAGCTGTGCCCTGCTTGATCCCACTGATCCAGGTGAAACTAGGAAGCAGGGACTCATACTGATGAATGGATGGACTATCATACTCCAGCCCCAGAGTGAGCCCCAGGCTAGAGATCCAGAGATGTGGGAGCCCCTTAGTAGTGGCCACACAGTCCCGAGCCTTTCTCGTGCTAGTTAACCCAGGAACTGCTCCTCACTTAACTCAGGTTCTCCCCTTCTTCCCAGAAGGATGGCTGATGCCCAGATGCAGGTAGCTCCTACACCAACCATCCAAATGAGGACAGAAGAGGACCTGTCCCTCCCTCATCCCTCAGCCCCAGAGGGTCTGCCGCCACCACCCCCCAAAGAAACCTTCTCCAAGTTCCAGCAGCAGCGGCAAGCCAGTGAGCTCCGGCGTCTCTACAAACACATCCACCCTGAGCTTCGGAAGAACCTCGAGGAGGCTGTGGCTGAGGACCTGGCGGAGGTCCTCGGTTCGGAGGAGCCCACTGAGGGCGATGTTCAGTGTATGCGCTGGATCTTTGAGAACTGGCGGCTAGATGCCATTGGCGATCACGAGAGGCCGGCTGCCAGGGAACCTGTGTCAGGTGGCAACGTCCAGGCCACCTCTCGAAAGTTTGAGGAAGGCTCCTTTACCAACAGCTCAGATCAGGAGCCGGAGGGACTCCGGCCATCAGGGGGTGATGTCCAAGCTGCCAGACAGATGTTTGAGACCAAGCCACTGGATGCGCTGAGAGGCCAGGAGGAGGCAACACAGACAACCATGAGGGAACCTGCAGCCACTGGAGATGTACAGGGAACCAGAAAGCTCTTTGAGACTAGGCCCCTGGACCGACTGGGCTCCCGCCCCTCTATCCAGGAGCAGAGTCCTTTAGAGCTGCGCTCAGAGATTCAGGAGCTGAAGGGCGATGTGAAGAAGACGGTGAAGCTGTTTCAGACGGAACCTCTATGCGCCATCCAGGATGCCGAGGGCACCATCCACGAAGTCAAGGCTGCCTGTCGGGAGGAGATTCAAAGCAATGCAGTGAGGTCTGCTCGCTGGCTCTTTGAGACCCGACCTCTGGATGCCTTCAACCAGGACCCCAGCCAGGTGCGGGTGATTCGGGGGATCTCCCTTGAGGAGGGAGCCCTGCCGGATGTCAGTGCAACTCGTTGGATCTTTGAGACGCAGCCTTTGGATGCCATTCGTGAGATCGAGGTGGACGAGAAGGACTTCCAGCCATCTCCGGATCTCATCCCTCCTGGCCCAGATGTTCAGCATCAGCGACATCTGTTTGAAACCTGTTCCCTGGACACTCTGAAGGGTGAAAGAGAAACAGAGGCAGAGGTGCCACCCAAGGAGGAGGTGATTCCTGGCGATGTCCGCTCTACACTCTGGCTATTTGAAACAAAACCCCTGGATGCTTTCAGAGACCAGGTCCAAGTGGGTCACCTGCAACGGGTGGGTCACCAGGAGGGTGAGGGGCTTGTGACAGAGTGTCTACCCAGTAATGGTACTTCGGTGTTGCCTCTGTCTCAGGGTGTCCCCCAGAATGATGGGTTGAAAGGGGATGTGAAAACCTTCAAGAATCTTTTTGAGACCCTTCCCTTAGACAGCATTGGGCAGGGTGAGCCTTCAGCCTATGGGAACATAAACAGAGGACAAAACACTGATTCTGCCGAGCAGTCCCAGGGTTCTGACGCCCCGGTATATGCTATGCAGGACAGCAGGGGACAGCTTCATGCCCTGACTTCTGTCAGCAGAGAGCAGGTAGTTGGAGGTGATGTTCAGGGCTACAAGTGGATGTTTGAGACACAGCCCCTGGACACGCTGGGTAGAAGCCCCAGTACCATCGATGTGGTACGAGGTATCACTCGGCAGGAAGTGGTGGCTGGGGATGTCGGCACCACTCGGTGGCTCTTTGAGACGCAGCCATTGGAGATGATCCACCAACAAGAGCAACAGAAACCAGAGGAGGAAGAGGGGAAGGGTCCAGGAGGCCCCCCCCCTGAGCTCCCCAAAAAGGGTGATGTACAGACTATCCGTTGGCTGTTTGAGACCTACCCTATGAGCGAGTTGGCAGAGAAGCGAGAATCTGAGGTCACAGACCCCGTGAGCAAGGCTGAGACACAGTCCTGCACCTGGATGTTTGGGCCCCAATCTCTGAACCCAGCAGAAGGCTCTGGGGAGCAGCACCTGCAAACCAGCCAGGTTCCGGCTGGAGACAGGCAGACAGACAGACATGTCTTTGAGACTGAATCTCTGCCAGCCTCAAACCAATCCAGTGGGAGAAAGCCTGTAAGGTACTGCAGCCGGGTGGAGATTCCTTCCGGGCAGGTATCTCGGCAGAAAGAGGTTTTCCAGGCCCTGGAGGCGGGCAAGAAGGAGGTCCCGGAGACCACAATCAACCTGGGGTCCATCCCCACAGGCTCTGTGCATAAATTCACCTGGCTCTTTGAAAACTGTCCCATGGGCTCCCTGGCAGCTGAGAGCATCAGAGGGGACAACCTCCAGGAAGAACAGCCAAAAGGCTCTGCAGGCCATGGGACACCAGAGAGGCAGGAGACAGCAGCCGAGAGAACCCTTCGGACTTTGCATGCCACCCCCGGCATCCTGCACCATGGAGGCATCCTCATGGAGGCCCGAGGGCCAGGGGAGCTCTGTCTTGCCAAGTATGTGCTCCCAAGCCCAGGGCAGGGGCGCCCCTACATACGGAAGGAGGAGCTGGTGTGTGGTGAGCTTCCCAGGATCGTCCGTCAAGTGCTGCGCCGGACAGACGTGGACCAGCAGGGACTGCTGGTTCAGGAGGACACAGCTGGGCAGCTCCAGCTCCACCCACTCACGCTGCCAGGGCCTGGTGACCCTGGGAATATTGAAGACATGGACCCTGAGCTCCAGCAGCTGCTGGCCTGTGGCCTGGGAGTCTCTGTGTCAAAGACGGGGCTGGTGATGCAAGAGACAGGACAGGGCCTAGTGGCACTGACTGCCTACTCCCTCCAGCCCCAGCTTACCAGCAGGGCCCCTGAAAGAAGCAGTGTGCAGCTGCTGGCCAGCTGCATAGACAAAGGAGACCTGCACAGCCTTCACAGTTTGCGGTGGGAGCCGCCAACAGACCCAAGTTCTGGACCTGCTACTGAGGAGTCCCAGAGGGTCCCCCAAACTGAGAGCATCATACATGTTACCCCATTAGACTCCACCATGGAGATGGGGCAGCTGAGAATCTCAGGATCCACACCCTGCCCACCTCCATCTCGGGCAGCTGGAAAAGTGGTCCTTCCAAATGGGAAACCTGTAGCCCAAGCTCCATTGCAGGAAGCAAGGAAGAAAACGGATATCAGCCATGCTGGGCAGAAAGGGAAGGCAGCCTCAGGAAGACCAGAAGGAACCATTGCTTCCCCTCTAGGGTCTGGGGCTCCAGATCTCCAGGAAGCCATGCAGAATCTGCGTTTGGCAACCGCTGAGGCCCAAAGCCTGCACCAGCAGGTTCTGAGCAGGCATCCACAGGGCTCTGACCCTGTAGCCACCTCCATGCCTGTCCAAGATGTTCTGCAAGCATCCACTCCTGCCACTGGGGTTACTCAAGGCAGCATCAGGCCTGTGGCTGGAAGTGAAGCCAGGATCCCAGCATTCCCCAGAAAGGTCAGTGGGGACAACAAAGCAGTCCCCAGAGGGCTGCCTAGGGGGTGGGTGACCATACAGGATGGCATCTACGCTGCTCACCCTGTGAGAACCTCTGACCCACATGGGGCTATCCAGCCTTCTGAAAAAGAGCCCCATCTGAGGCACAGCCCACCCCAGGCAGACCAAGGTCAGAGTCCCAGGCCGGGGTATCGTGAGCCTGGGGGTCATACACAAAGGGCTTGGGAACCTCTGGGGAAAGTGATGCCCCAAATCTCGCTTGAGTGCCTCCGGGCAGCAGACACCTCCCTGAAGACTGCCCCTCTAACTCACCACACCCTGACATCTAAACCAGCAGGTGCCAGCCTGCACTCCCATAATGCCTCTGTTCCTCCCCCTCCTACTCTCCCAGCTGCTGTGACAGAAGATCCTGACCACCCAACTCAAGGCCACCACCAGGAGGACTCCATCCAGCAGGCCCCGGAGCCCCTGCAGGAACCCCTTCTTCATATTCACAACAGACCTTCTGGCCAGAAAACCCCTGAAGGGTCAGAGACAAAACCCTCCAAAGCGGAATCCACCATGCTTCCAAGAAAGAAACCCCCAGTGCCTCCCAAACCTGCACATCTAAGCCAAATCCACCCACCTCAGAGGCTGCCCAAGCCCTTAGCAGGCTCTGCCAGAGCCTCAGAAGCAGGACAAGACCATAAGCCAGGTGAGCCAGGTATAGCCAACCCAGGGTCAGACAAAGCTCCCACAATAGCAGGCCAGGACTGCCTGCCTCTGGCTGAAAGCTCCAAGGGCCAGAAGCAACCTGCTCATCAGCGTCCACTCAGCTCTATGGCTTCCAGGCCTAGCAGGGGTCAGATAACCAGCAGCAACAGCCAGAGCCCCGAGTCTCCTAAGTTGAACGTTCTCAACAATGACTCCAGCCCACCACAAAAGCACAATAGCTCCCCCCAAAAGCAGGGGACCCCTGAGAGTCCACAGGGCAGCCATCAGGAGCTCCAGGGCCTCCTGAGCCAAGTGCAAACCCTGGAGAAGGAAGCATCTCGCAGCGTGGATGTGCAGGCCCTGCGGAAGCTCTTCGAGGGCGTACCCCAGCTGGGAGGGGGAGTCCCTCAGGCTCCCACTGCCCCCCACATGACTGAGGCCTCCATGGAGCAGGCCTTTGGGGAACTGACTCGGGTGAGTACAGAGGTTGCCCAGCTGAAAGAACAGACCCTAGCCAGGCTGCTGGACATCGAAGAAGCAGTGCACAAGGCTCTTAGCTCCATGTCTAGCCTCCAGTCTGAGGCTCCCACAAGCAGCCATCCACAGGGAACTACAAAAGATCCCAGTGTGAACAAGGTCTCAGTCAGTAGCAGAGCCATACAGACAAGCTCCAGCCAGGTCAGAGATCCACCCCTCGTCAAAACCCAAGAAAAGGCCGAGAGCCATCCTGAGGACAAGATGAGAAATCACGCAGAGGCCAGAGGCCAGGCAGCAGTGAACGTCCTGCCCTCCAGGAGGCTGGAGACACTGAGAGGAGCCGAGCCTGGCCTCCTACAAGTCTCTCCTCCCTGCACAGGATCCTCCTCTCCAACTTTCATCTCAGTCCAATCAGCTACAAAGAAGCTTCCGGAAGCTTCTAGCCCTCAGGGAAGCCATTATATCTCAGGGAAAAATACACACCTAGGTCAGGACATAGGTCAAGCCCTGCTCTACCAGAGAGATATCCAGGATCAGGCTGGGACAAAGGAGATGTGCATCGAGGGCGCTGTGCTCACAGGGCAGCCAAAGAATGTTCTGGAATTCCAGACTGGGTCAACTACCTCCAAGTCCTATGGAGCCATGAGAACAGTGACCGAGCAGTATGAGGAGATGGACCAATTTGGGAATACAGTCCTCACTTCCTCCACCACCATCACCCAGCACGCAGACCCACTGACGGACCCCAGACCCCAGCTCTGCCTGCACACTTCTCCCATGCTAAGGCAGTTACTCCACAGCCCCTCCAGGCTCAACAGTGACCTGGCAGAAGCTGAGATAACATGGACTCCCTGTAACAACTTCCACCCGGCTGCCCAGTGAGCCCCTCTGTCTCCCACCAGTCTTGGGTACCTCTCCCAGAGCTCCCCCAGGACTGAGTCATGGGCCTACCTCCAGCACATGTGGAACAAGGACCAAGAAAAAAACGTGGCCTTCAGAGAGCTCACGAGGGCTGTTTGCCTTGTTAGTTCTTGGAAAAGAGGCAAGAAACATAAAGCAGCCATCCACAGGAAAGCCGGATGGGAGGGACAGGACCTGACAGGTGCTTGTGGAGAACTAGCCCACACTAGCCCAGCTCACACTCACACATGTGAGCCTGCACCTCATTGCCTAGAGCTGGAGGGTCACCCTGCACTGTGTCCCTCCATAGCCAGCCTTTTTCTTTGGTTATGGAATCTGGCTGCCTTAATCCCTGGTGAGGACCCGGGGCTGAGCAAACTGGACATGACACTGCTCTCTGTTTGAGATTGGACTAAAGGCTCCAGAAAAACCCGGGTGCCTGCCTCTTCATCGCCAGTGGTCCAAAGGGCGCAGAGAGCGCACTAGCAGTCAATAGTGTTCCGAGAAGCTGAATACACGACCCTTCCTGACCCCATCACCCCCACTCTGCACCCCGAATGGGAAAAAATGACCCAAAAATAAACCCAAAAGAGATTCCCTATTTTGTGTGTCCGACTGTGTATGTGCTGCCCCAGAGTCTGCATTCCCAGGGAATGCAGTCATGATCACCAGGTGTCTGCCTTGACTGGGGCAATACAAAGGCTAAAGCTTCAGCATTCCCCAACAGTACGTCAGAAAACAGAAAGGCCCCGCCCACTTCCCTGCTCTGGGTTATTTGTGTACACACATCCACCATACTTTATCTACACACTCAGATACACATACCACACATACATATGCACACCACAGGCATACACACGCCATATGCCGCTCTAATACATATGTATACACACGCAGATGTGTACCACAGGCATCAACTCGCCACAGACCTACACGCTGCTGCCCCCTCATCTCTGCCTCCCTCCTGATGTTCTTAGATGCCATTCCAGGGCAAATTCCTAAAATCCTGGCCCAGAATGGGACAGCCACCCCGTACCTCGAGGCAAAAGGGGTGGGAGCATTCCCACTAGAATTCCCATGCCCAGAGTGGCCCAGCCATTTCTTGTTCACAGAGGGTAGGTACTGTGTGCCAAGCAGGGGGTGTTCTTAGGGAGGGAGCGATCAGATCCTGGCTAGAAAATGCAATGATTTTAGTGAAAACCATTCTCCCTCTCTCTCAGAAACCACTGAACCTTCTATGCCAGGTCCGTTGTAGGTCACAGGGATGACAGCAAGATCCCGTGGGGTGCTGTCTGAGGAGACTGACTTTTAACATGAGGAGGAGAGACAAGAAAGATGACATCAGAAAGAGGGTGAGTGCCTAACTTTCCACTCAGAAGGCATGAGTCATGAATCATGGCAGTGTGACCATGACAAAGAATAGCCTCAGAGAGGTGGCAGGGGCGGACCTCCTTAAGGAAGAAACATCTGACATCTGAATGTCAAGAGAACAGAACTCAGGGTGAGTGGTGTGCGCATTTCGGAGGAGGAGTCAGGAGGCTCACAGTCACTGTTAGCAACTAGTAAGTTTGAGGGCCAGCCTGGGCTGCATTAGACTGTCTCAAAAGAAAGGGTGTGAGAGCCAGGTATGCTGGTGCACCTCTTTAATTCCAGCACTAAGGAGGCAGAGGCAACAGGTCTCTGCGAGTTCAAGGGCAGCCTGGTCTACAAAGCAAATTTTAGGTTAGCCAGGGCTACATAAGGAGACACTGCCTAAAACAAAAGTGTGGAAGTGAGTATACACTCAGTGGCACCTTGTTCACCTAACATGCAAGCTCCTAGTAAGTCAATTCTCAATACCACAAAAGATAAAACACCTGTACCAGGTAACTGCATGTTCCCCCACCTTGTCTCTCTCCTACACCTTCCACAGGCTCTCACTTGACCACTGGGCCCAGCAACTTAACACACAGGAGTGTTCTCTTCAACGTCCTCATCTGTCAATGGGTGTGATGGTGGAACAACCCTGTGAACACTGTGAATTAACAAGTGTTAATAAAGCCGGGCGTGGTGGCACACGCCTTTAATCCCAGCACTTGAGAGGCAGAGGCAGGCAGATTTCTGAGTTCGAGGCCAGCCTGGTCTACAAAGTGAGTTCCAGGACAGCCAAGGCTACACAGAGAAACCCTGTCACGAAAAAAAAAAAAAAAAAAAAGTTGGCTGGCATTCATTCTTAGTACTGCAATTTAGGAGAGAGTTTTGTTTTCTAAAGTTTGAGACACGGTCTTGAAACTTAGCCTGAAGATCAAGCTAGCCCCGATTTTGTAATCTCCTGCCCCTCACCCATCTGTACTGCGGATTACAAGTGTGTACCACCCGGCCCAGTAGCTTTGTTTTCTTATTTTATTCGGTTTTGAGGATCTTGTATCAAACTGACTGGCCTCAAAATTGCTCTGTGGCTGAAGATGATCTTCAGCCCCTGATTTTGCCTCTATCTCTCAAGGTTTGGAATCCGTGGGCATGTGACCACAGCCTTCTGGAATATTTTTTAATATCTCCTTCCTCACCTGCAGGGGGCGTGTGCCCGGTGTTGTTCATCTAGTCAAACGAGCACACAAATGAACGAAACGATTGAGTCAATCTGTGGATTCACGCTACTGGCATTCAATAGCGCTTCGTGCCAGGATCTGTACAGGGTGCTAAAAATAGAGATGAACAAGGCAGAATTCATTCTTGACCTCACAGGACTGACAGAGACAAATATATAAGCAGATTAGGTCATTTTACACAGAAAACTGTGTGTGAAAAACAAGGTCAGTCCGCAAGGGCAAGCTGAGTTTGGGTGGTCTAGGATGCGTTGCTGCAGAGCAACCGGAGCAGAAGGGGCGGGTGAGCGCTGCTGCAGAGCGGCGGGTGCAGAAGGCCCCGCCCCGCCCCGCCCCGCCCCGCTCACACCTGCAGCCGCACCTGCCTTCGCACCTGCCCAGGCCCCGCCCCTCTCCACACGCGCAGAGCGCGCAGCGCTCAGACCCCGCCCCCGGTGCCGACGGGGCGTGTTCCCACGGCCGTCGTCAAGGTGACGGTGACGTCGCGGGCTGTAGAGTTCGGAACGTTCAGGCGGTGGCTGGTTGCCAGGAAACGCCCGGCAGGCGTGCTGCCAGGGCTGGCTCTGCGAGCAGACGCCGGGCGCCAGGACGCGCCGTCCCGGCCAGCCCTCGCGCGGAGCCTCCCTCCCAGATTCCAAACGGATGCCGGTTCCGGGGCTCACCCGGGAGGGCGCCTGGTCCCTCGATGCTCTGTCCTTGCCAGCGTCTGGAATTCGTCCTCTGCTTCCCGCTTTCATCTGTCTCTGCCTCCCCAGTATGATGCTCTATATCAAAGCAAGCAAAATGTTAAGGGCCTTTACTAGCCAGATAGCTCTGCTGATAAAGGCGCCTATGGTGCAAGCTTGGCAACCTGAGTCCGACCCAGAATGCAGGTAAAAGTGGAGAGCAGAGAATCTACAAAGTTATCCGGTGACCTCCACACATAGCAAGCGACATCCTCACCTACCCACACACAGCATGCACACACAATCATAAAAGATTGAAATTTTTTATCATTGGTGATGCGAATGTGTGTATTTTGACTGCCGTCTGTGCTAAGAACTGAACTCCATTTTCTGGAAAAGCAGTGCAAGCTCTCAGCCTCTGAACCATGCCTCCAGCCCCAGTAACAATACATTTCTTAAATTAGTTTTAAATGTTAGAGTAGTTCACACCTGTGACCCCAGTCTCTGGGAAGCTGAGGCGAAATATTATGCCAGTTTGAGAAGAGTCTGGCTACATAGTAGGTCCTTGTCTCAAAAAGCCAAATATACATAATTATGTATTTTTTTAAAGTTTTAAAAGGAGAAGCTAGCTCACTCATTTAATCCTTCCCTTCTTTGGGAGGCAGACAGATCTTTGTGAATTGGAGACTAGCCTGGTCTACATAGTGAGTTCCAGGCCAGCCAGGATAACATGGGATCTTGTCTCAAAAATAAAAGTCTAGAGATACGGCTTGGTGGTAAAGTATTTGCTTAGCCGCCAGGCGGTGGTGGCGCATGCCTTTAATCCCAGCACTTGGGAGGCAGAGGCAGGCGGATTTCTGAGTTCAAGGCCAGCTGGGTCTACAAGGTGAGTTCCAGGACAGCCAGGGCTATACAGAGAAACCCTGTCTCAAAACAAAACAAAAGCAAAACAAACAAAAAAGGTATTTGCTTAGCATGTTCAAGGCCCTGGGTTCAAAGTGCATGCATGCACGCACACACGCACACAGGTACACACACACCTCTCCTCCCTAATGCAATCCCCTGGCTGCCCAGGTTACTAGGTCTGGAATCTAAACTCTCTTGTAGCCTGTAAGACCAGAATGGCTTGCCTCTCCACATTCTTCTATAACCCCCCCAGGCCCCAGCTCCTCCTTACCCTCCTCCTCCAGTCATAAAACACACTGGTTGGTTCCTGCCCCAGGACCTTGATCCTCTCCATCTATCCTTTTTCTGGAAGTTTCCTCTCCCAGATCTTCATTGAAATCCTCCATTTTGATCTCAACCTAACTTCCCTCTTGAAAGGCTGTCCACCTCAGGAATATTGTGGTGCGGTCTTTCCTCGGGGCATAGCAATCTTCCACTACCACCACCTTGGAGTACAAATTACCTTGGGTTGGTAGCCATGGCAACTCATTGAGCAAAACAATACAGTGATAAATGTACTTTAATGGAGCAGTTAACTTTCCTTAGAAGGAGACTGCCTAAGGTCCAGGGAACTTCACCCAGAATTCCAGCCATGACCCCTCCTTCTCCCTATGCCAGGCTGCGGGTCTCTGGATTATAAGAGAATATACCGAGAGGGGGACTCCAAGGTGAAGCTCCCATGAGCTCAGGATTCACTACTAGGCGGGACTTTCCCATGATGCAGTGTCACCCACGCTGCAGTGAGTAACTCTCATCTGTGCTCTGGAAGTTAGTCCAATAAACTCATTTGTCTTGCAAGTCAGACTTGGGTGGGATTGTTACTATGTTCATGTCTCCCCTGGAAAAGTTAACCACACGCCCAGCCCTTTCCACCCATCTAAACAGGAAGGACCTCCTCTGTGTTTCCATGTCTTGTCAGGTTTTCCCTAAAACCCATCAGCCTATAAACTGAGGGCAGGAGCTGCCCGGCTGCAGGGCTGCAGAACCACAGAACCAAGGCTGTGTAGCTTTTCTTTCTTCCTCTCTTCTTTCTTTCTTTTTCTTTTTGTTACTGTTGTTATTGTTTTGTTGTGGGTTTTTTTGTTTGCTTGCTTGTTTGTTTGAGGCAGGGTTTGTTCTCTATCCCTGACTGAACTGGAACTCACTATGTAGACCAGGCTAGCCTGGAACCCACAAAGTTCTGCCTGCCTCTGCCTCCCTAGTAAGGCTACCAAAGGTGTGAGCCATCATGCTGGTTTATCTCTTCTCTAAGCATGCTTCCCACAGCACTTGGGTTTTCTCCCCAACATTTGACTCCCACGCTCTCTATTTGAAGCCCCATCCTCACCATGTGTCTGACTTCCATGCCAGCTAAAATGATGTGGTCATTTCTTCTCCACCATTCTCCTCTTCCAGGCCTCTGCCAACATTTACAGCTGGCCTACTCTGGGCCAGCTGTAAACTCTAATAAAATTGGCCTTGAGCTTTAAAAAAAATTGCATGTGTGTGTGCAAGGGGGACTGGAGAGATGGTTAAGAGCACCGACATGGTGGCTCATAACCTTCTATAATTTGATCTGATGCCCTCCTCTGGCATGCAGGTATATATGCAAATAGAGCACACATACATACATACATACATACATACATACATACATACATAATCTTTAAAACTTAAAAAAATTGTGCATGTGCGTGCACACACACAAACACATGAGGGGCTCGAGAAATGATAGCTCAGTATTTCAGCTTATGTTAAAAGCACTTGTTGCACTGGCAGTGGTAGCACAGACCTTTAATCCCAGCACTCAGGAGGCAGAGGCAGGAGGATCTCTGCAAGTTCAAGGCTAACCTGAACTACATAGCAAGCTCTAGGACAACTAGGACTACATAAAAAGACTTTGTATCACTGGGCAGTGGTGGTGCAAGCCTTTAATCCCAGCGTTTAGGAGGCAGAAGCAAGTGGATTTCTGAGTTCAAGGCCAGCCTGGTCTACAGAGTGAGTTCCAGGACAGCCAGGAAAGACTTTGTATCAAAAAACAAAACAAACAAAACAAAAGCAAAAGCACTTACTGCTTTTGCCAAAGACTGAATTCTTTCCAGCACCTGCACTGGGCGGTTCAAAGCTGCTTGTAACTTCAGCTTCAGGAGCTACAAGCATGCCCTCTTCTGGCCTCTGTGAGCACTGCACACATACATGCACATAAACTTAAAATGAATACATGAATCCTTCAAAACACTAACTGGTCTTGCCCTTTGTGTTTGCTGGTGCATGCTAGTGTCACAGGCACAATTTCTGCACTGGAAACCTCCTAAACTCTAGCTTAACTAGTTCCAGGGTGATACCCACGTCATGTGGACATGATGTGGACTCCAGGAGTTGGAACACAACCGGAGAAGCATGGTTTTCCCCCTGTCCTGGAACATGGAGGACGTCTGCTCTCCGTGTAACCTTCCTCAAAGCATGGCTGTGTCACAGATCAGGGCTCTAGGCCTGTGGCCCACCTGGCAAGCAGAAGCTGCACTCTGATTCCCTAAGAATAAAGCTCTGTCTGTGGATTATAAAGTCGTCACGAATCTTTCCAGATTAAAGGGAACAGGGCAGGTGGTGATGGGTAGCACCTTTTGATGAGAAAGAGGCAAAACTGCAGAATGTGCTACGTCCTTGGCAAGTGCCTTCTCCCCCGCCAGCCCCTCCTCGCTGGAATGCCACCTTTGTGAAGAATACATCCCTGTGCCAGGGATGACTCCTGATACACAGTAGGTACAAGGTTTTTTTACTTTACAAGGAATAAAGGTTTGTCTGTCAGAGCATCACAGGATGCAGCTACTCACTTCTCCTGGGTGTGAGAAACACTTGAAGCAACAGCTTTAGGGAGCCCTTACATTTTCCTGGTTGGTTGGGAGTGCTGCCGTCCGTCCGTCCATCATGGTAGGGAAGTCACAGCAGAGCTGAGACTGCTAATCACAGTCAGAAAGCAGAGAGCAGGAAACACTGCTGCTCGCTCGCTTGCTCACAGAGACCATGTTCTCACCCCAGCCTTCCCTCACTGAGGCACCACAAGTTTGTTCCTATGGTGTTTCTAAATTCCATCAAACCGATGATGAACCTCTTAATTGTATTTAAGATGGCAATCAACTAGAGTTTTTTTTTTAATTACATGTATTTATTCATGGGGGTGGGGGGGAGAGTCATTCCTGCCATGGTGCCCACGGAGGCCAGAGGACAGTGTCACCAGCCTTACCTTTTGCTTTCTCTAGGGGGACAGATGCAGCTACTGGACGATAGGAATGATATATGTAAGGCCTGAGGATATGAAAGCTTCCAAAACAGTAAGGGTCAAAGAAAGTGTTTAAAGGTCTCGGAAGGTGTTCTGAGGTTGGTAAATGCACATTATGAAGGATTTATCTTTTTGTAAACTTAAAAAGATTCTTGTAGGGCTGGTGTGATGGCTCAGTGGGTAAGAGCACCCGACTGCTCTTCCGAAGGTCTGAAGTTCAAATCCCAGCAACCACATGGTGGCTCACAACCATCTGTAACAAGATCTGACGCCCTCTTCTGGAGTGTCTGAAGACAGCTACAGTGTACTTACATATGATAAATAAATAAATCTTTAAAAAAAAAAAAAAAAAAGATTCTTGTAAGCTTCAGGGAATCGACTGGAATTCACCTCCCACAGTCAACTAACAGCCTGTCTCCCTCCCCGCCTGCCTATTCCTGAGGGTGGGTTCTATATCCTTCTCCCTGGTTCTGGGACCCCCACATCCCTCCTCCAATTACCGAGAGCGTGAGCCCACGAATTTCAAATGTACACCCAAGAAAAAGTTTATCTCCCTAAACTTTATCTTCTGCCCCTAACATCCAGGTGTTCTCTCAGAATCTGCATCTGGGAAAGCTCCAAAACAGTTACCAACAGGAGCCCTGGCCCAGCCTTCAGACTGCTTCAAGTGGGCCTACACACTCCTAACTGCAGGGGGTCCCACAACCCACACAGCAGTGGAACCACCAGCTCCTCCCGGACTTGGCCAACATTCCAGCCTTTTGGCCACACCCCAAAAACAAAACTGTGTCCCAAAGTCAGCAGGAGGAAGTAGACCCTTATTCATTTATAATCAATAAAAGGCTGGGATGTTCGGTTTCAGACCGGACAAGGCCTTGAGGTGCATATTTTACACATCAAAGCAGACCTGGCCTCCAGGTTTCCCAGCATCCCTCAGTTCCTACCAAGCATACCCTGCCCCAACCCTGAACTTTCATGGCCAGAGGCTGGACTGCTTCCCCTCCCCGACTCCTACCCCCACCCCCGGGGGCTCCTCTGTATTTAATTTTGCTCTTTCTCTCTCCAAGTGAAGTGGTTTTGACAGGCAGGCCTCAGAAACAGAAAGTGGATGCTCGGGGATGAAGCGTTTGAGAGGGGTAGCAGGCAAGAGTATTTTATAATCTGGTGGCACACGCCTTTAATCCCAGCACTCAGGAGGCAGAGGCAAGCAGATTTCTGAGTTCAAGGCCAACCTGGTCTACAAAGTGAGTTCCAGGACAGCCAGGGCTACACAGAGAAACCCTGTCTTGAAAAAACAAAAAACAAACAAACAAACAAAAAGATATTCTGGGGCTGGAGAAATGGCTCAGTGGTTAAGAGCACCGACTGCTCTTCGGAAGGCCCTGAGTTCAAATTCCAGCAACCACATGGTGGCTCACAACCATCTGTAATGATAACTGAATCTCTTCTGGGTTGTCTGAAGACGGCTACGGTGTACTTACATATAATAAATGAATAAATCTAAAAAAAAATGATATTCTAAAGAGAACTCGTGTACAGCACCCCCCACACACACACCCACCACACACACACACACACACACACACACCACACACATACACACACACCACCCACACCACACACACACACACCACACACACACCACACACACATACCACACACACACCACACACACCACACACACACACACACACACACACACACCACACACACACACACACACACACACACACACACACACACACACACACACGTCTATCAGACTGTTGAAATAATGAGCTCTGACAGGAGTATTAGCCAGACAAACCTTTACCATTCATATCAGTGAAGGCAGCGGTAGGTGAATTCGAGGCCACCCAGATCTACAGAGTGAATTCCAGAACAGCTAGGGCTAAACAGAAACATTGTTTACCCCACCTCACCCCTCCAAAGAAAAAAAAAAACCGGACCCCAAGAAACTGAAAATTTCCCCAAAATCCCATGATGGAGAAAGAAAAGGTTGAAGCCTGTTGTCGGCCAGAGAGGGAAACCATCTTCCAGGAAGGGCTTTCACACACTAACTCTTGCAGGAGGACCTGGAGTGGAGGTGGTGACCATCATAAAGACTACACCTGGCCCAGGACGACTTGGCTGTGTATACCTCTTGCCTCTTATTTAAATTTAAATTAAGGACCCTGGAAGAGAAATTTAATAGATTCAATGGATTTCTTTGTTTTTAGTCTTCTTGTGAGTACACTGAATAGCTTTTTTTTTTTTTTCTTTTCAGTGTAGCTTTGTCTGGCAGAGTCAAAGGATGCCAGGACCCAGGCTGACTGGCTCTGGAAGCCGAACACAAACCTGTGAAGTTTCTCAATCTGAACATGAACTTAAAGGCTCGCGTGGCTATCTGTTCCTCATGCCTGTTTATTCATGACGGACGTCCATTTGTTCCTTCCCAAACCTCCACATTACTTCTCTGTGTTTCCCCTTTTATGTAAGGGTGGCAGCGAGTGCCACCCATCCAAGCCCCAGCTCCCAGCTGCCCGACCCCCAGGTCCCAGTAGACTCCCCAGATCTTTGTCCCCATTATGCTCAGCCCACTGTTGGCCTTGTGCTTCAGTGACAGCTTCCCACCTCCAGTGAGACCCCCAGACCATCGCTCCTCCTACACAACCCAGTGTCTCTCCACCCTCACCTTCAAATTCCCCATGTGTGGGTGGTCCAGCCTCTCTCTTCCTGGCAGCTGCTGTTTATCACCCAAGCTTCGGGTCCTTTGAGGGCCTTTGCTGTTCTGTCCAGAATGTGTCACTCTTCTGGCTTGGGCCAGGGCCAGCTGATCCTTTCAGTTCTCATCCTGTTTAAGGCCTAAAATACTTTCAGAGACCCTTGAAAATCTAGCTTCTTTTAACATCTGAAGGAGAGCCAGAGGTGATGGCACATGTCTTTAATCTCAGCACTCGGAAGACAGGTGGATATAGGTGGGTCTCTGAGTTCGAAGCCAGCCTGGTCTCCGGAATGAGTTCCAGAACAGCTAGGGCTACACAGAGAAACCCTCTCTCAAAAAACCAAAAAAAGGGGCTGGTGAGATGGCTCAGTGGGTAAGAGCACCCGACTGTTCTTACGAAGGTCCAGAGTTCAAATCCCAGCAACCACATGGTGGCTCACAACCATCTGTAATGAGACCTGAGACCCTCTTCTGGAGTGTCTGAAGACAGCTACAGTGTACTTACATATAATAAATAAATAAATCTTAAAAAAAATGTTTAAAAAAAACAAAAAAATCTGTAGAACAAGGGTACAAGTGAACTTTTAGACAAAAGAAAATCAATCTCCCTCTCTCTGTCTCTCTCTGTTTCTCTCTGTCTTTCTCTCTCTCTGTCTCTCTGTCACTCTGTTTCTCTCTGTCTCTCCCTGTCTCTGTCTCTCTGTCTCTGTCTCTCTCCCCCTCTGTCTCTCTCCCCTCTCTCTCCTTCTCTCTCTGTCTTTCTCTGTCTCTCTCTGTCTCTCTTTCCTCTCTGTCTCTCTCCCTCTCTCTCTGTCTTTGTCTCTCTCTGTCTCTCTCTCTCTCTGTCCTTTGTTCTGTTTACCTGGGACAAAGTCTTGCTCTGAAGTTCTAGCTAAAATAAAACTCATTTTATAGACCAAACTGGCTTTGGATTTGCAATAGTCCCCCTGCCTCAGCCTCCTGAGGGCTGAGATTTAAGGGGTGAGCCACCAGGCCCAGTAAAGAAAGTGATCGTTTTAGAGACAGAGTCTCACGTAGCCCAGGCAGGCTTCAAACTTGCTTTGTCACTAAGGATGACCTTGCACTTCTGCCCCTCCTGCCTCTAGCTCCCCAGCGTTAGGGTCACGGGCTGTGCCACCCACCACGCTGGCTTATAATATGCTGGTGATCAAACCCAGGGCTTTGTAGATGCTAGGCAAAGCAGACTACCAACAGCACCATCTCTAGTCTCTAGAGAAAAATGGTTTAATATCTAGTATAATATATAATGTATAGCATTAAGATATTAATCTTTAATATATAGCATTAACAGCCAGGCAGTGATGGTGCACGCCTTTAATCCCAGCATTTGGGAGGCAGAGGCAGGCGGATTTCTGAGTAAGGCCAGCCTGGTCTACAGAGTGAGTTCCAGGACAGCCAGGGTTACACAGAGAAACCCTGTCTCTAAAAACAAACAAAAAAAAGTACATAAAGAAAGAGAGGGACCCCCATGACGCTGACGCCACGAGAGCCCAGGATCCTGGCTTTGCTTGGGTTGGACTCCACACCCCATTTTCCATCCACCTTTTATGGAAAGCTTGACCTGAAGACTCAACTCTGAGGCTCCTCTGAGGACTTCAGAGCCATCAGAAATGTCCATCTTTGGCCCCAGCCCCAACTTCCTGAAGTCCTATCACACTGTGGGGCACCCAAGCCACCGTTAGTGGTGGCTATTCGTGGATCCCTCCAAATCCACCTTACTCTTGTTCTCCTCTCAGTACACTCTCTCATCCACGACCACAGAGCAGACTTAAACACACCTAGCTAATTTCAAATGGCTCAGGCTCAACCTGGGGCTCCAAACTGCTAAGAGTAGCTGCATGGGCGGGCCCTCGAGTGCTCGCTGCGGGAGGGGCGGGTCCGAGGGCGGGTCCGGGTCGCACAGCAAAGTCTGCAAAGCTCCGCCTCGCCCAACCTCCTCCCCTGCTAGATTTCTTACGAAAAAGTGCGGCTGAGAATTCCCAGAAGGTTCCGGATGTGAAGTCACGGGCGTGAGGTCATCGAGAGCGGTTCCAGGAATCTGAAACTTGTGGGCGAGAAAGGAAAACTCAGAAGAAGGAAAGAGGGAGTATTGGGGGTGGGAGCCAGCTGTCTGAGCCCAGGCTTGTCCGCTGCCCGAACTTGGCTCCTCAAACCCCAGAAAAGATCACGCGTCACCCTGCCACTTATGAGAAAGGCCAGTTGAATGAAGAAAGCGGTACTCATCCGTATGAGCCAGGCATGAGCTAAAAGTCCGAGACGAGTAACACAAAAGGAGAGGGGCTGCCCGCGGGGTTGAGGAATAACTTGAAAATATGAGCATGTCCTTTGACCTAACAACTGTACGTGCAAGAATTTGTCCTTAAGCACACAACAGAAGGATAAATGCTGAGGTGGTTTGGGGCCAGAGATTGTTTAAAATATTGAAGACTTAGATAATCCCACTGTAAGGAGCTAATTTTAAAATACGGCATGGGAAATTAGCACTCCATATGTTGTGTTTGCAAGACAACTGGCTTACCGGTTTTCTTCTGCGTATTTGTTTGTTTTGAAGACAGGGTCTCATAGCCATGCCGACCTGAAACACTGTACATATATATAGCCCAGGCTGGCTTTGAACTCTCCACCCTCCTGCCTCTGCTTCCTGAGTGGATTACTTGCCAGATATCTAAGATACTTTATAGTGAAGCCCAAGAATGCCCTGCCAACATTTCCTCATCCTGTGCTGGTCTCGTTTATTTCTTCACTATTTAACAGTGTAAAGGACGGAGTTCGTAGTGTATGCTGGGGGTATAAGTATCAAGTTATATCCCACTGTAGTGTTTGGTTTGGTTTGGTTGAGACAGGACTTCCATGTGTAACTCTAGCTGTGAGATCGAAATCTTCCTGCTTCTGCCTTTAATATCAGCATACAGGTGGCAGAGGCAGTCACCAGTCTGTTCTACATATCAAGGTTCAGGCTAGCCTTGGCTATATAGTGAGGCCTGTCTCAAACAAAACAAGTACAGTGAGTAGTTTCAAGGTAGAGGACACCACACAGACACGGGTAGAGCTGTGAAGAGAGCAAAGGTCTGGTTCTCGAAGCCTATGGAGAGGGATAATCACACCACAGTAGCATGGGGAGAAGGGAAGACCAGGGACACAAGTTGACATCTGAGCAGAGACCAGAATGAGGTGTGAACATCTTGCATCTGCCAGAGAGGTGTAAAGGACGCTGGGTAGGAGCCAAGGGGCCCTTGTGGGACCTTTGGATTTTACACGCCAGCAGAGAAACCCTGGGAGGGTTTTTGTTTTGTTTTCTGAATCAGGGTCTTATGCAATGTAGCCCAAGCTGGCTTTGAGCTCCCTCTATAGCCAAGGGTACACTTGAATTTCTAATCCTCCTGCCTCTACCTCGTGAGTGCTTCCACTACTACTCATAGCTTTATTCTAGACTGAAGGGGCACACCAGGCAAGCACTCTACCAATGGAACTACAGCCCTAGCCCCTCAGTGGGCCTTGAACAATGATATGACAGATTTCTCTGGCTATTGAGTGGAGATCTACCCTAGAGGAGACACAGGAGGCCAGCCATGATCTCAGAGAGAAACAACAGAGACCTAACAGAGCGGGAGGAGATAGGGAACAGGATTCTGCTCTGAGGTGAATTTTGACAACAGAGTTGATAGAAGTTGCTGACCAATAGACGGGATGTAGGTGTGAGGGGAAGAGGCCCCAGGCTATTGAGTAACCAGAAGCTCGAAGCCTGTCTTTTACAGGTTGGAAGAGAATGAGGATTTTTCTGAGACTAGGTGAAGGACCAGTGGTCCTAGCTGCTTATTAAGGCTGGGGTCTCAGGCTAGTACAAACGGGGAAGTGTTTGGAATTTGAACAAGAGAAGGCTCCAGGGAGAAACAGCTGGCATGCTTGAATGAGACATTTGACGAGAGTTTCATTTAAAAAAAAAAGTTAGCCTTTGCAAGTCAAGCCAAATGTTCAGAAGCCGCGAGGACAGTGCTGGACCCCAGGCTGCTGAGTGTGGACTTGAGCATCTACACTTCCAAAGGGGAAGAAGAGGAGTCTCAGCTGCAGGGAGGGGGAAAGGTAGGAAAGTTGTAACTGAGGCTGGCTACATAGCAGAAGCCTTGTCTCAAAAGAAGAGAGGCAAGAGAGAGAAAGCTCAGTTCAGGGAGTAGAAATGAGACATCCAATGTGTGTGACTTCATCCAAGGAAGGGGATTAACTCTGCTATACAAGTGTGGATGCCGCCAGCTGGCAGGAGCCGAGTACTGTTGGAGCCTCTTCATGGCAACCCTACAAGGGGAACACACCTCTGACCTCAGTCTACTCCCCCAGAGCCCCTGAGAAGCCTGAAGCCAAGGAGACTCAAGGACAGCTTGCAGGGTCAGTCCTCAAGTGCAGAGCCAAGACCAGAGAGCCGATGGATGGACAGTGTCCAGCAGGGAAGAGGACCGTGTACAAAGTCATGATCCCAGAGACTAAATTCGGCTAGAAAAAGAAAGGAGGTCACTCGCTGCCCTCTGGCAACTAGAGGTTGGAAGGGAAGTCAGGACTGGGATAGGGTCCTCTAGCGAGACTGGAGACCAGAGCCATGTCTGTCGCCAAGCTGAATGAGAGTAGGATCAATAGGAGAAGTGGGTGGGGAGAATGGAGAGAGAGAAAAAGAGCAAGCAGGCTGGGATAAACACTCCAGACAGGCTAAGGAGCAAGACAGACAGACAGATAGACAGACCCAACACAGAGAAAGAGACAGAGAGAATGTAATGTCCATGTATGTAAAAGTCAGGCTTTGGCAGCCTGTGTAAGTAATTACTTACATACACAGTGCTAGGGAAGGAGGAGGAGGAGGGCTTCAGCTAGTCTAGCAGAGAGACAGTTCTAGATTCAGTGGGAATTCTGGTTCAAAAGCTGAGATGGGGGGGGGGGCGGCTGGAGAAGGGTACACCAGTGTACCCCTGGAACATGCATATACAACACACAAGTAGACAAACAAACAAACTTCTCCACTAAAAAGACAGAATTTCCCAGTGCTGTGCCTCACACATCCTAAGATGTGATCTACCTTGAGCTGCCTTCCCAGAACCCAGGGTAGATGTCAGGATTTCCTCTAACAGACAGGAAGCCAGACTTGGCATGATGATGAGCTTTCAGGGGAGTCAGCAGAGTCTGGGAGGGATGGATACCTCCACCCTGGGTCAATCCAGCCAGTGGCTTTAGGAGCAGTGACCTTGGACATCTGGATTAAACCAGGTCCTGCAGTGTGCTCTGACCCATGAAGCTGGCTTCCTCCCCCAACTGTATCTAACCCTTTAGAAAAGCAATCTTCAGGCCAAGTGTGGTGATGGCATTTGCCTTTAATCCCAGCATTCAACAGGCAGAGATGGGTCGATCCCTGAGTTGGAGGCCAGCCTGGTCTACATAGTGAATTCCAGGACAGCCAGGGCTATACAGAGAAACTCTGTCTCAGAAAAAAAACAAAAATCACCAATCAATCAATCAGTCAACCAATCAAAGAAAAGCTATCTTCATATCTTAGTATCTTAATTTTTTATATCTATTTAGTGTGTATGTGTGTGTGTCTGTGTGTGTGTGTGTCTGTGTGTGTGTGTCTGTGTGTGTGTGTCTGTGTGTGTGTATGTGTCTGTGTGTGTGTCTGCATGTGTGTGTGTGTATGTGTGTGTCTGTGTGTGTGTGTATGTGTGTGTGTGTGTCTGTGTGTGTGTATGTGTCTGTGTGTGTGTCTGCGTGTGTGTGTGTATGTGTGTGTCTGTGTGTGTGTGTATGTGTGTGTGTGTGTGTGTGTGTCTGTGTGTGTGTGTCTGTGTGTGTGTATGTGTGCATGTGAATGCAAAAGTCAAGGAACTGGTTCTGTCCTTTACCTTGTGGATTACAGGGTTCAAACTCAGTCTTCAGGCTTGGCTCCGAGTTCCTTTCCCTGGTGATCCATCTTCCTGCTCTGACATCTCACTATCTCCTAAGTGTTTTATACGTCCTTTCAGTTTGTATGGGTTGTTGTTGTTGTTGTGTTATATGTCTAATATATATGAGGCTAGCCTTTAAGTCACTATATAGTCTATATAGCAGAGGCTAGCCTTGGACTTCTGAACTGCTTACTTCTGCTTTTCTCAAGTGCTAGGATTATAGGCCTCTGCCACAATGTTTGGGGTGCTTCTAGCGTTTCATTAATTGAAAGTCTCTTAGGGATTTATTTTATATGTTTGAGTGTTTTATCTGTGTATGTGTGTGTCGTGTCCAAGGAGGTCGGAAGAGGGTGTTGGTTTACTTGGAAGTGCAATTAGAGTTAGTTGTGGCTGTCACATGGCTGCTGGGAACAGAACCCAAGTCCTCCACAAGGGTAGCGAGTGCACTTAACTGCTGAGCCATCTCTCCAGCCCTACTTTTAGTAATTTTTTAATATTCCATACCAGAAAAATACATTTCAAAGCCAGGATGGGTGGCAGGTGCCTGTAATCCCAGCATTTGGGAGGTAGAAATAGAAGGCTCAAAAGTTCAAGACCACCCTCAGCTATACAGTAAGTTTGAGGCCAGCCTGGGGTATGTGAAGTTCTGTCACCATGAAACAAACATAAATATTGTCCATGTGGCTGAGGCTACCCTTGAACCCATGATCCCCCTGTCCACACTTCCCAAGTGCAGGAATTACGTGGGTTGGTTCCCATTATAGCTCTTTCTGGTGACCCCAGGATACCTGGCACAAGGTATTTCTCCCCGCAGAACACAAACTCTTGCTTTCCAGTTACTTACCAGTCTGTAATCCCAGTTACTTAGGAGGCTGAAGAGAGAAAGTCATCAGTTCGAGGCCAGCCTGAGCAACTTAGTGACACCCTGTCTGAAAAATTAAAAAAAAAAAAGGGGGGGTGGGGCTAGAGAGATGCTTCCCGGCTTGGAGTAGCTTGTGTGCTCTTGCGGAGGACTGGAACTGGCTTGGTTCCCAGCATCCTCATCAGGTGGTTCGTCACCACCTGTAACACCAGCTTGAGCCCCAGCTTCAGGGTGAGTAGACTCCCCTAGCCTGTTTGCACAAGTGTTCACACACACATGTATGTATACATAACATATACACACTGAAAACCAAGACATATATCTTAAAAAATAAAAATAGAAAGGGGGCCAGATTATAAATTAGTGATAGACTGCTTGCCTAGCGCTCAGGCCCTAAGAGTGAAGACCCTCAGTGTGGAGGAATTGTGATGGGTTGTATCTGCTTGGCTCAGGGAGTGGCATTATTAGGAGGTGTGGCCCTGTTGGAGTAGGTGTGTCACTGTGGGTGTGGGCTTTAAGACCCTCACCCTACCTCCCTGGAAGTCAGTATTCTGCTTACAGCCTTCAGAGGAAGATATAGAACTCTCAGCTCCTTCAGTCCCATGCCTGCCTGGATGCTGCCATGTTCCCGCCTTGATGATAATGGACTGAACCTCTAAACCTGTAAGACAGCCCCAATTAAATGTTGTCCTTATAAAACTTGCCTTAGCCAGGCGGTGGTGACGCACACCTTTAATCCTAGCACTTGGGAGGCAGAGGCAGGTGGATTTCTGAGTTGGAGGCCAGCCTGGTCTACAAAGTGAGTTCCAGGACAGCCAGAGCTATACAGAGAA
Source organism: Mus musculus (assembly GCF_000001635.26). Taxonomy (NCBI): domain Eukaryota; kingdom Metazoa; phylum Chordata; class Mammalia; order Rodentia; family Muridae; genus Mus; species Mus musculus. The sequence goes on along the minus strand of NC_000075.6, from coordinate 119,996,563 downwards.
ACCCCGTATAGAAAATAAATAAATAAATAAACCTGTCTCAAAAAAAAAATTTTTTTTAATTAAAAAAAAAAAAGACTCGGGAGGCAGAGGCAGGTGGATCTCTGAGTTCGAGGCCAGCCTGGTCTACAAAGTGAGTTCCAGGACAGCCAGGGCTATACAGAGAAACCCTGTCTCAAAAAAACAAAAAAAAAAAACCAAAAGATTTGCCTTGGTCATGGTGTCTGTCTATATCAGTAAACCCTAACTAAGACAGAAGCATACCCTGATTTTTTATTTCTATTGTGGGTCCTGAGAAGGCTCTAGGGAAGTCCCCACAGCAACCACATGTCAATTTCAGGAGGCTCCTTTTACCCACAGGCAGAATGGGCAGTGAAGAGGAGGGCTGTAGAGTGTCCGGTGGCTTTCCCTAGGCTGCCTCCTGGAGTCGAGAAGGGGGTTTCCTAACGAATAGATTCTATGCTTTCTCTACTAAGGGTTTCCCAAGAGAGCAGGGCCAGAAGAGGAAAGGAAGCCATTGGCTCCCTTAGACTTGACATGCTAAGATCAGTGTCGACCCTACTTCCCTCTCCATCAGTCACTTGAGAATAATTCAAGTGTCTCTGTATACTCTATGCCCAGAGTCTTTCTACTAAAAGAATACTGTAAGCTGGGGGGTGTCATGTGCCTTTAATCCCAGAACTCAGGAAGTAGAGGCAGGCAGATCTCTAAATTCAAGGCCAGCCTGGTCTGCATAGCAAGTTTCAAGACAGTCAAGGCTACATAAAGAAACTCTGTCCCAAGAAACAAAAAAGAAACCACAACAAAATACTTTAGAAGAGCAGTCAGCCTAGCAGTTATGGACCATGATGGACTAAATGAATGTCAGCCTGGCATAGTTCAGTAATAAGGATGGCTAGATGGATGATGGATGGATGGATGAGGGGTAGATGGGTGGTGGATAGATGGATGGATGGGTGGATGGATGGATGGATAGATGGATGATAGATGAATGGATGGATGGATGGATGATGGATGGATGAATGATGGATGGATAGATGTGTAGGAAGTGTGTGAGCCAGACAAACTCTCTGCCTCTGGGCTACACCCTCAGCTACTTTTGAAAAAAATTAATTTATCACCAGGCAGTGGTGGCGCACACCTTTAATCCCAGCACTTGGGAGGCTGAGGCAGGCGAATTTCTGAGTTCAAGGCCAGCCTGGTCTACAGACAGCCAGGACAACCAGGACTACACAGAGAAACCTGTCTTGAAAAAAATAATGAATTTATCAATCAATCAATTAATTAATTATGTGAGTCAAGTTCTCTTATAGCCTAGGATGACCTTGAACTACTCTCTCCACCCCGAGGCACTAAGGTTGCAGCTGTCCGCTACTGCAAACCAGGCATACTTTTAATTTTGAGCCAATATCCAAATTGACCAGGCAGGATTTGAACCTTTTTTTTTTTAACCTTGACCCACCCTGCCTAGTTTAGGACTTGAACTGTTGTTTGTTTTGTTTTGAAACAGAGTTTCTCAAAAAGAAAGAAGGAAAGGGAGAAAGAAAGGAAGAAAGAAGGGAGGGAGGGAGGGAGGGAGAGAGAGAGAGAGCGAGAAAGAGAGAGAGAGAAAGAGAAAAGGAAGAAAGAAGAAGAAAAAGAAAGAAAAAAAAACAGAGTTTCTCTGTATAGCTCTGGCTGTCCTAGAACTTGATTTGTGGATCAGGCTGACCTTGACTCCTAGAGATCGGTCTGCCTCAGCCTCCTGAGTGCTGGGAGCAAAGTTATGTGTCACCATGCCCAGTAGGCCTTGAATCCTCTGGCTTATCTAGGATTGTAATCCTGTGCAACCAGTGTGTGTGTGTGTGTGTGTGTGTGTGTGTGTGTGTGTGTGTGTGACATGTGTATATTCCGGTGCCTAAGAAGGGGACAGGGGAGACAAAACCAACAAGGAGGAGAGTGGGTACAGTGAGGGAGACAAAACCAACAAGGAGGAGAGTGGGTACAGTGAGTTGACTACTAGAGAAGGTGGCTCTATTTCACTGAGACGTATCTGGAACATTCCTCAGAGAATGCTACCCTACCCACTGCAGGTGAAAAGCTACATTCAAGGCCACTTCCAGCCTGCCCTCCGGGTAAATTGAACTGAGTTCTGATGAACAGGAAGATTGCCCCAGGCTGAGTCAGCTGTTTGCAGTGATAAGCTAGGCACACGAGAAACCCGTGACCCTTCAGGGCTGGGGTAAGGATTGCTATGCAAACTCGTGTTTCATTCCTGACATCTCAGAAGTGTGAGGTCAGTGGTATTGTCATAGAAATCACTGTTTCTGTAGTAACTGTCCTGTGCTCATGCGACACCAGCTTGGGGTTGGCGGGTTGGAGGTGGAACTCATGTTCAGTAACAACAAGGCCATCCATGGTAATGCAACCCGCTAACATATGCTCACACCACCCTCACGTCCCTGCGACCACTGCGGTATTCATCTTCATCTCATAGCTGTAACGTGGTAGTGTGGCTTCAAACCTTGAAGATGTATGAAGGAATAAAGATAGTCCTTGCCAGAACAGTGTTTCATATCTGTAGTCTCAGCACTCAGGCGAAATGGGCAGGTGAACCTCCATGAGTTTGAAGCCAGCCTGATCGATATAGTGAGTACCTGTGTCAGGAGAGGGGTTGGGTCACAAGCAGAGCCGTGAGCATCTGAACCTGGGGTTTGTTGGTTTTTTTTTTTTTTTTTTGAGACAGGATCTCAAGTAGCCCAGGTTGATCTTGTAAACCTAAGAGTGACTTAACTTCCCGATCCTCCCGCCCTTACCTCCCAAGTGCTGGGATTATAGGTATGTATCTCCTAGCATAGTTTTCTGTGGTGCTTCAGGGTGGGACCAAGGGATTTGTACACCTGGAGTGAGCATTGCACCAACTGAGCTACATCCCCAGCCCTGTATTATGAAATCTTGTGAAATGGTATGAACCCCACTGGGGCCCTGTTAGCAGTTAGAAAACCAAGTTAGTTTGTTCCCAGGATGTGGGTAAACTTAAGTCGAGTGTGTATTCATGAGTTTTTTGTTTTTTTTTGTTTTTTTCAAAGTGAGAGAGAATAAAGCCCTTGAAGCCTCATTGAATCTGTCCAGCATGCATTGGAAACTGCAGTTCATTCGGGTGGGGCTTATATACATGGAGCCATGGGTTGCTGAGAGACGTTGTGACCAGAGAAAAGGCACGACAAGCTCTCAGTAAAATTAGTTGATCAAACAACCCTTTTGGATGACACATAGAATCAGTGGCACACGCTGCGATCATGCCCCCAGAGAGTGCCAGCAGATAAGAGGCTGTACTGTCAAATAAAACACAGGAAACAGCCTCGAACTGTGTCAGGGGGAATTCGCCCCATCTCTTTCTTGATAACAGACCCTTCATTTTGACACATTCTCCAGGCTCAGGCAAAAAATGGTTTAAATCAATTATGACCATTCCATTCCCCATTTTCCTAATTTCCCTTGCTGCTGGAGGAGATGAATTCCTGGCCAGTGAAGCAGGATGAGATATCTGCTGCGGGTCCTCTTGTGGTAATATTTCATTTTCATTTTTTTTTCATAAGAGTGTGTCTTGTAAACTGGGCTGTGGTGGTGCACAACTTTAATCCCAGCACTTGGGATGCAGGGACAGACAGATCTATGAATTGGAGTCCAGCCTTCTCTATAAAGTGAGTTCTAGGACACCCAAGGTTATACAGAGAAACTTTATCTTAGAAGAGAGGGAGAGGAGGGAAGGGAGAAGAAGGGAAAGGAGAGGGGACGGAAAGGGGGAGGGGGAGAGAGAGAAGAAGAAGAAGAAAAGGAAGACAGAATAAAGAAAAGAACAGAAAAAAAAGAGGACATTGGCTCCTGTAACCCAGGCTGGGCTTCACTTTACTATGTAGGTAAGAGTGACTTTAACTTGGACTACAAACCTTCACCTCCAAAATTCAGGTGCTGAAATTACAGATGTGTGTTAAGTATCAAACCCAGGGCTTGGTTCATGCTAACATATAGGTTATTTGTTTCTTCATAAATACAGTATATGAGTTCCTTCACATTGTCCTCTCACCACACACACACACACACACACACACACACACACACACACCAAGCAAACTGGAGGAAATGTACTTGATGACACTCTGTTCTGTTCATCTCTGGATTCCTTTTCAAGGTTAGCGATGGGGCTCAGGGGAGAAAATGCTTGCCACTCAAGCAATGAGGATCTGAGTTCAGATCTCAACATCTGAGTAAAAGCTGAACTTGGAGGGATGTATCTGTAATTTCAGCCCTGGGTGGGGTGGGGATGGAGCTTGTGAGGACTGAGACAGATCTCCCGTCAGCAAGTCTAGCCAAAACTATGAGTCAGATCAGAGACCCTGTCTCGAAAAATAAGATGGATAACAATATACTTTGTTGCTACTGAGTATTCCTCTGTGGACTAGAGGACCTTCCCAACATGGGTCTGAAATGTGCATGCCCGCAAGAGTGAGCGCACACACATACACAGCATACACATAAAGAGTCACACCGGGAGGTCTTGACACACACCTTTAGTCCCAACACCCAGGACGCAGAGACAGGCTGATCACTGAGTTCACGACCAGCTTGGTCTACATAGCGAGTTCCAGGGCAGCCAGAGATACATTATCAAATCCTGTCCAAAAACGAAAACAAACTAAAACAAAACAAAACAAAAAAAACAGGAAAATATTAGAGTCACACTCTAGTTTCCAGGTGGCTTCTGCCACCAGTGCCCCCAGCAGGGAATAGGGACAAGAGGAAGAGAGACTGGGGATTCCTTCCTGTCAGTCACTAGGGATTATACAGCCCCCTGCCAAGAGAACTCTATAGAGTCGCTCTTCCTTCTGGTGAAGCTCCTGGTCTCCTCCTCTTCTTTCTCTGAGACCTATCAGTGACAGCAGGTCTGGCTCTGCCGGGAGTTTGTCCCCTGGGGAGCTCCGGAACCTGCACTTTTGTAAATAAGCCTTCTTTATAACCATCCTATCTTAGGGCTCTTATTATTTTTTGTCATACTAACTAGTCTAACTCTAGTTCACAGATTTAGAACAACAAAACAAAACCCTTGCATCTGAATGTCAATGCGCAGGTGACAGCCTGGCTCCTCCGCGCTCTTTGGAATGTACAGCAAGGAAAGCAGTGGGCTCCATTCATGGCCTCTGGGTATTTTCAGAGCTCTGTGTGGAGAGGTGGAAGGTGTCTGCTGAGAGAAAGAGACTCCCAGGAGGGTGTGTTGTTATCTCTTGCTTTTGGTCATCCTGAGAACCACATACTTACTAGCCAAGTGTTCTACTATAAACCCCATCATTTTTGTACTTAAATGTATATATATGTGTATGTATTGTGTGTGTATGTGTATATATATATGTGTGTGTGTGTGTGTGTATGTGTATATATATATGTGTGTGTATATATATGTGTGTGTGTATATATGTGTGTGTGTATATATGTGTGTGTATGTATATATGTGTGTGTGTATATATATGTGTGTGTAAATATATGTGTGTATGTATGTGTATATATATGTGTGTGTATGTATGTGTATATATGTGTGTATATATATGTGTGTGTGTATATATGTGTGTAAATATATGTGTGTATGTATGTGTATATATATGTGTGTGTGTATATATATGTGTATGTATGTGTATATATATGTGTGTGTATGTATGTGTATATATGTGTGTGTGTATATATGTGTGTAAATATATGTGTGTATGTATGTGTATATATATATGTGTGTGTGTGTATATATATGTGTGTGTAAATATATGTGTGTATGTATGTGTATATATATGTGTGTGTATGTGTAGTAGCTATTCCTGGTTGTCAACTTGACAATATTTGGAATGAACTACAATCTGGAATTGGAAGGCTCACCAGTGACCCTTATCTGGAGGCTTGGAGATCCTTATCTGGATCTTGGTTGGAGATCTTGAGCCATAGTGGCTATGGATTCCAGAAGATTGAATCTCCGAGTTTAAGGAACACACCTTTAATCTGGGCTACACCTTTTCATCTGGGATTAAAGGTGTGGTGGAACACACCTTTAATCTGAGCTACACCTTCTGCTGGAGACAATATAAGGACATTGGAAGAAGGGAGTCTAGCTCTTGCTCTTGCTCCTTCGCCTGCTTGCTGCGTGAGACTGAGTAACTGCTAGATCCTTGGACTTCCATTCACAGCTGCGACTGAACCATTGTTGGGAATTGGGCTGCCGACTGTAAGTCATCAATAGATTCCTTTACTATCTAGAGACTATCCATAAGTTCTGTGACTCTAGAGAACCCTGACTAATACAGTATGTATGTGTATATATGTGTGTATATATATGTGTGTGTGTATATATGTGTGTAAATATATGTGTGTAAATATATGTGTGTATGTATGTGTATATATGTGTGTGTGTATATATATGTGTGTGTGTGTGTGTGTGTATATGTGTGTGTGTGTATATGTGTGTGTGTATATGTGTGTGTGTGTATATATATATATATATACACACACACACACACACATATATATATATATATATATATCTGACCTGGAACTCAAGAGTCCACCTGCCTCTGCCTTCCCAGTGCTGGAATTAAAGGTGTGCACCATCATGCCCAGTCTGTGCTTTTAATTTTTGAGACAAGATCTCACTCAATAAGTTCCCCAAATTGGCATTGAACTTTTGATCCTCCTGCCTCAGCAGCTAAGGACACCTGTTGTGTGGAGGATTTTGTTGGTGGTGTTTAACCCGGGCCATGTGAGACAAGTGTTCTACAACCAAGTCCCATCCCCAGCCCACAGTCAGAATGGGAGTTACAAGGCAGTTGTGAGCCACTCCAGCGCCATCTTGCCTGCCCACATTTTATTTTTTGACTGGTGCTTATGTTGCAGCCTCGGCTCAGTGCCTCCTGATGCCCTTCAGTTTGCTCTTCTCACCTGAGATGTTTAGGAAACCATGTATCCTCGGTGTGGAACAGAGTAGGGCATCCTTTCCCATATCAGCCGGTGTAAGCAGCTTTGGTTGTGAGGAGAAGTTTACCCTGGTTATATTTGCTGTATAATTGACACATTAACCTTAGTTGTCATCTTATCTTCTGCGCTGCCTCTCGTTACAATGCTACCATCACTTTGTTTTCACGTGTCTGGTTTTTGTTTGCTGTGATAAGCATGTATGTATGTGCACATGCATATATCTTGTTCAGCGATTTGGAGGCTTAGAATCTCCCCCTTCACCCACCCTGTGGGTTTTTTTGTTTTGTGTATGTGTGTGTGTGTGTGTGTGTGTATGGTGGTGAGGTGGGGGTTCGAGACAGGGTTTCTCTGTATAGCTCTGGCTGTCCTGGAACTGTCTCTGAGGTTGGCCTCAAACTCAGAAATCCACCTGCCTCTGCCTCTCAAGTGCTAGGATTAAAGTTTTTTTTTTTTTGTTTGTTTTTTAAAGACTTATTATATCTAAGTACACAGTAGCTGTCTTCAGATGCACCAGAAGAGGACGTCAGATCCCATTATAGATGGTTGTGAGCCACCATGTGGTTGCTGGAATTTGAACTCAGGACCTTCGGAAGAGCAGTCGGTGCTCTTAACCACTGAGCCATCTCTCCAGCCCAAGGTTATTTTTTAAAAGATTTATTATTATATGTAAGTACACTTGTAGCTGTTTTCAGACACACCAGAAAAGGTATCGGATTGCGGATGGTTGTAAGCCACCATGTGGTTGGTGGGATTTGAACTCAGGACCTTTGGAAGAGCAGTCAGTGCTCTTAACCACTGAGTCATCTCACCAGCCCCGTTTTGGTTTTTGTTTTTTTCGAGACAGGGTTTCTCTGTGTTGCCCTGGCTATCCTGGAACTCACTCTGTGAGCTGGGATTAAAGGTGTGTGCCACCACACCTGGCTCAAGATATTCTTAAAAACCAAAACCAAAACCAAAAAAAAAAAAAAAAAAGAAACCAAAAAAACAAAAAACCTGGCTGAGTACAGTTAGTTCTGCCAGTATGCAAATAGGTGTGAGGCCTCCCCTGGATCGCCAGCAACCTACCAGTGGCCACACCTCTAAGTGATTGACTCTTCCTCTCCAGCCGAAAGCGACTCAGGTAGGAGCAGAGTTGTCTAAGCCCCTCCCCGGGGTTTCTGATTGGCCTGATCTGGTGCAAGTAACTACATGCTGCTTAAATTCAGTCTAACAGCTCGCATCTGAGAGAGCATCAAACGCTCATCTGCATCGTGTCTACCCCCATTTCCACACTGTTCCCTGAGATCTGAGGACAAGCTGGGGAAGGGGTATTGATATAGATGTTCCATTAAGGGTATTTGATTTCACATTTCTCATTTTAGATGTGCTTTAAACAAACTGAATTCTTTGACAGGGTTTCTCTGTGTAGCCCTGGTTGTCCTGGAACTCATTTTGTAGACCAGGCCTGGCCTCGAACTCAGAAATCCGCCTGCCTCTGCCTCCCGAGTGCTGGGATTAAAGGTGTGTGCCACCACGCCCGGCTGCCCAGAGAGTTTTAAACTCACAAGATGTATACACAAAGTCTCCCTATTTTTAAAGCTGGACTACAACTGGACATTGGTGGCATACGCCTTTAATCCCAGCACTTGAAGGCAGAGGCAGGCGGATCACCAAGTTCGAGCCCAGCCTGGTCTACAGAAGGAGTTCCAGTACAGCCAGGACTACACAGAGACAACCTTCTCAAAAAACAAAAACAAAAAAAGCACTAATGAATCAATAGGAGACAGACAGACAGACAGACAGACAGATAGATGAAGTTGGGCTATAGCCTGGAAAATAAGACATACCAGGCTGCACAGTGAGACCCTGTCTTAAAATAAAACAGCCTTTTCCTTTTTTTCTAACCTCAGGCTTGCTATGCAGCTGAGGTTGACCTGAAACACCTGATTTCCCCAGTTCCATCTCTGGAGCGCTGAGATCCAGGCCTGCAGCTATGATACTCACTTAAGCCTTCCACTTACTCTGATAGGCAGCCTCCCTATCAATTTTTCTTTCTCTCCCTTAGCTCAGTGGGTCTTAAAGTTGACGGGCAACGGGTCATGTAGAGTACTTGATATAGAAGCTGCTGGGGCTGCCCAAGGTTGCCAATTCAGCCAGCCTAGGAGACTCTTAGAGTCAATCACCCTTCATCAAGTTTTCAGAGGACAGTGAGGTTGAGTGTTCAGGCCCAGCCTCCAGTGGCTCTGCCTTAGGCTGCTGAGAGTCCTAGGAGGGTGCAGGGATGGGGGGGGGTCCCCTTTAAATAAAGGAGACCAAAGAGGCAGCATGGAGCTGGTCAGAATCTGCTCCAGGGATGCTGAGGTCACTGGGTTGAGTCTCCAGAAGAGACTGTCTGAGGCTCCTAAGGAGATAGGACTGTGGCCCCCCTTTCCCTTCAATACCCAACTGTGGCTCAGAGGCACTAGGGTCTCCCCAGCTACTTCTCTCTGCAAAGTCTACCCACAGGGGTACAAGAGGACACCTTTGCATGAACAGAGCCTGGCTGTCACAGATCACAGATCCTGTTCCCGCAGAGACCTCATCTTACGTTTTATCTAGACCTTCACTAGCCTCATAAAGGCAGAGAACCCACTGAGCTCAGAACCCCCCCCCCCCTTAACTCAAGACTTCTTACCTGTAAAGCCTATAACAGTAAGAGTTGTTGGATCTCCTTAACCGGCTTCTCCGGCGTGTAGTGGCTGCTGTTCCTAGGGGTTATTCCACCCAAAATACCTCTCAGCGCATTCCAAAGAGTATTACTAACCCAGGCAGTGGTGGTGCACACCTTTAATCCCAGCACTTGGAGACAGAAGCAGGCAGATCCTGGAGTTTGAAGCCAGCCTGGTCTATAGATCGAGTTCCAGGATAATTAGGGTTACACTGAAAAACTCTGCCCCCCCCCAATAAAAGCCCTCAAAACTTGTAATAATTTTAATTTTCCTAAGTAAGTGGATGGGTGGGTGGTCCTTAGTACTTACAGGTCTCCAAGTATTCAGAATTCCCTGAGGATTGAGAATATGGGGGTGTTTTTGCCAGAGAGAGAGAGACTCTGTGTGTGTGTGTGTGTGCGCGTGCGCCATATTTACAGATGAGTGCTCCACACCCGACCCTGCCTGCCTTGGAACAGATACTTCATTCCCCACCAACAGGAAGAGTTCAGATGAGATCCCTGAGGGAGATGTTTCCCATCACCAGCAACATCTGGGCAACATCTGGTGAGCTATCCCAGGACAGGGAGAAGCTTTTCTGCAGAAATACATCACTTATTTGATTATATTTCCCCTTTAATCTCCTCCTCCTCCTGCTCACCAGGCTCCCTCGCCCGTCAGGTTCCCCTCTCTCAGCCCCCAGTACAGACCTTGCCAAGCCCCTGCCCTGGTTTTCAGCCTTGTCTGGTTTCCTGGATACAGAGCCTAGCAGGATGCAAGCCTAGGTAGCTCCAGAGAACCTCATTAACTCCAGAGTCCAGCCCTGCTCAGCTCCCTCATCAGCATCTTGCAGAATCGGAGGCAAAGAATGTTGCAGCTGGATGGGCTCGCTGGTCCAATGCTCCCATTTTATGCATTGGAAGCAGGAGCTGGAAAAACATTGCTGTAGGCCTCATCTGAGCCCTGCTTCTGGGCTGGAGAGGTAGCTCGGTCTATAGAGCGCTTGCCTAACATCCACAAAGTCCTGGGTTCTATCCACAGCACTATATAAAAAAATCTAGCCAGGCGTGGTGGTGCACGCCTTTAATCCCAGCACTCGGGAGGCAGAGGCAGGCGGATTTCTGAGTTCGAGGCCAGCCTGGTCTACAAAGTGAGTTCCAGGACAGCAAGGGGTATACAGAGAAACCCTGTCTCGAAAAACCAAAACCCAAAAAAAAAAAAAAAAATCTATGAAGGCCAGTCTGGGGTACATGAGACCCAGTCTCTAAAACCCCTCTGCTGGTGAAGGAGGAAGAGCGGTGGTGTCAAGATTGTTGGGTCATCAAGAACGGTAAATCTGCAGGCAAAGGAAGCAAGGGCTGAATCTGGTGGTAGGGAAATGTGGGGCCTGGAGGGACAGCCCTGAAATCTATGTCACCTCCATAGACGACGGATGCGCAGTTCGCTGGTGTGTGGTGTTCTGTTGTTGTTGGTTTGGTTTTTTTGTTTGTTTTTGTTTTTTTGAGATACGTAGCCCTGGCTTTCTTGGAAGTCACTATGTAGACCTTGAACTCACAGAGATCCCCCTGCCTCTGCCTCTTGAGTGTTGGGATTAAAAGTGTGCAACACCATGCCAGGTCATGTTTTGTTTTCGAGTTTCTCTGTGTAGCCCTGGCCGTCCTGGAACTTGCTCTGTAGACCAGGCTGCCCGGAACTCAGGTTCCCCAGCCTCTGCCTCCTGAATGCTGGAGTTAAAGGCCTGCACCACCACGGATCTGCCATGTTTTGTTCTCAAAATGGGGTTTAAACTTAGAGCTTTTCACATGCTGAGAAAGTGCCCTACCATTGAGCTACATGCTTCTTCAGCTAGCCCTGTAGACTATTTCCTGAGCAGACTCAGCCACCCGGCAGCTTCTGTGTACCAAAGCTGTGTGTTGAGGATCTCAGACCCCAGATTACCACAGATAAAGGGCAGGCTGACTCCCCCACCCCCACTCTGCTTGTCCTCTGTACACATGTACATCCAGGACTGAAGACTGAAGAAAGGGCCCGTCATCCTCCCCACCCTCGGTGCCATTTAGGCAGGACAGAAGGTCACCTCCCTACTACACCCGGGGGAGGGGAGAATGGAATCCTGAGGGTTGGACTAGCCACTGACAGCATTCATCTAGGACAGTCAGAAGAACCCAGAATGCAGCGGGAGCGGGGCTGGGAGGGGGAGGGTCGAGCTTCCACGAAGGCTTCCAGGAGGAGGAGGCAGTCCTTGCTGAGCCATCCTAGACGTTGTTGGGATTCCCTCAGGTGAGCAGAGTGAGGGTGAAACGTTCCAGGCGGTGCAGTCAGAACGGGAGAGAAAAGCGCTCTAGGTACTGGGTCGAACTGGCCCTGCCGTGGGCTGACGAGGACTCGGGTGGGCTCCTGAGAGAGAAGTTGACTGCTAGAACACACTTTCTTCTGCCTAGTAGTACAGGGAGTTGGCTGCGAGCCTAAGGAAGGTCTTGGCGGGAGCAGAGGAGGCAGCAATCCGCTGTAAGTAGCCAGGGTCCGGCCTAGGAGAAACCAGATTCTTTTTTTTTTTTTTTTTAAGGAGGGATGGGGGTGGGGAAGCTGGTTCCAGCAATCTCTACTTTAGGTATTGTTCGGAGTAAGGGCTCTGGCCCGAGGGCAGAGGTGAAGGCCAGGCCCTAGGATGACCTTTTCTTCTCTCCTCATCCCTGGCTGGTCTCCAGTCTGAGCTAACTTTCTGCGGGATCTGGGAAAAAGAGGTGGGGTGAGGGCCGGGGAAGGGTCCTCAGATTGAATTGATAATAATCTGCCCTGGGCGGGTGGAGGCAGGGGAGGAGCTTCCATCGCTCGCAGCCTCAGTCTACCCAGTCTGCAGCTCGGGACTGCTCGGCGTGGAGAAGCGGGCATCTCTAGGACCCGGCTCTGCACGAAGCTCGGCTCCGCGATCTTAGGAGCCGAGCGCGGAGCAGCGGCGTCGCGGCCCGGTCACAGTCCGCGGGGAGGCTCGAGGCGGGGGAGGGGGCGGTGCCTCCGGGGCGGGGCCGAAGGCTGCGGGCTGCGGGGCGGCCTGGCGGGAGGCCCGGCGTGCGTCAGCGCCGTGAGCCCCGGAGTTTTCCACTGACGAGGAGGGCGGAGCCGCGGGCGGGGCCGGGGCTGAGCCAGTCTCTCCCGCCGCCGCCGGACGCGCAGACCTGGGCCGGCTGCACCGACGGCCGCCCGGCCGAGCGCACTGCGGGTCGCTGTGTGCGCTGCGACCCTGGGGCCGGCACACGAGTGGCTTCGGTGAACTGGGCGAGCCCTGCTAGCTTAGGTGAGTGCCACGGTTCCTGAACGCGGCGGGATGGGAAATGGGGCAGGGGGCGTCTCGGGTGAGTGGCGCTGTCACTCCAGCTCCCCGCTGATCTCCCTTGGGTCCTCCGGAGGGGACGCCGGGATCCGGCCTCCGAGCCCGACTGGAGATCTGGCGCCTGGAGTGAGAGCCCACGGCTGCGAGGTGGCGGGGGGGGGGCAGGCTTCCCCTCCCCCGCCTCGTTGTGGTTACCCCAGATGTCCAGGCGCCCCAAAGCCGGGCGCAGGTGGCAGTGGGACGGGGCGCGCGTGCCCGCGGGTGAGTTTCCTTTTGACCTAGTTGCCTGAGAACTTTTCAGAAGTTACTCGCGTGGCCGGGGCAGGTGACATTGGTCGTCTTCCTCCTCGGGCTCCCTAGGGGGAGGGTGCCCGAGCTGCGGCGTGTGCCGGGCGCCCTCGGCAGGCGGGGGTCAGGGAGGGTTTGGAGGGATGAGTGAGGAATGAGCGAGGCTTGGTGAGTCACGGACCCCGGGAGGGAGGCGGGGGGGAGAAGGATTGTGTCGTATGTTCACCTGTCACCGTCACACTCAGAGGCCACTGCCGTGAGTCACCGGGGCGCAGCTACACCGACCACCCGCGGGCACACGTAGGCTCTCTCCCACGCACCTCTACTCCCTCTTCTGCATGCATTTCCTCTCCTTCCTCAGTTTCCCCTTCCCGGAGGTCCTTTCGCCTTCATGTACTGTAGAAAAGCCTACACCACAGCAACGGCCACACACTTAGTCACTCGGGTTGCCGATACAGTCACTCCCAGATGTAGCCCACCTTCCTGACAACAGAGAATTCCTCCCTCCTCTCTAGCTACCCACCCAACATCTCTGGACCGAAGTCTCAGCCTTCTGCAGAGAGTAAGTCAATACTCTCTGCCCCCAAATCTTTGACAGCCCCGCCCACATCTCCCGAGCTGTCACCAAATCCACCCCCTTTTCTCCTTTGCGCTTGTCCTGTCAGTTCACCTGGCCCTACCCTGTGTCCTACGGGTCACACCCTCTCTGGCTCAGGCGCTGAGCCATCTTTCAACCATGCAAATCTAGAATTGTCAGTCCTTACTTACGCACTTGGGTGGCTTCCTGTGCCCTCGGGCTAACACAGGCCCTCTTAGTTGCATCGCCACCAGAAGGCGCACTGGCTGTCCTTGCTCCAGTCCCTGTACCATGCAGTGTGACCCCCCCCCCCCAATCTGGAACTCTGCCAACATCCCTCCTTCAGAGGAGCCTGCCTCGTCCCCAGTTCTACCCTTCTTGCCTATCCTGTATAACTCCTACTTGAGAGGTGTTAGTTGTAGGTGCTTTACCTGTGTGCCCAATGCCTGTCATAGTGTTTGGCCTTTAGGAAGCTTAGCCAGGATTAGATTGATGAATGAATGAATGAATGTGAAAAACTGGCTTAAGGTGGAGGAAGGGGTGACTGTCAAGTGCAGTTTTCCCTGGGTAGAACTGAGTATTTTATACAGCCAGCAAACATTTGGCATTTACCCAGGGCAGGGCCCTGGAGTCTGAATCGAAGGAACTGTCCCCTCCCCCCATCACTTTCTGAGGCATGGGTGGGGGAGGGGTACGTCAGTGCTTCCTGTCTGCTGTGTCTTGAGCTGCCCAGCACTTTGTCTCCGTGAACTGCTTGTAGGTGATTTTCCGCATCCCAGGAAGCCCTTCAGGAGGGTCTGGGGTCCTGTGACCCTAGGTGTTGGAGGTGGGGGCATGACTGATCAAGACCTGGGGTTCTGAGGTCAAAGGACACATTCTTCAGATTCCTGGAAGGGGGAATCAAGGCCGCCAAGGGGCTGGGGACTGGAGCACACTGGCGGGCTGAGGCTTCCAATAGCTGCCGCTTGTTGCCTGGGTGGAATAGCCTTCGCTGGTTCAGTGTATTAAATAGCTATGGTCACTAGACTGGGGTGACATTCCGTTCTCTGGGCTGTCAGCGCCTGTGTGTGGTGGCAGGAAGGGGGCGGCCCCAGATTCTGCTACCATCCCGGAAGGAGCCCGGTTCTCTTTGATTCCGGGGCCTGCCTCTGGGGCTCCTCAGGGGGTGTGGTGTTTCTGTCTGAGCCAGCTCCTGGGAATGGCTTTTCCTTCCTCCAGGACCCTAGGACAGGACTGTGTTCACCCTGGGAACAGGATCTTGAGTCCTGAGTAGCTGCTGCAGCCCTACCCCCACCCCCTGACTCACTGTCTGGCACTTTTCTTGGGCTCTTCAGCTATCTTTCATTCCGTTTTCTGACTTGGCCTCCTCTGCTGCACAGTCTTTCTGTCTCTGCCTTCTTTCAGCCTCTGGATCCCAGGTGGCACTCCTCCCTCCCTTCTTCCCTCCCTTCCTCCCTCTCTCTCCTCAGACCCAGCCAGGGCTCCAGCACTCACGCCTCAAACAGCCTGGCCTTTCCAGAACTCTGCCTGAAGCTTTGAATGTTAACGCTCTTCAGCCTTAGTTCTTATCTTGGGTACACTCAGCTGTGGATCTCTATCCAGTCCACACCTACCTCTCTGACATCTGTTTACTCTTAGGGACCCGGAGCCTCTGAGATGCCACCTCACACTTGCACTCGAGTGAGCCTGTCCCTGTCTCCTTCCCCTTCCCCCCCTACCCCGTCCTCAAAGCCACCTTTGAACACTGTTCTTGGCTCAGCCAGCTCTGACCCTGGCTGGGGGATGGGCATGTGTCTCCTCATTAGATTAGCTTTCAGGGCCAGGAAAACTAAGACCCCTGCCTGGGCTAAAGCACTGCCTGTGTCACAGTCCTGCTGCCCACTCTTCTGGGCCTCTCTCTGCCAGGCTTATTATGGCTATGCAAAAATAGCCTATAGCCAAGCCTTGTGTGAGGAGAGGCCCGTTACACTGTGGTCACTTATAGCTCTTAAAGAGTTGAACCCAGGGTTTCAATGTGTGCCAGACAGCTGACCTATGTCCCTGGCACATATGGAGGCAAATGTCTGCCATCCCAGCACGTGGGAAGTGAACGAACACTGGAGGATCAGGATAGAGGCCATCAAGGGCTACTCAGACTCTCTCAATCAAGATCTATTATTTCCTAAAGCACTTGCCTCCAAGGTCATGACATCGGAGATTAATCTTTGATTTGGGACTTTTTTTTTTTTTTTTTTTTTTTTTTTAGAAAGTGTTCTGTTCATAGCAGTATCCCCAAAAGGCAGAAGAAAGTGTGTGTGGGAGGGTGGGGGGGCTTTTGATGTCCTTTTGGAAATAACTTTTTGGAGAAGAAGGTTTTTCTCTGTAAATCAGGTTGGCTTAAACTCCAGGCAATTCTCCTGCCTCATTTGAGATTGGATAAACATGAGCTATGATACTCAACTCAGAAATGACTTCTGGAAGGGTGTAAGTCTTGGTGGGCTGTTCCAGTCTTTGAAGAAGGTAGGGAGGATAGCAGGGACATGGCCTTGTGGGGAACTGCAAACAGTGGTGCTCAGCATGGGAACTGCAAACAGTGGTGCTCAACATGGGGACTGTAAACAGTGGCACTCAGCATGGGGACTGTAAACAGTGGTGCTCATGTGCAAACAATGGAGCTCAGCATGGGGACTGCAGACAGTGGTGCTCAACATGGGGACTGTAAACAGTGGCTGGCGTTCAGCATGGTGTTTTCTTTCTGTCATTTGGCTGTGGGGTATAGGGTGGCTCAGAAGAGACTAGATGGTAGCAGGTGGGGGCAGACACAGAACAGGTGATAAGCTCCGTGTGTGTGCTGAGAAGCCACCTCAGGGCTTTGCAGGAGCCCTTCAGGGAGCTCCACCATCAGGTGACCTACATAGAACAGGAATACAGTCTAGGAATGCCACTCCTGCAGTGGAGGAATTGTGAAGCATTTAACACCCCTGCAAACCTACCCAGGCCAACCTCTACCCATCATCCTACCCCCACCCCCACCCCCAGGAAATCCCCTCACAACTGTCCCCTGGTCCCACATACCCCCTCCTGGGAGATTGTCCTGTCCTTTCACCTGACTGTGGAGAAGGCAGGTACAATGCCTTCTAATTGGGTCTCCCCTTTTGTCAATCTCCCATTTGCATTTTCTGTCGAGTTCATGCCTGTGTCTCCACTCAGGAGTCCTCGGGCTTACTATCATTTACACACTTACTGAGCACACGATTCACTGACTGAGGACTTGACATGTGTCCATTCCTGTATTCCACCCAGCCATGTGAGGTTCTAATGTGTGTTTATTTCCTTCGAGACGCCGTCTCCCTTAGCGGAGGCTGATCTTGAACTCTTGATTCTCCTGTACCTCCAGAGTACTAGGATAGATATCAAGTGTGCACCACCCTGGCTTGCCTTCTGGGACCTTCAGACAATTGGAGACAGTGATGTTGAGGGACCTACCCAGGATCACCCAGCCAATAACCAAGGCAAGGTCCAAATCAGGCAGTTGATTTTGGCCTCTAGGATATGTCCCAAGTCGGTGCCTAGCCTGTAGGTGAACTTCCAGGACTGAGACTGCCTGGGTGTGGGTGCAAGAAGAGGGGAGGGAGAAGCTGAGGGTGGCTGCAGGCTGCAGGTTTCTGGCTTGAGCAACTGGGTGGGTGGCTGCAGTTACTAAGACAGGGAACACAGGAAGAGGAACAGATGGCATGGGGAGGGAGCAGAGAGGTTCAATTTGGGGCCTGTGAAATTGTGTATTTCCAGGAGAAGTGGGTCCTTGCTTGGTTTGGGGGTCTTGGACTTGTGCCCTTAGTCTCACAGGAAACAACTGGAATTAGAGAGGGAGGTAGTTCCCCCCCTCCCTGTGCATTAGGCTGTGGTGGTCGCAGGATGTTTAGGGGGCTACCTGTCAACCTGTGTGTATGAATGAGTGTGTCTGTGTAAGGATGCGTGTGCCCGTGTGTGTGATGCCTGGCTCATGGCCAAACACCCTCATCTCCTGGGAGAGTCTACAGACAGGTTAACTGGGCTGTTTGTGTTTGTGGTTTGACTCTGGGAAGCCGGGTAACCTAGCCTGAGAAACTGCCCCGGAAACACCTGCGTGTCCTTCTTCCCCCGGGCCTGGGGTGAGGGCTTGACCTGGTAGTAAGATTTTCTTGAGCCTCTCCCATGCCTGCCTGGAGGAGATAGATGGCTGTTCTCCATTGAGTACTTTTATCCAGTGAGTTGACAGCTGGCGCCCTCCGATTTAGGGACCTGCTGGGAGGTATAGGTTAGGAGAAGGGACCACAGGATACCTTGGTGAAGGAGACCCAGACAGCTTTCTGCTTAGTTTTCCTGCCTCTTTCACTTCCTGTGATGGTGGTGGGGGAGGAGTCCCCAGCTGTGGGCATTCAACCCTGAATGAGTGAGTAAGGCAGACTCAAGACAGCGACACAGCAGGTAGCTGCACTCAGCCACCATCCTTGAACCCACTGAGGGTCTCCAGGTCCTGGAAGGACTGTTACTTGTCTGAGCACTGGGGGGTTAGGAAAGGAGCTTTAACCCCCTCCAGCCTGACTGGTGAGTGAGTGCATCTTACCTAGGTCCAGAGAAGCTACAAAGGAGCAAGGGAAACGGGAGAGCAGCTTTTCCTGATCAGTTTCACTATTAGAGGTTTGTTTTGTTTTAAGGAGAGTTAACCATAATGGTGAGCTATTGAAGGTGAATTTAAGATCAAAGTGAAGTCTCCTGCCACAGTCCAGCCTAGAGCAGGGGACTTTTCTCCTGTGGCATGGGGGTTTCTGAGGGAAAGTCTAAGCTCCATCCCAGGGAGGGGAGGGGCTTGGGAAAGTCCTTCTGCTGGGAATCCAGCCAACATCAAAACCAGTGCCCATTCTCAGAGCTCCTGTTCAGCCTGGCCCAGGAGCTGACCTGAAGCTGTCAGTGGGCAAGGCGGTGGACCTGTGTGGTGGGAGAGGAGCGCCGCTCTGGGGGGGGGGGGGTCGTCTGGAGATTGTAGAAGGCCCTGCACAGGCAAGTGCACAAAGACCCGAGTGCCTGTGAGTCAGCCTCCAGGATTCCTGTGAAGATGAGCCAGGCTAGTTCTGTCAGTCCATCTGTTGGTCTGTCTGCCTGCTGGCCTGTGTGTGTGTCTGGTGTATGAATGTGTGTAGGTGTGTGCATGTATGAATGTGTAGGTGGCAATGGGGAAGGTACCTGGCTGTTTTCCAGAGAAGGCTTGTTATCAGGGGCCAGGTCTTGGGAGGCCAAAGTGTCTGGAACTTGGATTTGCGTGTTAAGACTCATTTGAGGGAGGAGATACTACTGTGTTGATTGGGGCTGGGGACCCTACTGGAGACACTACCATGAACCTGCTCTGGCTGGGCTGGAGGGCTCAGAGTCTGGGAGATACCATGGAAGGTATGCAGGGGAAACATGGCTAGGCAGGGAGCCTATCTCTTAATCGTTCCATTATCTTCATCCCAGGCGTCTGTCCTCGGCTGTTGGAACCCCCTACATTCCACCATGACTGGGCTACTGAAGAGGAAGTTTGACCAGCTGGAAGAGGACGACTCCAGTTCCTCCTCCTCCTCATCGTTCTCTAGCCGGCTCTCTCTCTCCTCCTTCCCCGCCTCTTCTGCCTCCCCTGCCTGGAACTCTGATGAGGAGGGACCAGGTGGTCAGGCACCCCAGTCTGATCAGGACTCCTGTGGCCTCCAGAGTTTCACTCGTGAGTCTCCCATTCGGCTCCCCCCAACCCTCCCCCTTCTTCCTTCCCTAAAACTGAAATTGGCGTTTTTGGCCTCGGTAGCCCCCTCAGGGTGCCTCCTTCTGTGAAGTCGTGTGACTGCTCCACTCTGCAGAGACACCTTGACTTCCTGTTGACCGTGGGGGTTGTGCTGTTGGAGTCCGAGACTTTGCTTGAGTGGCTCTGGCTCTGGGGCCTTAGAGGGGTGTTGCGGCTCTGTTTCCCCGGCACACCCTACCCCTTCCAGGAACACCACTGGGGCTCATCCCTCTGCTTCCACCCCCCCCCCTGCACTAGGCCTGCTAAGCCTCTTCCCTCTCCCTCCATTTTAGCTTCTTTCTGAATGTCCCCAAAAGGGTTTTTCCAGAATAGTTTTCTTCTCTTCCTTTTTTTGAGAGCACACTCTCATATAATCCAGGTTGCCTTCCAGCTGTGTGGCATCTGCCTCCCAAGTACAGGGATTCGGGATGCACGCCACCATGGCTGACTTCCTGGTTATCTTTCTCTCTTTTTTTTTCTTTCTTTTTTTAAAGACTTATTTATTTTATAATATGTGAGTACACGCTCACTGTCTTTAGACACACCAGAAGAGGGCATCAGATCCATTTACAGATGGTTGTGAGCCACCATGTGGTTGCTGGGAATTGAATTCAGGACCTCTGGAGGAGCAGTCGGTGCTCTTAACCTCTGAGCCATCTCGCCAGCCCCCTCCCTGGTTATCTTTCAAGTTTGTATAATTTTGATTTTAAACTGAAAGATGGTCTTGATGGTTTTTTTTTTTTTTTTTTTTTTTTTTTGGGTTTTTTCAAGACAAGGTTTCTCTGTATAGCCCTGGCTGTCCTGGAACTCACTCTGTAGACCAGGCTGGCCTCGAACTCAGAAATCCGCCTGCCTCTGCCTCCCAAGTGCTGGGATTAAAGGTGTGTGCCACTATTGCCCAGCGATAGTCCATTTTTTAAAAAAATTATTTCTTTTTATTTTTGAGATTATAATTACATCATTTCCCCTATCTTCCCCTCCCTCCAAATCTTCCCACATATCCGTCCTTATCCTCTTTCAAATTCATGGTCTCTTTTTTTTTTTTTAATTATTGTTACATAAGTCTATACAGCTATATTCCTACATATATAACTCCAGCCTGCTTTGTTTTTATAATGTAAAGGCAACCTTTGATTTTCAGCATGCTCTTTCTCCTTCAAGAACCATTTTAGACACTTTTCCCCTACAAGGGGAATGTTTATAAACACAGGATTACGTCTCCCTATGAAGTTTTGAAACCATAGTTGTTCCTTCCATGTCTCCTATACAACATACCTGTGTGTTGCATATTTTTTAAAAAAGTATGATTTTTAATGCCTGGAATACTAACAGGAAATTTCTTAGAAGGAATTTTCTCAGGTAGTTGAGTACAAAGTTAATATGTTAACTTGAAGTCACTTGGCAAACATATAATCCCAGAACCGGGGAGGCAGGAGGGCTGGGGTTCAATGTCGCTTGCTGTTGAACCAGTCCTAGCCAGCTTGGGATAAATGATGGTGTATGCCTTTAATTCCAGTTCTTGAGAGACAAAGCCTGGTGGATCAAGACCAACCTGGGCTACGTATCAAGTCCTCGGACAGTCAGTGTTACATAGTGAGACCTTGTCTCAAGAAAACATAAACAAGGGCTAGAAGGATGGCACAGTAGTTAAGAGAATCTTGCTCTTGCAGAGGACCCAAGTGTGGTCCTTAGCACCCACATCAGATGGCTCACCACCACCTGTAGCTCCTAGCACTAGGGATCTGGCGCTTTCTGAACTTCAAAGGCACCCACACCCAAGTGGCATACACTCACACATGCACTTATTAAAAATAAGTAAGTTTGAATTGGGCAGTGGTGGCGCATGCCTTTAATCCCAGCACTTGGGAGGCAGAGGCAGGTGGATTTCTGAGTTCGAGGCCAGCCTGGTCTACAGAATGAGTTTCAGGACAGCCAGGGCTACACAGAGAAACTCTGTCTCAGAAAACCGAAAGAGACAGACAGACACACTTTCTGGGTCTGTTTCAGAAGACTTAAACTATAAAGGAAAAGACCAATGACACAAATATATATTTTTAATTTATGTGCATGAGTATTTTGCCTGTGGATATATGTCTATGTACCATGAGCTTGTTATGCCTGAGGAGGCCAGAAGAGGGCGTTAGAGCTTCTGAAACTGAGTTTCTTGGCTGCGACCTCTCCTGTGGGTGCCAGGGCTCTTAACTGCTGAGCCATTTCCCCAGTTCTTTGATATATGTTTAAACAGGGGATTATATTATTACATGTAAAGAATAAGAATTACAGAAAATTGTACAAAGGATTTATAAATCCGTGGTAAGGGTGGCAAGACGCTTCATCTTTGCGGGTTCATTTGTGCTGAGAAATGACAGTTAAGCTGGTGTTGGGTTGGGGGTGGTATTGTTCTCCAGATCCAGCCAGGCCTGGCTTTTAAGTTCAGATCCAAGGTGGGTGGAGAAAGAGAAGGGGTTGGAATCTTTCTAGAGATTATACCACATCGAGGGAAGCTCAATCCCTTCTCTTTTCCCTTTCAGCCCCGTCCATCCTGAAGCGGGCTCCTCGGGAGCGTCCAGGTCACGTGGCCTTTAACGGCATCACCGTCTACTATTTCCCACGGTGCCAGGGATTCACCAGTGTGCCCAGCCGTGGTGGCTGTACCCTGGGCATGGCTTCTCGGCACAGCACCTGCCGCCTTTTCTCCTTAGCTGAGTTTACACAGGAGCAGGTCCGGGCTCGGCGTGAGAAGCTCCGCCGCCGTTTAAAGGAGGAGAAGCTGGAGATGCTGAGGTGGAAGGTACGGGAGGTTTGCACGTTGCGGAGTTGTTGGTGTTAGGGGAGATTCAATGGCTGGGCTATAGCTCAGGCAGGGAGAGCGCCTCCTAGTGGGGAGGAGGACCTGGTGTCCATCACCAGCACTGCATAAACCAGGTATCTTGGTGCACCCATCGTCCTGGAACTTGGGTGGTGAAAGCCGAGGAATCAGGGATTCGAGGTCATCCTCCGCAAGCTTGAGGCCATGGCCCTTTCCCAAATGAAAGTAGTCGGCTTCAGACCACAGGCTAGGCCCTGGGCATAAATAATGCTTGAATCTTCCTAGCTGAATCCGATCAGCCGGCTAGACTGATCTGACACTGCCAGTACATCGGGGTTTGAGTAAGAGATCCTTGTAGCTGTGGAGCACAGTGTGTACCCCTCCCCCACAGACAGCACCCCACTCTCTGGGAGAGCTAAATCTCTCTCTCTCTCACACCGTCTTTCTGTACTTATAGTTTTCAGTGGCTGGAGTTCCGGAGTCAGGGGCAGGCGTGCCTCTCACAGCGGATGCCATCGATGACGCCTCTGTAGAGGAGGACTTGGCAGTGGCCGTGGCAAATGGCCGCCTGGAGGAAGCCAATTTCCTCCAGCCCCATCCACCTCGGCAGCGACGGGCTCTCCTTCGGGCTTCCGGCGTTCGAAGGATTGACCGAGAGGAGAAGCGGGAGCTGCAGGTGCTGCGCCAGTCCCGGGAGGATTGTGGTTGTCACTGTGATGGCGTCTGTGACCCTGAGACCTGCAGTTGCAGCTTGGCCGGCATTAAGTGCCAGGTGCGTGGTCGGACTGGGTAAGATAAGGGGGGTGTGCCTATAATCCCAGTACTCGGGCAGGGCTACACAGGGAAGCCCTGTCTGTGGGGAGCCGGGCCTGCTGGCTTCTTGCATCTCCGAAGTTCTCACTTTGGCTTTGTCTTTCTCTGCAGATGGATCACACGTCCTTCCCCTGTGGCTGCTGCAGGGAGGGCTGCGAGAACCCCAATGGTCGAGTGGAATTCAATCAGACAAGAGTTCAGACGCACTTCATTCACACCCTCACCCGCCTGCAGATGGAGCAGGGTGCCGAGAGCTTGGGGGACCTGGAGTCCCCCGTGGAGGACACTCCTGTTGAACAAGCCGCGCTTTCCCCCTTTCCGCCTTCCAAGCCCCCTGTGAGCAGTGAACTGGGGGACAGCAGTTGCAGCAGCGATATGACAGACTCTTCCACGACCTTGTCCTCTGGCAGCAGCGAGCCTCCAAACCACCCTGCCCACCCCAGCCTGCCAGGTCCCAGCTTCCGGTCTGGCGTAGATGAAGACAGCCTGGAACAGATCCTGAATTTCAGTGACTCTGACCTCGGAATTGAGGAGGAGGAGGAGGAGGGAGGGGGTGTGGGCAACTTGGATAACCTCAGCTGCTTCCATCTGGCTGACATCTTTGGTACCGGTGACCCCGGCAGCCTGGCCAGCTGGACTCACAGCCAGTCTGGCTCTAGCCTCGCATCGGGCATCCTAGATGAGAATGCCAACCTGGACGCCAGTTGCTTCCTGAACAGCGGACTTGGAGGGCTGAGAGAAGGTAGCCTCCCTGGCAGTTCTGGGTCCCCTGAGGGGGACGCCGTCCAGAGCAGCTCCTGGGACCTCAGCTTATCCTCCTGTGACTCCTTTGAGCTTCTCCAGGCTCTGCCAGATTATAGTCTGGGACCTCACTATACTTCCCGAAGGGTGTCGGGCAGCCCGGATAGCCTTGAGACCTTCCACCCATTGCCCAGCTTCTCTCCACCACGGGATGCGAGCACTTGCTTCCTGGAGTCTCTCGTGGGCCTGTCTGAGCCGGTTACAGAAGTCCTGGCACCCCTTCTGGAGAGCCAGTTTGAGGATGCTGCCTTGGCACCTTTGTTGGAGCCTGTGCCAGTGTAAGGATTAAGGTGCCTTCTTCCTGCCCTGAGACCCTGTTGCTGCTCTTTGTGATCTTGGGGTTCCCCGAGGTCTATGTATGTAACGGTCTCCTACGGGCTGGTCCTGCTCATGGTGCCATGTGGGCACCCTCTATTTTTACATTAACACTCTGAATTTATTTATTTTTTTATGTTTTTCTGTACTGAAGAAGGGAGGGTGGGGAGGGTACCCCTCTTTCAATGCCTGGTCTCTTTATGTCCAAACAGAGGTCTTCCACCTCCTACTGTATGCCTGAAGGAGGAAGGGGCGGGGCTCTCCTGGAGCCTCGCAGTCCCTCTTTCTGTACTGTAAGATGCTCCTTGCTCCAAAGACAGCGACGGCTGAGCGCAGGGCCTTAGGGGCTTCTGTGAACCATAGGAGCTAGGTCTTCTGGACTGTGAAGATGTAATTTATATCTGTAATTTATTTGGGGATGGAGACGGCAGTGGTGGAGCCTCTCTGGCGGGTGGGCAGGCAGTGTTGGGGCCGAGGCTTCGGTGTACCCTGCCAGTCTGGGCTTCGGTGTGGTGTGTGGGTTCGAGTTTATGGCTGCTCTATTAAACAGCGGCCTGGCTCAACTGAGCAGACAGAGGCTGTGCTTGACCAGCGGTGACCAAAACCCCTTCTGCCCCCTTCCCAGAAACTCTACTTGCCCTCTTTCCAATTCCCTCTCCCCAAGGCCATGGATTATAAAGCCCCTCTGTAAGATGGTGAGCCAGGGGCCCTAAGAGGGCATGAAGCACACCCTGATCACTGTCTCAGGCCTTTCTGGGCACTGACTCGACCCTGGCCCACCTCACGCCCCCAGGCCAGTTGGCAACTGGTGGCTCTTGAGAGCTCTTACGCCCTTCATTAGCTGATGTTGGATTTTATATGCATTTTTTTATTGTCTCTAAGTGTCAGAACTATAATTTATTCATTTCTTTGTGTGTGTGTGTGTGCCAAGAAACGCAGGCTCTGGGCCTGCCTCCTTGCCCAGGAGGCCTTGCCAGCCTGTGTGCTTGTGGGAACACACTGTACCTGAGCTGACAGGTACCAATAAAGATGCTCTATTTTTAAGTGTGGTCTTCTTGGTGAGGTGGGGAGTGTGGGGTACCCCCAGGAAGCATGTGGGGTGGGGCACTATCATGTAGCATGGACAGAAGCTGTACTGAGGCAGGAGGACAGCATGTTGGGCTTTCTTCCAGGCGGGCCAGTCAGGCTGTAGGCAGAGAGCCAGCTGAGGTTGGCTGGGCAAGTGGAACAGTTTTTTTTTTTTCCCCTCTGAATTAACCCATTCCTCCATGATGCCATCTGGAGTTGTAAGGAGGCAGAGCTGTCTGCTCAGGCCCAGGGAGGGCAGCCTAGCCTAGTGGAGGCCTGGCCTGGTGACAGGCTGCTCAGGCAGCTGTAGTCCCTGGGGACTTGAGCTCCAGAACTGTCTCTACCTGCCAGACCTGCCAGACCTGTCCTGAGGCAGCCAGAATAGGGTTTAAGGTCAGGGGTGCAGAGCAGGCTGCCGTACCCCGTTTTGGGGAACCTCTGTCTGGAGCCTGACTGCTAGTGATTTGCACAGGCCCTCTGGAGAATGACCACAGGAGAGCCTTCCTGTGCTAAAGCCCCTCTACTGTATTCTACCCAGAAGAATGGATGCAGTCCCAGCTCTCGCTGCCTAGTGAGGCATAGGTTATGTAGATTGCCTGCCTAGAGCCTGGATCTCTCCAATCCCATGCAAGCGATTGCTGCTCCTCTCAAACTGGCTTGGTTCATGTGCCTTGAGTGCCTGGGTCATGATTCTGTTTTTATGTTTGTGACCTGCTTTTGACCTGCTTTTTCTGGATGTGACCTCATGGCAACACCAGTGACCACCAGGGGGCCGAGGACTTGGCGGGCTGCCTGTAGTTGGGCATGAGTACCTGTGACTGGATAAAGTGCCCTGCAACATCCTGTTGTCCTGTCCCCTCTCACTGGGGCTGGGAAACGCTTGGGCAGAGATCGAGCTGGGGGTGCAGCATCCTGTGTCTCTCTTCCAAAGGTTCTGAGAGGTTTCTCTGGTAATTTAGGGCACTTGGTGGGAGCTTCATCACCTCTACAGACTCCTCCACGGACTCAGGCCCTGATCAGACAGGCCTTCCCGGCTCCTATGTAGGGCCATAGGGCCGAGTCCTGGGCTGTCTTGTTTGTGGAGGTCAAGTGGAGACAGACAAAACGTGACCACGCAATCCCTTTACGGCAAAGCTCTCCCAGAACAGACCTAGCTCCTAAACCTGTTTGAACAAAAACAGTTGTGAAACAGATCATGAGAAAAGGAACCTGGTGTCCCTATAGGAAAGGGTAGGAACCTGGGGGAAGTGTTTTAGATCAGTGCATGTGACATCGACAGCAGTGTTACAGAAAGGACAGGTTGAGGCTGGAGTGCCAGCTGGGCACCCAAGCCCTAGGTTCTAGCCCCAGCCCAAGAAGAAAAACTTAGCCCTCCAGGTAACTCAACTTTGAAAACTCTTACCGGGTAGCTGAGGGTGCCCTTGATCCTCTTGCCTCTATCTTCCAAGTACTGGCATTATAGCAAGTTATCCCAGTACATACACACCACACCCACACACTCAACACACACACTGACACACACATACACACTTTTTGAGACAAGCTCTTATGCAGCCCAAGCTTGCTTGCTTTGCTGTGGAGGGCGATCCCCCTGCCTCCGCTCCGCAGCGAATGAGCACTTACATGCACCAGGATGGCTCCATGATAGCCACATCTACATTCTACCCACCCTGAGGCTTGTTTTGAGACTGCTTCCTTTCTTCATTAATTCAGTCATCATTACATTTTTATTTTGATTATACAGTGAGTTGACACATGCTACAATTCCTGTGTGGAGGTCAGAGGACGACTTTGCTGGAGTTGGTGCTCTCCTTCCACCGTGTGGGACCCAGGGATTTGAATTGGGTCATCAAGAGTTGGGACAGGAACCTTTACCTGCTGGGCTATCTCACCCCTCTCTTGTTTTGAGGCTGCATCTCGCTACACAGGCCTGGATGGTCCTGGAACTCACTGTGCAAGCCAGGCTGGCTTCAGGCTTGCAGCTGCCCTCGGGTCCCCCCTCACCCCCCAAGTGCTGGGACTGTAACTGTAGGATTGTACCATGCCTGCCTGTAGTTCTTTAAATAGAATATATCAGTAGCCTTAAAAGTGAGAGATCCTATTCAACAGTGCCTGAGAATTCCTAAATGTGTTGTGCTAGCTATTATATAAACACGGAGAAGCATAGGGTTGTTCAATTTAAGGGGTGAAAAGCATAGCTTGGGGGTACAAAATGGACCCCTCTTTTCTATCCTAGCACTATAAACAAACCATTTTCTAGACATTACCGGCAAAGCATGATACAACGATTTGGGAAATAGAGTCTTTTTTTTTCTTTTTTCTTTTTTGAGACATGGTCTCATGTACCCCAAGACAACCTCAGACACTAAGATGACCTGATGACTTTACTGCCTCTACCTCCAATGTGCTAGGGTTCCAGGTGTGCACCACCAAAGCCAGTTTAAGTGATGCTGTGGGTCAAACCCAGGGCTTCGTGCAAGCTAGGCACGTGCTCCACCGAGTCAACATGCCCTGCCCAGGTCTGGTCTAATTTCTTGCTGAACAGTGGGGCACTGAGATCCAGAAAGGGCAAGCACTTGGGAAGAGCACACAGTGAGACCTCGGGCTTCCAGATATCAGAGTTCCTTCCCCTGAGGCTGGGGTGACCCACAATTCCATCCCGAGAAGCAGAAACCCAGTTAAAAGGATCATTAGCCACCTGAACGTGGACCACTGTGTCTGCCCCCTTAGGCATTAAGTGGGAGCCTGGAAGGTGAGCAGGTTGGCCAATATCTTTTACAAAAGCCAAAGCGTGGTTGTGTATAGGGGGAGGATGGGGCTCGGTGGTAATCTGGCTTGTCCCAAACCGGTGTGGTCCAGCCTGGGGGAGATGGGTAGGAGCCAGAACGTGGGGACAGAGAAGCCCAATGAATGGGCCTTGAAAATCTGCTGCCCTCTTGCACAGGGCCTTAGCTCAGGGTCGTGCTGCAGCTGGTCCTGTCTGAGCCCACTGCTGGGCAGGCCTGGTGGGCATCATGGCGGGGAGGGGCAGCGCTTCTCTAGCTCTGAGATGCTGGGGACGAGACTGAGGTAGGGGCACACCTCAAGGTAACTCTAGGGTACTTTCCTAACCGTCACTGTGCTGGGGGTGGGGGGTGTCTCTGTTTCAGGTCTTCAAGGGTCTGGAACAAATGTGGGGGTCCATGAGAAAGACTCAGGGAGGGATTCCCCCCCCCACCCCCCACCCCCGCCCCCGGCACAGGCTAAGCCGCTATCTTCCTTCCCCTGGCAAGATTACTTCTCAGGCCATAGAAACATGAAGCTCCCACGCAAGGCGTGGATCCAAACAAAGCACAGACAACACTGAACGGGGAGAGTATGCGTTTCTCACTTGCCTCTCCACGGTTTTACTTCCTACTCCCCCCCTGAACCGTCGTCGTCTATAGACTGATGCTTCTCCCTGCCCAAGCCCCTTCCAGCCACAGCTAGGGCCTCAAGGACCCTTGGGCTTTCTCCAAAATCTCCTCCCTGATCTTGGGGTACTTGGGGTGCTCCGTCAGGACCTGGTACAGAGAAAGATCGGATGTGTGGGATCAGGCAAGGGGGCCCACCTCGGCACCCTCCCTGCCCGTGTTGGTGACTTACGCTGTGACAGACTTCAATGGCATCTACGAACTTCTTGTCTTTCAGGTAGTTGAAAGCCAGTTTGAAACCTGGTGGTGGGGGGGTGGGAGGATATGCTCTGGTGATTTGGAGCCCTCTGGCTCCCTGAACTGCCAGGATGCAGGACTTGGGTTCTAGGATCAGGGCAGTAGCCCCTGCGTACCTCGGCCTGTGCCTTACCAATGGCGGGGTTGGCCTGATGACTGTACTTCCAGGCCAGCTCGTAGTTGGTTGCTGCATCCTTGTATGACTGCTCTTTCTCCATGATGAAGCCCATGTACTCATAGGCCCGGCAGCAAGACTGCGGGGAAAGCCAGCTAGCACCTCTGCCCAAAGTAGCAGCCACCGTGGTCCTCAGGGTGGGGACCAGGATGGTGTTGAGCAGGAATAACCCAAAGTGTATGAGGGACCCCCAAAATCACTTCCAGCTTTTTGAAGGGTTAACTGTGCACCCACTCTTTACTCAAAAGCTGGCATAACCCCTTCAAATAAAGCCCCTCTGCCAACAGTTCCATCTCCCAGAAGCTAATCCTTGCATATGGCTCATAACCTCTATTATCTCTCTCCGGTATTCTGTTCTCTTCTCTTCCTGGCTATGCCTGACCCTCATAAGCTCGGCCCTCCCTTGGCCCGTGGATCCTGGTTCCGGGCCCTCTGGTTCGACCTCTCCCCACCCTGCTCACCCCTCCCTTATTCTCCCAGGCTAGTTAGCTTTGCCTTGTTATACTGCAGGCATCGGCGCAGTAGCTCCAAGGCCAGGTCGAACTTGCCGCCTTGGCAATAGATATCTGCCAACAGAAGCCAGCTCTTTTCCAGGTCTTCGGCCTCGTCGACCGTCCATGGGACTTTGGCCAGGCGCTTCAGCTGCGTTCGGGCCTTGGGGACTTGCTTCAGGAGTATGTAGGCCTGCGCCATGGCCAGCAGTGCAGGGATGCTGTCCTTCTGCCCACATCCACGAGAAGCAAACATTGGGGCACTTTGGCAGTCACCCCCCATCTTGACCCCTGCCCACTGGAACCCATCCCTAGCCCTCGCACCTCAGCCTGGGCCATCTCGATAAAGGCTCCCAGAGCCACCTCTACATTCGCCTTCTCCCTGGTGGCCAGCAGGCAGAGATTCTGCAGCAGCCGCAGCTGGGTCTGCCCGGATTCCGAGTGTGGGTAAAATTCCCGAAGTAGCTTCTCTGCAGTGCGCACCCCGTGCTGCTGAGACTCCTTTCTACTGGCAGAGCTGTGGGCACAGGACTCATGCTGATAGCCTGCTGGTGGGGCACTCACCTGGCCGCCGCCTAGAAGCTGAAGCCCCGCCCCTCGCCCTCTTACTTGCTGTCACCCACCAGGCTCTCAAAAGCCTCTCCACCGACAATCTCATTGTCAGGGTTCAGACAGATCTGTACCATGTAACAGGTGGCAAGCTGGCCCCAAGTGCTGTCCTTTCGGGCTTTGTTCAGAAACCTCAAGGCTTCATTGGGCTGTCCAATGTGCCTGCAGTGAGAGAAAGAAATGCCAAGAGCCGTGAGGGCATAGACACCAGGTCTGAGGGCTTCTGGTCCTGGAGGCTGCTCTGTCTCCCTTCTACTGAACAAAAGACACCAGCTACTTGCTAAGGGGTCCCACCGATGCCCCTCTGTCTCCTCGAGCCTAACTCACCAGAAGTAAATGCCTTGGCAGTAGTTAAACCCTGGCTCCAAAGGCACCCGGCTAGACACCTTCTTGGCCAGTTCAAAGAAAGCAGGGGCCTCTTCAAGCTTGCCGCTCCGTCGTAGCAGATCGACCAGTTTATTCAATACCAAAAAATTGTCTAAAATAGGAGAACAGAAATCATGCTGGGTGTGGTGGCCGATAACTGCATCGGGCTGGTGTGATGCGGCCTGAGCGGGGAAGGAGTGCTGGATTTTGAGGAGGCCCTAGGAGACACTACTTGTTTAGGCTGAGCACAGATGAGTCTGTATGCAAGCGTGAGTAAATTATATAGTGCTTGAAATAGCTACAGCAGGGTCTGGGGAGATGCTTCCGTCAGCAAAGTACTTGCCAGACAAACATGTGGACTTGAGTTCAAATTCCCAGTGCCCATCTAAAAAGCAAGGGGTGGACTATGAGTGTGGCCACGTGTCTCCTGAACCTCAGGCTTTGGAGGGCACAGATGGAGTAGTTTCTCAGGCTTGCTGGCTCTGGGCCAAGTTCAAGTTCCAAGTTCCACTAGAGATCTTTTTTTCTTTTTTTTTGAAGATTTATTTATTTCATGTATGGGAGTACATTGTCACTGTCTTCAGACACACCAGAAGAGGGCATCAGTTTCCCATTACTGATGGTTGTGAGCCACCATGTGTTTGCTGGGAATTGAACTCAGGGCCTCTGGAAGAGCAGTCAGTGCTCTTAACCGCTGAGCCATCTCTCTCCAGCCCCTTGGCTAGAGATCTTGTTCCAAGAGAACAAGGATGAAGGAGGTAGAGCAGGATCACCCAGTGTCACCCCCTGACCTCTAGGCTCTCTCTCTCTCTCTCTCCCCCTCTCTCTGTCTCACACACACACACACACACACACACACACACACACACACACAGAGTTACACTTACTTATCTTAGGTACTTACACTGTACCTGGCTCTGTGTTCTGCCTGTGACTTAGCTATAGGTAAATATTCTTTCTGTGCCCATTTGACAGATGAGGACAAAGAGAATGGAGGAGTGAAGTAGTTTTTCAAAGGTCACACAGACAAATGATATCAGGATTCAGACCCAGGTGCCCTAACCATGATTGCTGTGCCCGTGGTGACAACGGTGAACTGTCTGGCTCTGTAGCTTGGGCTTCAGGTTTGACCCTTGAAGCAGTTGTTTCATTCAGTAGCAAGTAGGGGCACAGCAACAATCAAGGGAGAACATCTAACTGTTTTTCAAGTGGGTGTGGCCATAGGGGGGAGACTGTTCAGTCCCAGTGGCTGCAGAGATATGGGGACAGACAGGCTGTCCTGACTCCAGTGCCAAGTGCCTGGGTCCAGGAACTGGCCCCTTGGACTCAGGAAGGGCTGCCACGTTCTGGGTTTTTATCAGTTTCCTGCCTCTCTGGGAACAATTGGAAAGAAAGGGGCTTCCTCTGACCAGCCAGGAAGGAGAGGAGAAGGCCCACCCTTCTCTGGGATAGCGGTGCTGGTTGGGTGGGGAAGCAGTCTGCTGGTCCTAGTTACCTGGAGCTTTCTCCAGCACTTGGTGGTAGAGATTGATGGCAGTTTCATAGTTTTGTCTTCTAAACATCAGGTCGGCCAGCATCTATCAGAAGACACACAAGCTGTGTATTCCTGAGAGCGGCATGCATGGGGGCTGGCAGAGAGGAAAGGCAGAAAAGACTCTCCCAGTAGGTAGCCTCCCTGGTCCAGAAAGCCTGTGGGATCCTGGACACCCAACCCGACAGGCAGCTGGAGCCTAGAAGACAACCTACGTGCTACAAAGGGCATGGTTGGAGAAGTGACCCAAGCCCTTGGAGGAGCCCAGAAGATCGTGAGTTGGATCCCAGACATTGGATGGTTGGAGATTGACTTTTGCTTTTGATTTTAACTGTGCCCTGATGTTTTTTCCTCTTGAAGTATTTTAGTGGAGACCATAGTTAAGAGACTTTGAATTTTAAAAGATATTGGACATTTTAAAGGGATTGAACTTTAACATACAAGACTGTGGGACTTTTAAAATTATCTAGATCTTGGTGATGAATAAGAAAGTAAAGGTTGAGGCTTAATAGTGATTTGTTTGTGTGTCAAGTTGACAAGGGGTCAATTGTACTGGCTTGTTTTGTGTGTCAACTTCACAGGCTGGAGTTATCTACCTCCACTGGCAAGGTAGAGATGCAGGACATTTTATGACTCTGCAAGGTGTGAGCCTAGGGTGGCCCTGGAGAAGGTGTGAGTAACAGATAAGTTAGAAGGCCTGACCAGGGAGGGCTATTTCACAGGCTTCCAGTCACCCGACCTTCACCTTCACCTCTTAGTGGGTGTGGTTTCCCCTGAAGTCCATTCAACCATGTCCCGCCCCCACAGCCTCGCGCAGAGGTTGCTGCTGCCCTCTGCTGGCCTGCCCGTCCCTCCCTATGAAGGGCAGAGCAAGAGGCTGGGGGCCGGGTCCCAAAGCCAGTGAGGCATTTGAGGGTCGGCAATTAGAAAGCAGCCTAAATCTGGTCCCAGGGCCCCGGGGAGGTGTGCCGCCTGGCATCTCCTACCACAGCGGCTCTCTCGTGGGTCTGCTCCATCTCTAAGAGGGGGGCACAGCGCTGTTCACACAGGTCCAGCTGACCCAGAAGCAGGTAGAGATGGGCCAGCTCCAGCACCACCTACGACAGACAAGACCAGACAGAGCAAGCAAGCAAGCCAGCGCCGCAGGCTCGCTCGGGAAAATCCTGCAACCACTTTTGACTCTGACTTCCCTCCCGGCCAGCCCGCCTGGCCTATCAGCTGGTTTCTAAAGCAGGCAGGCCCCTTGCCTCGGGCAGATGATGGCTCTTGCCCTCCCGTCCCACCAAATTTCCCTGCCATTCGGTCGGTTTTAGTAGCGGAATGAGATGAGGCCTGGCCAACCCACTAATCTTATCCTTCGGGCCTCTGCGCCTTCCTCTAGGCATTCCTCTGTGCCCCGGACACCAGGATAGATGGCAGGCTTGCGTTAGAGTCTCCCACACGCGTCTGTCTCACTTTCCTCTTGCCTGAGGGCAATCTGTAGGCAAGACTCATGACCTGCCCTAGCCCTAGCCCTACTGATGATACCAAGGCCTAGAACAGTCCCTGCTATGAGCGGTCTGTCAAAGGGTGAACAGTTGCCAGCTTTTTTTTTTTCTTCACACAATACACGTAGGTATATTTTTGAGATTTCATTTATCTCAGGCTGGCCTCCAACTCATTGTGTAGTCAAGGATGACCCCCTGCCTCCACCTCCCAAGTGCAGAGAAGGAAGGTTTGATGTGGTGTTGGGGACTGAACCCAGGACTTTGTGCACACTAAGCAATCACTCTTCCACTGCTGGGCTCTTTCTTCGGTGTGAACTTAGCGTGAACTGGTTCCTCATCTGGAGCCACACCCCTCCCACAACTCTCAGCTGGCTTGGAAACTCAGCTTGGGCTCCATTCCCATGCAGCCTGGCAGTCACAGCTCTTACCATCCCCCCTCACCCCAAGTGGCGGGAACCTGCGAAGGCCAGGAGATCCTGGCTTTCAGAGGCATCTTCCCCATTCTTGCCTCTATAGGTGGCCCAAGGATGGTCCTCCTAGCCTTCCTCTAAGAACTGTGGTAGCTGAGGACCCAGAGTCAATGGGAGCTGCTTCCAACCCTGGAGGCCTCCCTCCCCCTTTACACCTGCAGCTTCTCAGAGAAGAAAAACCTCACTCAGCAAGGACACCCCCAAACTCCTGACCCTGCCTCCAACTTCCAAAGGCTGAGGTGACAGATGTGTACCATCTTACTTGGTTTGTAAGCTACTGGGGTCTGAACCCAGGGCTTTGTGAATGTTAGGCAAGGTCTTTATCAAATCGAGCCACATTCGCCAGCCCTCAGGGTGTCACTCTGAGGGCCACACACCTTACTGTCTGTGGGCGAGTAGGCGAGGGCGTCCTTATAGGATTTCAGGGCGCTGTCGTAATCTTTCTCCGCCAGGTGATGTTCCCCAATCTGGATGCAGATGGAGGCTGCCAGCTGATTCTGGAAGGGGATCATTTCTGATTGCTCCAAAGGAACCCGCTTCAGTATCCGGGACTGGAGGTCCAAGGCCTTGGGGAACAGAAGAGGCTGGGTTCAGGAATGCCAGAGCACAGGCATTTCC
Organism: Mus musculus; assembly: GCF_000001635.26. Taxonomy (NCBI): domain Eukaryota; kingdom Metazoa; phylum Chordata; class Mammalia; order Rodentia; family Muridae; genus Mus; species Mus musculus. The sequence continues at coordinate 119,961,702 of NC_000075.6, read as the reverse complement.
AGTGTTCCAGGGCTGGCAGGGTCAGAAAGGGTGCCTTGAGGAGCTCAGGGCCATGCCCTCATCATGCATGAGATAGACTGGCTCTGCCCCTGGGGGCGGAGCAGAAGCACCTTGAGGCTGTGTCTAACTTGCCTTGCTGTCTTGCAGGTTAGAGCAACACACGAGAGGTGCACAAAGCAAGCTGGGTTTTTTTTTGTTGTTGTTATTGGTTTTATTTTATTTTATTATTTTTATTTTTTTAGTAACTGGTGATGTTTTACTCTTGAGACAGGGTCTCTTTCTGCAGCCCTGGCTGATGTGGAACTTGTTATGTAGACAGGGCTGGCCTCAAATTCACAGAGATCTGCCTGCTTCTGCTGCCTCTCTGCATCACCACACCCAGCTCAGGCTCCGTTTTTGTTGTTTTGAGACAGGCTGGCCTGGAACCCCTTATATAATCAAGGAGGACTTTGAACCTCTGACCCTGTGCCACATGCCTGTTTGATGTGGTACTGGAGACAGAATCAAGGGCCGTGTGCATGCTGGCAACTTAACCCATGTCCGTGAGCTGTGCTTTGATGGGTACATTTGCTCTGTGCCGCTCTCCTTTCTAGAATTTGAGGCACTTCTCACACATGTAACACACGAGTGGGTGAGGGGAGGAGCAAGAAAGACAGGCAGGTTTCAGAAGGTGCAGAAGGTGGATACAGACTAGCGCTGGGCTCCTCGGTGACAGGGAGACGAGTGGGGACTGGGGGTAAATAAGAGAAGTCACCTCAAGTGGTGGCATTGGTGGTGTCTCCCTCTAGAACCACACAGAGCATCCTGGGAACAAGTGGGAGCCTGCACTTGTGGGTGGAGAGGCAAGGCAGGAATGGCCAAGGGTGCTTGGATCAGGGATGGCTCGGTGTGGTACAGGCAGACATCAGATCTCAGCTTCCCCTCCCTGACTTATGGTAAACCCATTATGAGGTGGATACACATAAAGGACGCCCTGGTCCTAGCGTGCTGGCTGGCACACTCCTTTCACCTAGCACTTGGGGGGCAGACACAGGAAGATCTTTGAGTTCCAGCTCAGCGTGGTCTACTTCAGTGGTTCTCAACCTTCCTCATGCTGCAGCCCTTCAATACAGTTCCTCAGGTTGTGGTAATTTTGCTACTGCTGTGAATTATAATGTAAATATTGGTGTTGTCCAATGTTCTTAAGGTGACCCCTGTGAAAGAGTCATTCAACTCCCAAAGGGGTCGACACCCAAAGGCTGAAAACTGTTGGTCAAAATTCTTGGGCTGGAGACATGGCTCAGCAGTTAAGAGCACACGATGCTCTTGGAGAACATCTGAGTTCAGTTCTTAGCACCCACATAGGGCAGCTTACAACCACCTATAACTCCAGTTCCAAGGGATCTAATGCCCTGCTCTGGTCTCCACAGGAGTACACACACATATAGAAGGTAAAAATGCATACAGATAAAACGAAAAATGCATTGGGTATACCTAGCCCACTGGGCATCATAGCTCAGCAACAGTTACACTGTAGAGCATCAGGTGAGCCTGAGGGTGAGAGGTGAGCCAGAGGGTGAGCGGCCAATTGGAAGCTGATGCTCACTGCTGCTGCTAGCATGTGAGGCAACACCATAGACCTCCATCCCAGGAAAAGTAAAAATCCAGAACTCAAAGTACAGTTCCTATTGAGTGCACACTGCTTCCACACTATTAAAAGTTCTAGAACTCTGAGTTAAGTCACCGTAAGCCCTAGACACCTGTACTTGGCTTTGGGCTTTCGTCTTCTTGCCTTTGACCTGGGATACTGCCATCCAGAAGAACCACATTAAGGCTAGCCTGGGCTACATAGTAGTGAACTCAAGACCAGTCTGGTAAACACACTAAGACCCTGTCTCAAAAAACCTAGCTAGATGAGGGCTGGATAGATGACTCAAGTGGTTAACAGCACTGGCTGTTTTTCCAAGGGCCGTGAGTTCGATTCCCAGCATCCACATGGCAGCTTACAATGTAATGGGGTCTGATGTCCTCTTCTGGTGTGCAGATGGACATGCAGACAAAACACCCATACACATTAGATAAATATTAGAAAAAAATGGCTAGAACCAGGCATGGTTATTCACGTTTTAAACCCAACACAGTCTACATATGAATCCTAGGCCAGCATAGCCTACATAGCGAGTTCTAGGCTAGCTGGGGCTACATAGCAAGTCCTAAACCAGCTAGAGTTACATAGTGAGATCTTCTTTCACTAAAACAGGGTGTGGTGGAAAAAAAAACAAAAAAAAAAAAAACAAAGAAATCCCAGCATGCAAGAGAGAAGCAGGAATGAAGTTCAAAGTGATCTTCAGCTAGGTAGTGAGTATCCTAGGCTAGCCTGGGGCAGGAGAAAGGAAGGCGGGAGGAGAGAGGGGCCAACAAAGCTAGCGGACCTTTCAATGCAGACAGCCGCTGCGGCTGTAACACCTCAGATCATATCATCCTCTGTAAAGACATCTTACTTCTGGCTCTTCTCGCCCAGCCCAGCCCAGTATTCTCAGATTCGCCATCACTGATGGGCAAAGGTGTAGACTGAGGGAGCAGAGGCGAAGGGCCTGTAGTCCCGCCCCTTCCAGAGCCATCAGGAAATAAAGACCTTGGCCAGTTACCAGATTCAGGGTTTCCATCACCTCTTCCTTCTTGTGGCTCTTGTAAACCTTTGCCAACAAAAGCAAGCACTTGACCTCATTTATCATGGATGGGATGTCCTTGACCCCTAGAAGGAAACGCCAGTCAGTGTAGTCTGGCCCATGGGCTGATGGGGAGGGCTGGGTTTAGGTCCCCAGCTAATGTGGGACGGCCCGGGGGGTGGGGTGGGGGTGGGGACAGAGCTAGGAACGAGTTCCGATGCCACCTCACCTGAGTCTCGCTCCAAGGCCTGCTTCAGCACCTTCTCTGCCTTGTGGTATTTCTTCAGCTTGAGGAGGAGCTCGGCCAGCTCGCAGCACAGGAAGTCCTGCCCGCTGATCTTCTGGGCAGCCTCGTAGTAATTAATGGCCTTTTGTGCAAACAGGACATATGGGCATCAGTTTGGCTTCTGCATGGGGGTGGCTAATGCCATGTCCCTTGAGCAGCCACTTCATTAGACTGTCCCTCAGCACACAGATGTCCAAGATGAATGCCCCCGTGCCCCCCCCCCGCTCCCCACTTCTCCCCTCATTGGGCTCAGGCCTCAGTGGAGCAGGCTGCAGTGTAGGCTGGCTGAGATCACCACTGGTCCCATCCTCAACAGGTAGCCGGAGTGGAAACACTACTCTGACCCTTCCCATCTAGAGCCCTGACATATGGGCTTTCTTCCCTTCCCTGCATGGCTGGCCCTCCCCAGGGCAACCTCACCTTGGCGTACTGGTGGGTCTTCACGTAGGCCTGTCCGATCCTGCTGACCAAGGAGGCATCGTGAGGGTTCTTTCTATAGGCCTCGTCATACACCTCCAGGGCCTTCTCAGGCTGGTGGGGAAAGTATGGAAGGGGATGTCTTTTTCTCCCCTCACCCCTACTGGAGATGTGAATCTGGGGGCTAGTTAGCAAGGCTAGGTTCTCCCACTTACCTCCTGAATGTTCATGAAAGCGTCACCCAGTAGCAGGCTGCTGTGGGGGCCGGGCAGATGTTCACAAAGCTCCCTACAGGAGAAATCAACTGCAGCTCTCAGGCCCAGGCCTGCCTAATGCTCACCTGCTCACCATTCTTGAGTCACGGAGATCCTGGGGGAACCTTGAGAGCCATCTTAGCCAGGCTCTCACCTCCATCCCGGCCATAGCTGGGGGCCACCCCGGCCCTCCAGCCCTTCTCCATGAACAGCCACACTGTGTTCCGTGTTTCTTTGTTTGGGTTTGGTTGGATTTTGAGACAGGCAGGATCCAAGCGTGGGGTTACAGTCGTGGCCTGCCCCACCTGGTTTATGTCACAGGGCTTTGTGCATGGTATACAAGCACTCAATAACCAAGCTACATCCCTGGACACTCATCCTCTTCCTGAGGCGCTGAGACTGAAGCCAGCATACGCCTGGCAAGCGTGTCGCCACAGACCCCCACCCCACCCCCACTCCAGCCCCCCACTGTTCCCCGAGAACGTCCAATCCGGACAGGCTACACTGTCGATCAGTTTCTACACTCCCAGTTTTCCAACCTCCAAACTAGTTTTACCAGAGAAAGAGGCTGGGGAGGCCCCCTGAGATCATAACACCAACTCCTGGGAGACAGAGGGTGGGGGCCACCACCTTCCGCTCCAATCTCTCCTCACCCAGCCCACACTGGCCATCTCAGAGGCCCTGCACCATAGTTCTTCAAGGAAAGGCAGAGTGAGGGGCCAGAGTGTAAATGTGTTCTCGTTACGCCTTTGGCATCCGTGCTGGGATCCAGGCTCAGACCCTTCCAACAGAATGTCAGCCATCGGGACAGAGATGTGGGGGAGGGGCTGGCAGCAGGTCCTCAGAACTCACCCACAGGCAGGGAGACCTATGAGGTGCTCATACCTTGGTCTAATGTGCTCTGGGGATACACTCTGGAGGGAGACCCAGTTGAAGGTATACAACCTGAGGAATCCCCCCCACCCCCCAGCAGCCCGGGGCTCGGGGGTGGGGTGAAGGTGCCACCTGCTGTGGATGGAGCTTACACGTAGCAGCCAATGTAGAGGCGCACGTCCTTGCGAGTGTGCAGGTAGATACTGGCCATCTTCTCCTTGGCTTCTGTGTAGCAGGGTTGCTTGGGTGTGATACCTCTTAACATGTTCAGCGCCAGGTCCACGTTGCCCTTGCTCAGAGCCAAGTCCACGTTGGCGACCGTGATGCGCATCTCCTCTGGCGTGCCGCTGAACTCATTGATGGCGTCCTGCATGATCTTGGTGGCCTCGTGCTACGACGTGTGGGACCAAACAGACCCTCTCTTTGGTGTTAACCATGACAGGTGACCCAAGGAGAGTTCTACCACCTTCCCCATGCCTGGGTTCAGCTCAGAGCCTGGAGCTCCTGGGCCATCATGGCTCTGTACCACCTGCAGAGCAGCTGTGGAGGTAAGGTTCATCAGAACCCACATGGGGACAGCTCATCTGACCCCACCCTTTCCCCAGGAGTTTAGCTGAGGGACCAGACCTGACACCAGACACCTGTAATCCTAACACTTGAGGGGCTGAGGCAGGAGGATCGTACATTTCATGCCAATCTGGACTACACAGAGAGTTAAAAACAAACAAACAAACAAAAGACTGGGGGGGGGGGGCGATGAAATGGCTCAGCAGGCTAAGGCGTCCGTTGCTAAAGCTGTCGATGTGAATCCAATCCCCAGGACCAACATGATGGAAGGAGGGAGCCAACTCCCAATTTGTCTTCGGATGTCCACTCATGCATGATGTGACGCGCGTATAACAACATGTGCACGTGTTTACACACACAATAATAAACGAATGGTAAATCTTCAAAGTTAAAAAAACAAACAAAAAAACCAAACTGAACAATCAAACACTGCTCAGCTTTTTTTTTTTTTTTTTTTAAAGAAATGTTTATCTTTGCTGGGTGTTGGTGGCACATACCCTTAATCCCAGCACTCAGGGGACAGAGGCAAGCAGGTTTCTGTGAGTTCAAAGCTAGAAGCCTTCTCTATAGAATGAGTTCCAGGACACAGAGAAATCTTGTCTCAAAAAAACCCAGAAACAGAAAAAAAAGTATCTATTTTTATTCCATGTGTATGAGTCTCTTTCTCTCTTTCTCTTTCTCTCTCTCTCTCTCTGTGTGTATGTACACATCCCTTGTGCCTTTAGAGGCCAGAAGGAATTAGACCTTCTGGAACTGGAATTACAGATGGTTGTGAGCCACCATGATGGTGCTGAGAACTGAGCCCAGATCCTTGGCAAGAGCAGCCAATGCTCTAACCACCGAGTCATCTCTCTAGCATATGTGTGTGTGTATACACAGATATATACATGTTTTATTGTGTATATATATTGTATGTATGTGCATATATATGTGTATGTATGTGTATATATTATTTATATTTTTCATTTATTTATATAATTATGTTATTTTAGCACATATATATAAATACACACACACACACACACAGATATAAACAGTGTCTAATGTCTAAACTATGTAGCCCTGGTTGGCTTGACACTATGTAGACCAAGCTAACCTCCATGCTGGCCCCACCCCTTTTCTCAAGGCTCAAACCCATGACCTCAAGCTTGCATGGGAGGCACTCTGCCAGCTGAGCCACCTTCACAGTCCCTGTGTCTTGAAGGAGTGAGCAGTTGTTTTCTTCAGGCTAGTTTCCTGTCTTCATCAGGCTCATCACAGGGGAAGGTTACGGGCCCTGGTCATAGAGATGGCCCAGGACAGACCACATCCTGTGAGTTGGCAAGGCTACTAAGGCCAGGGCATCGTACAGACTCCAGCCTCGAGGAGTCTTGCTCTTGCCTCTTGCCAAGGCTGGGAGAGCTCTGTGAGTTTGAGGCCAGCTTGGTCTACACGGTGAGCTCCAGGCCAGCCAATCATACATAGTGAGACACTGTCTCAACCAAACCAAACCAACAGAAAGGGTTGGAATCATAGCCCAAGTTAACATCAGGCACAGTAGGAGCTTGGCCCCCAGGCTGATCTCCTGGGGCCTCTAATGTGCTCCAGGGAAGGGGAGCAAACACATCTTTCTCTCTTCCTCTTGCCTTCTTTTCTTTGTTGTGTGTCTCTGTGTGGGGTGCGCATGCACGTTCCCACTGAGGGGTGGAGGCGTGAGTGTGCTCTCCCTGCTCATTCATGTCTGCGTGAGAGCCTGACAGAAATGTTCCTTCGCTTGTTCTCCACTCTGTTTACTGAGGCAGGTCTCTCACTCTGAGGCTAAAACTCTCAGATGAATTGTGGGTTCTGAGGATTTGAACTCTGGCCCTCAGGCCTTCACAGCAAGCTCTTTATCCACTGAGCCCAATCCCCAGCCCTGGCATTTCTTACCAGTTCCCCATTCAGTCGGAGAGCCTCTACTAGCTCTAGCAGGATGGATGCCCGCTCGCTGGGCCGAACGGAGGGGCTTTGGGACTTCCTGCCCTCTTCTGCCTTCGAGGTGGGAACCTTTATGATCATTTTTAAGGTCTTTATGGCCTCGGCATAGTCGCCCGTCTTATTGAGGGCCCTGGCTTTGATGAAGTGGTAGAGGGGATGGTCTCGGACCTAGGAGAGGCAGGGCAGAGTGGGGTCTAGCTTACACCCCTGCTGTCATACAGCAGCCCCAGGAACTTCTCCAGGGGAGCTGGGGAGCCAGCCCTGCCTGCCGGTTAGCAGAGGGTCTGGGGGGAACGCGTATGCCTTTATGTGGCTTCCCCCCTCCCAGGCAACTGTCCGGAAAAGGGTGCAACAGTTGGGTGGGCCACACAGTGTGGCGCGCTCCCACCTGGAAGTTGTGGCTGACACCCAGCTCTAGGCAATGGGAGCACATGGCGAAGTTGCCCTGGGCCAGGTAGATCTGGGACATGAGGAGGTGAGCATCCACAAATGTGGGGTCCAGCTCCAGGCAGCGCTGCAGGGTGCTCTGCGCATTTTCCAGCTCTCCTAGGAACAGGAAACACAAAGTCTGTGTCCAGGGATCTTCAGGAGCCACCCCAAGGACCCGCCCAACAAGTAGAGGGAGGGAGACTGGATTGCACAGGTGCAGCCTTTCGGAAGTCTCAACATTGGTGTCTCACCCAGCTTTAAAATTTTGAGTGTGTGTGTGTGTGTGTGTGTGTGTGTGTGTGTGTGTGTGAGTGAGACTCCTCAGGAGACATTCACCTTGTGTTGAGACAGGGTCTTTCTCTGACCTGGAGCTCACCGAGTAGGCTAGGCTAGGCAACCAGCAAGCCCTTGGATCCCACTGTATCTCTACCTCTCCTGCACTAGTTCTACAAGTATGGGGTCGGACTCAGGTCCTCTGCTTGCAAGGAAAGCACCCGATGACCGAGCTCTTTCCTCTGCCCTGCAAGGCCTGTTGGAAAGTCTAACTTAGCCGGGGGCGTGGTGACGCACGCGTTTACGTGGGTGACACATCCCAGCATCCTGAGTTCCAGGACAGCCAGGGCTGCACAGAGAAACCCTGTCTTGAAAAAACAAAAACCAAAAAAACCAAAAAAACCAAAAAAAGAAAAGAAAAGAAAACAACAACAAAAATGAAAAAAAGAAAAGAGGAGAGAAAGTCTGACTTGACTTAGTATCCACATGACCCTGTAAGGCTGGTATCCTGATCCTTGCTAGTTTATCTTTCTTTCTGGTGGTGCTGGGAATCGAACCCAGGATCTCAAGCATGCTAAGCAGGCACTGTATCTGCCTAGGCCTTGACATACTATCTTTTGGATGTGGGATTTGGGATGTGGTCATGCAGGTCATTTAGCTGGAGGGACAAAGTCTTCATTTAAAAAGAAGACTTCTCTTGCCGGGCAGTGGTGGCGCACGCCTTTAATCTCAACACTTGGTAAGCAGGGGCAGGCAGATTTCCGAGTTGGAGGCCAGCCTGGTCTATAGAGTGAGTTCCAGGGCTACACATGGAAACCCAGTCTCAAAAAAAAAAACTAAAAATAAATAAATAAATAAAATAAAATAAAAAATAAAAATAAAAAAAAGAAGACTTCTCTTCACGGAGGTCTGAACTCCTGACGCTGGGAGACTTGGGGCCGCTTTGAAGCCAGCTGCAGCCCAGTTTGACAATGGCAGCTTAACGCCTGGGTGCTGTGGGCCAGGAGGTGCATTTTCTCCCTCTGTAGCCAGGCCTCTCCACAGCTGCTGCCTGGAGTCCCTCACCTGGAGGTTGGCCTACACCTCTTTTGGGTCTCAAACTCCCTCATCTTTTCTTTTCTTGTGTGCTGTGGAGAAAGGAAGAGGTCACCATGGCAACCTAAGCACTTGGAGACTTAGCTTTGGTCCCAAACCTGTTGGTAGCTTCCAGTGCCTCTGGGACAGCCCTTCCCTGGCCTTGAACCCAGGAGACCTTGAAGCTTAGAGTAAATTTGGCACGGAGACCTTGAGTATGAAGACTTAGGAGCCCTCAGATGAGCAAAACCACTCAACACAGAGCTCACTGGAGACCAGGGAAGGACTGAGTGTCAGAGAGAACAATGGGGCATCCGTGGAGCCTGCTTTCCCTTTCTCCCCAGTTGCCTGAGCTGTGATGCGGGAGGAGCTAGCAGACCAGGGGGTGCCTCAGTGACCCTCTGAAAGCCCCACACACCAGCCTCACTAAGTCACTCTTCTTACCCATGTCTTTGCCTTGGCCTCCTGCACAGCAGCGTTCTGTGATGTGCATATGTATGTATGTATATATATATATATGTATGTATGTACACATGTATGCAGGTGTGTATGTATGTCACATATAGGAAAAGTACCCCAGGCAAGGTTATTCTCCAGGATATAACCCTAGGGCTCAGTGTCTTCTGGGACTCACTGCTCACCTGAGAGGAACTTGACCTGAGCCGTTACATACAGTGGCTCCATCATGGCCGGGGCCACCTTCACCACAGGACTCAAGATCATGGCGACTTGTTTAAGAAGTGGAGATACGAGCTGGCCGGGTGACCGGGGCTGTGGGAACACCAGGGGATAAATGTGTGGTTCACCTTATTCTGCCTCCTACCTCCTCCTCTTTCTAAAAACCTTTCCCCTGGACAGGGTCTCATGTAGCCCATGACTGCCTTAAATTCCCTGTGCAGCCATGGACAATCTTGAGATTTTTTTAAAAAAAGATTTATGTATTTATATATCTCATGTATCTGGGTGTTTTGTCTGCACATCTATCTATCTGAACACCAGAAGAGGAAGTTGGATCCCATACAGGTATAGACAGTTGTGAGCTGCCATACAAGTGCTGGGAACTGAACCCTTGACCCCTGGTTGAGAGCCAGTGCTCTCCAACCACTGAGACATCTCTCCAGCACCAACATTCTTAAGCTTCTGATGTTCTTTCCTCCTCCTCCGTGCTGAGATTATAGTTCCTATCAGGATACAGGCAGGTGCATGGCCCGTGGACCACCCACCCAAACACCGTCCCTGCTCCACACCTTCAGAAAGGCCTGGGAGCCTGGGAGCGATGCAAAGCTTTGACCTCACCCGGGACATCCAGCTCTGTACTAGAACAGCCTCTGAGGTCATCTGGCTTCAACTCGGTCCAGTTTGCGAAGCACTGGGGCTGTGACTGTTGTTCAGTGGGTGGGGTGCTTGCTTTTAGTTAAAGCACCGAGTTCCATACCACAGGCTGGATGTGGTGGCACACACCTGTAATCCCAGCTCTAGGGTGAGCAGGCAGGAGGATCGGGAGTTCAAGGACATCCCTGGCTATGGAGTAAATACACTAGAGACTAATCTTGGCTATAGGAAACCCTGTCTTTTTCTTTGTTTGTTTGTTTTTTTGAGACAGGGTTTCTCTGTATAGCCCTGGCTGTCCTGTAGACCAGGCTGGCCTCAAACTCAGAAATCTGCCTGCCTCCGCTTCCCAAGTGCTGGGATTAAAGGTGTGTGTCACCATGCCAGGCTTTGAAACCCTGTCTTATAAACAAGTCAACAAACAAACAAACAAACCCCAGGAAAACACTAGCCCCCTGCTTGCTTGCAGCTCAGGCTGGCTGGTGCCTGGCCAGGGAAAGCCCTCACCTCTATCTTCATGTGAGCACCACCTACACCTGTACTTTAGCCCCTGCCATGGAGATTGGTTCCCCTAACCTGCTTGGGGCAGAAATGCAGATACTCCTTGGCGATGCAGACCAGAAAGAGGGGGTCCAGCTTTTCAAAGTACTCGGGGCTCAGGGCCAGACCCTGCATGCTGGAGAAGTGCACTTCCACCGCCTCCTTCAGGAGCGCCGTGGCCTCCTGCTCCAGCCTTTGCTTCTTAGCTGCTACGAGGGCTTGCAGGAAAACCAGCAACTGTGCGAGAGAGGCTTGGGCTCAGGCGAGCTGAGGCTGGCCCCGAGCAGTAAGGTGGGCCACTTTGATGGCCCTCTGCTGGAGACCCCCCTCCCAGCCATCCTTGCCCATTAGCTCTGACCTCAGACTTCCCAAGGGACTGCTGCACCTCCTTGAGGAACTCCAGCTGGTGAGCAGCCTCCTCCAGCTGGCCCTGTAGGATCTGGCACCAGATGCTCCCTATAGATGAACGAGAATGAAGCTGGGCAGGCAGGCAGGCAGGCAGCAGAGCCAGCAGCCCTGCAGAGCGGCAGAGCCAGGGGCAGGACTGAGGAGGAAGGAGGCACCCCAGGCTGTGTCCTCATGTCTTTACAAACTGAAGAGGGGGCAGGGAACGGAAGCAGGAAGACAACAATGATCCCTCATTCATATGTTAGCTTTAAAATCAGCTCCAGTGATAACCACCATTAAGAACTTGGGGCTTAACCCTTCGGACATTTTTCTAAGTATTTGTTATTAATGTACACACAGCTACTCAAAGATCCACATTTGGGGGTCCAGGGTATAGCGTGCACGAAGCCCTGGGTATGTGTGTGCAATGCGCATGAGCATGTCTGCCATGTTGCACTCGTGAGGGTCAGAAGGCAACCAGTGGGAGCCAGTTCTGTCCTTGGTGGGCCCTGGGGACTGAACTCAGGTCATCAGGCTTGCTGGTGGCCACTTTACCCACGCAGCCATCCTGCCTTCCCTGCTAAGAATTGAGACATATCATTCGTTCCAGTCTCAGACACATTCAATCTTACCAGTCCAATGTGACAGGGCGAGCTGGAGGTAGACACAGCTGGTAAGAGCGCTGCGGTTCCGGCAGAGGACCTGAGTCAGGTTCCTAGCACTCACAAGAGGGCTCGAAACTGCCTGCAACCGCAGCTCAGGGGATCCGACACCCTCTTCTGACCCCTGTGGGCACCTGCGCTCCCTCTCCCACTCAGGGGATGAGTTCTAGTCCATATTCTTTTGATTATTAGGGGGAGTGAACATTTTTATAGTTTTTAGTTAGTAACTTTTTATTTTATTTTAATTGTTTTAAAGGTTTATTTATTTAATGTATATGGGTTCACTGTAGCTGTCTTCAGATACACACGAAGGGGGCATCCTATCCCATTACAGATGGTTGTGAGCCACCATATGGTTGCTGGGATTTGAACTCAGGACCTCTGGAAGAGCAGTCAGTGCTCTTAACTGCTGAGCCACTCTCCAGCCAGTTAGTGACTTTAATTAGATTGTGAATTTCCTATTTGCAGCCTCACCCCACCCCCTGCCTTTTGTTTGGGGTGATTTTTTTTTTATGGTGGTGGTGGCAGACACTCTACTAGGCAATGTCCACCAGTTTCTTTTTATATACTAGGGTGATTAACTTATTTTTAATCATTATTATTTTCAAGACGGTGTCTCATGTAAGCCTAGGCTGGCCTCAAACTCTACAGAGCTGAGGGTGATCTTGAACTCACGATCCTCTCCTCCCAGCTGATGGTGCCCTTCACTTCAATCACTGGGAAGTCCCAGGCTTTGGGGCTTGACTTTGCTTCCTAGAGGCCCCCTGATTTGCGTGACCCACTGGACAACCCCTGCCCTGCACACTGCTTGCAGATCCAGAAGTACAAAGACTGAGCCTGGGGTAGTTGGTAGAACTTGCAAGCTCAGGCTGGCACCTCCCCCTGACTTGCCCCTCTGGGTCAGCTGAGATGGGGACTCCAGCAAGTGAAGGGCTGAGCTTGTCCTGGGTCAGATTGGTGTGAGGCAGACTTGTAAGCAGCTGGCTTCCCTCTGGTTCCCTGCCGGGGCCTTCCCTGAAATGAGGAAGCTGGGAAGGAGTCAGTGTGGTGAGTGAATGCCTCAGGAGATCTGCCTGTGTGCTGAGCCGTGCTGAGACTTTCATGGCGGTGATGAGGGGTCCTCTGGGGCAATACTCTCTTCCCTCCAGTTCTCTGTAAGGGTCTCCTTGAATGTTCTCACAATCCACTTCCTGGATATCTGTCCCACTGTGAGCTTTTGCTCTCTGCCTCTGATACCCTGATATTCCCTGGGACTCTTTGGAGAAAGCTGGTCTGCTCATTTTGTTGTTTTCTGAAGACAGGGTCTCTGGGTGGGGAGGATGGTCTTGAACTCAGAATCCTCTGCCTCAGTCTTCAGAGGTCTGGAGTGGCAGACATGGCCACCATGCCCAGCTTTGGTCTTTGGCTGGCTCACCCCTGCCTATGTTGGCTCACAGGTTTCTAGTCATGCTTGGACTTCCCGAGCGTGACACTGTCTGCCTCTGAGGTTCTTGAAACTTCTGGTCTGCTAATGTCACTTTTCCCTTCTAGCACACTTGCAATGGAGTCTTCTTTTAAATTCCCTTGTTTGCTTGCTTGTTTGTTTATCGTGGCCCTGGCTGTTCTGGAGTTCTCTATGTAGACCAGGATGGCCTCAAACTCACAGAGATCTGACTGTCCCTGACTCCCGAGGGCTGGGATTAAAGTCATGTGTCACCACATCCAGCTTGGAGTCATCTTTTAAGAATGCCATCAGGGCTGGCCAGAGTGCTCGGCAGATAAAGGTGCTCGCTGCATAAGCCTGGTGACCTGACTTGGATTCCCTGGGACCGACATAAAGGTGGAAGAAAATCAAAGATGTCCTCTGGTCTCCATATGTGTGCCACGGCATTGTACAAATGCACACTAATAAATAAAATAAAACAAAATCAAATCAAAGCCTTCATGTTCTATGCCTGTAATGCCAACACTGGGGGCAGAGGCGGGAGGGCTGGCTCAAGGCCATTTTCAGCTATATTAAGTTTGAGGTCAGGCCGTACTACAAAAGATCTTCTCTCTAAATAATAGATAGATAGATAGATAGATAGATAGATAGATAGATAGATAGATAGATGGATGGATGGATGGATGGATGGATGGATGGATGGATGGATGGATAGATAGATAGATAGATAGATAGATAGATAGATAGATAGATAGATAGATAGATAGATGATGGAGGAGAGGTGTTGGTGTGAGGGCCTAATGTGCTGACCAGAAAGTTTTAACTGCTCTGATAACTACACTATCTCTCAGGGAGGCCTGAGCTTAGACCAAGGGACCTCAATACTCAGCCCCTCAGGGCTAGCCAAGAACAGTTGCTCCAAGCACTGAGCCAGCTTCCTCCACCCCAAGCAAACCCCAGTGCCCCAGAGAACACAGAGAGACTGGAGTTGAGCTGTTAAAAAAAAAAAAAAAGTATAGAAAAGTCGGGGATGCCAGCTGGGAATAAAGGAAAGGGTGATGTCACTTAATTTGTAGAGAGCTTCACTATGTATAAAGCCCTGGATTAAAAATACAGCACCAGCCAGGTGTGGCGGTGCACACCTTTAATCCCAGCACTCAGAAGGCAGAGGCAGGTGGATTTCTGAGTTCGAGGCCAGCCTGGTCTACAGAGTGAGTTCCAGGACAGCCAGGACTACACAGAGGAACCCTGCCTTGAAAAACCAAAACCAAACAACCAAACAAACAAATAAAGAAAATTAAAAATTAAAAAGTGGAGCCTTTGGGAAAGTCATTTGATCCTTACACACAAGATAAAGCAAGTTATCAGGACAGACAGTAAAGAAACCTGCAGAGAGCTCTCAGAGGGAGGTCAGGATGCATATACAAGTGTGTGTGTGTGTGTGTGTGTGCATGTCAGGGGGTGGGGGGCAGAGGACATCTCCACTTCTGGCTTGTGGGAACCAAGAAGGGGCAGGACCACCAGAATGAGCATCAGACTACCACTCTCCTGGTAAAGTAGGATTTGGGTGCCACAGCTGTGCCATGGGTCAGTGTGGACGGGATGGTGGTTCCCAATTGGTCCTGAACCTTCCAACTAACTGTATTGGTGGGTTCACAGGAAGACTCCATGGTACAGTAACCCCCAAACTCACACGTGGTCTGGAGAGAATGTTCCTAGGCACACACCCCACTGGGCTATCACCCTGCCCTGCCCAGCCCAGCCTTCAGAGACCTGCCAAGGCAGCCAGCCTGTTCTCCTCCAGCTTCATGGCCTCCTTGTACCACAGACAGGCTTCCTTCACTTGTTGGTGTAGGATGAAGAGGTAGCCCAGCTCTGTGGCCACAAGGGCACAGGAAGGTGTGGCCATAAAGATGCGCTCCAGGAAGCCGCTCACAAGCCGATGGACCACCTGGTGCCTCCCACACTGCCAAGAGTGGACATATGGGAACAAAGAGTCTTGTCAGCCCAATGTGCCTGGGTGAAGATACATCAGATGTGTGTGCGTGTATGTGTGTGTGGAGGGGTGGGGGGTTCACAGCTGGGGAGGTCCCAAAGAGCCCATGAGGCATCTGGGATTTTTTTCTATCTATCTATCTATCTATCTATCTATCTATCTATCTATCTATCTATCTATCTATCTATCTATCTATCCATCCTCTGGCCACAGGCTCTTCTGGATGTGCCCTTGGCTGGTCACAGTAACTGATGATCTCGGTAGTTACCTACAGGTTGTTTTGTTTTAGTAACAGGGTCTTCTGTAGCGCAGTAGCCCAGGCTGGCTTTGAACTTGCTATGTAGCTGAGGCTGGCTTTGAACTCTCTATCCTCTTGCTTCTACATCACAGGTGCGTACCACCACTCTCAGCCTCCTACCAGGAGGCGTTTGCTTTTGTTTGTTTGTTTCTAGTTAAGGCTTGTTGAAAAGCTTGTTTATGAGAAGTAGCCATGGCAAACCATGTCCGTTGCCACTTGAGGACAGAGCTGAGAAATTCAGACACTCGGACACACACATGGAGGGCGACAGTCACCCAGTGGCACCTAGGAGCCCCAGTCTGGTTCCTGCAGCCCAGGGGTTGGCCTGATTCTTCGTTTTCTTCCTGCAAACCTTGCTTGGGAGGTGAAGGCTTTACAAAAGACAAACTCTATGGCAACTTGGTCTGTTTGGACCTTTGACGTCACAGGCCCAGGTGGGCTGTCGGTCAGGTTACTGCCAGGAGGAGGTGGGTCACGGCTGGTGTGATTCTGCGAAGCAGATGCAGGTACCTTCTCTCCCTAGTAGGGGCACCACTGTAAAAGCCCTTCAGACCCCAACTTCCTGGTCACTGTGGCGCCTCCTAGTGGCCGCATCATGTCACTGTTTGCAGCCAGAGAAGGGCAGAGGCCCAGGCAGAAGGAGAGGGGGTTGGGTGCTTGGAGCATAAAGGGCAGGGGGTAGGTCAGAAATGGGGCACCACCTACTTACCAGCCTGCTGATTACAAGGATCTTCTTAAGATGTAGGTTTGGATTGTGGGGCTCTCCAGTCTCTAGCGCCTTGATGAGGTTTCTGACCCGGTCGGCAGCCTGCGGGGACAACAGGCAATGTTGGGGGCACAGCTTGGCTGGCAGAGTGCTTGCCTTAGCACGCATGAGTTCTTGTTTCTCCAAGGGATGATGTCAGGGTCCTTTTCAAGGGTTTTCCCCTGGGACACATCTCAGAGCTCTACAGATGGGAGAACTTCCTTTCTCTGCATTGCTGGCCTTGTCAAAGGATGGTGTATGTCCCACTATTCAAAAGCCAGGGCTGGGTTTGGGTGTGGGCTGGGGCTGGGGTTGGGGCTGGGGTTGGGGTGCAGTGGGTTCCTCCTCGTATTGTATCTGTTCATTGCTCAGCTGAGTCAGACTCCTGCTCTCTGTCTGTCTGTCTTTTTTGGACGGACAGGGTTTTGACCTGAACTCATCTCTGATCATCCTGCCCGACTCCTGGGATTACAGATGTGTCCCCAGGCTGAGCTTCTGAGTCTTGAGGCAACTTACTCTGTCCGTGTTCCCTTCTTTCACCAGCTCGTGCACAGCTAGAATTTGCCAGGCATCAATATTGTTTTCGTCTTTTTCAAGGATTCTGCAATAGAAAGGGAAGTCATATGAACTGATCGTATTCACAGCGTGGCCGGACGGGATGCTAGAAGGATCTGATTTCATTTTAACATCCATTCCTACTTTTTATTTTTAGACTTGTGTTTTAAAAACAATTTATTAAGAGGCTGGAGAGATGGCTCAGCGGTTAAGAGCACTGGCTGCTCTTCCAGAGGTCCTGAGTTCAATTCCCAGCAACCACATGGTGGCTCATAACCATCTATAGTGAGATCTGGTGCCCTGTTCTGGCCTGCGGGCATACATGCTGGAGGAACGCTGTATACATAATAAATCTTTAGAAAAATTTATAAGGGGCTGGAGACATGGCTCAGTGGGTAAGAGCACTGACTGCTCTTCCGAAGGTCCTGAGTTCAAATCCCAGCAACCACATGGTGGCTCACAACCATCCATAATGAGATCTGACACTCTCTTCTGGTGTGCCTGAAGACTTAAAAAAATTTATAAGAAAACATAATTTATTAATTTTATATTGCGTGCATTGGCGTTTTGCCTGCCCTTTTGTCTGTGTGAGGGTGTCAGATACCCTGGAACCAGAGTTACAGACAGGTGTGAGCTGCCACGTGGGTGCCGGGAATTGAACCTGAGTCTTCTGGAATAGCAGCCTGTGCTTTTAGCTGCTGAGTCATCTCTCTGGCCTCTTCAGATTTTTTTGTTTGTTTGTTTGTATTTCAAGACAGGGTTTCTCTGTGTAGCCCTGGCTGTCCTGGAACTCACTTTGTAGACCAGGCTGGCCTCGAACTCAGAAATCCGCCTGCCTCTGCCTCCCAAGTGCTGGGATTAAAGGTGTGCGCCACCACTGCCTGGCTCAAGATAAAAATCTTAAAGGGCTGAGGCTATAGCTCCCTGGCAGAGCGTATACACAAAGCCCTGTGTTCCACCGCCAGCACCCCAACCATCTAAAAGGGAGGATTCCTGGCAAGTAGTGCGTCCCTCACCTTTGTCCGGTTTCTATCGTCTGATCCCAATCCTGCCGAGCCAGGAACAGCTTCATCTTCAGGACTAAAGCGGGCAGGAAGTTGCTGCAGGCCAAGGTGACCTGGTTCGCCACCTCCAGGGCCCCAGAGAAGTTCTGTTGTGTCATGAAGTACGTTGCCTGGGGGAGAAGACCTTCCATGTGATGCCGGGTCCTGTTCACTTGTTAGGGGGAGGGGAGATCACGCTGGGCACTGCAGATCCTTCTGGCTGGGCCCGTAGCCCAAAGGCCCAGAGTTTAACTGTGGGGGGCCTACCTGCCAGCTAGGCTGGGAAGCTGCTTATTGTTTGTGTCTGGGGATCCTGGCCTCCTCAGCAGCCCAGTGTCAGTTACTGCTTCCCCCTGGGGTGCCCTACCAGGAGTCCTGAGGCCAGGGCAGGACTTCCAAAAAGGCTTAAGGGCCAGGATGTAGCTCAGTTGGCAGAGTTCTTGCATGTGGTTTTCCTGTCTCTCTCCTTCCCCTTTCCTGTGACTTAAGGATTTTGTAAGGACAGACAGACACACAGAAGATAGTAAGAGAACAGTTTTCTTCCCTCAAACACTAAGTCAATGAGGGTCATAAAAGAAAAAAAAGATTTTCATTCAAATTAAGATCAGAAATTCAAAACATGTAAAGTATACACCTTCCTTTTCTGGTGGCCGTTGAGTAACGTTAACAAGTGGGGAGATATCTGGGGGGTAGTAAAAGTCAGAGGTGCAGAAGAGACAGAGAGCCAGGCCAAAGGGGAGGAGGGTCAGAGGTCACAGTCCCTGGCAGGACCAAGAGGGTCTCCCTGGTCCCTCCCACTCTTGTCTGACCTTGTGTCTTGCCAACATTTGGGAGGTGGAAGCAGGAGAACCGGGAGCTCAAGGCTAGCCTTAGCTACATTAGTGAGTACAAGGGCCAGCCTTGGATAAGTGAGGGCCTGTCTCAAAACAGGAGCTAGGGATGTAGCTCAGTGGCAGAGTGCTTGCCTAGTGTGTGCAGAGCCCTGGGGTCAACTCCCTGGCTCGCCAAACAATACAACACACACCCAGAAGGATGGTCACACGGAGCTGGAAGGAGTTGGGCTCTGGACTGCTGTGACCCTGGGCTGCTTGCTGGCTCTGGATCTCAGATCTGGCCTGAGGTCACCTGGCAGACCTCTACCTCCAGAGACCAGACCGGGGACTCCCGGCTAGGCTTGCTCGTGGCACCTCTGCGCCCCCACTCCTACCCTCCCCACCCCCCAACCTGCACGCCCCGCCCCCTCAGCCGCTCACCTTGCCCATGAGCCCTAGCACATCTTTGGTGTCTTGAGTTCCTTGTTCCAGGTACTTGATGGATTTCTTCACAACGTGGGGTTTACTGGAGGTAAGGTCCACCCAGCCTTTGAGCACATAGCCCTGGGACAAGAACAAGGGGAAAGGTGAAGTTCTGCGTCCTGTCCAGCCTCTGCCCCAGCCGCTGGTGCCCTGCCCTCCACCTGGTAGGCCGCATCGTCTTGTGCAGATCCCGCTGGGAGGCTCCTCTGCCAGGTGGTGTCCCCTGCCTGCACTGCCTGCAACACCCTGACACCTCTTACTTTCCAGATCGGGCCTCATACATCTGGTAAAGGACTTGGTTACAGCTTAGCCTGGGAACCCCCATCCCACACCCAGGGGCCTGGTTTTCACGCATCTCTACCACTCTTCACAGCTCTTCATTGCTCCTTATGGAGGGACGCCCTCGCCCCTCTCCCCATGTCCTGGACACAGGCAGTCAGGTTACCAGTACTGGGGCTTGGGTAGGACTGCTCTTGCCCTCTGCACACCCTCTTCCAGTTACAGGGAGGGCCGGGCCTGGGGAGTGCGCACCACCATATGGATCCCAGAGATCAAACTCCGGTCATCAGGCTTGGCAGCAAACGCCTTGGCTCAGCAGATGCCTGAGCCATCTTGCCAGCCGGATCGTCTGGTTTTCTACAGGTCAGCAACTGATTCAAGATGCTTAAAGAGTGCTGGGACGAAGCCCTGGCCTGCTCCCCTAGAGGACTTTGGTTCTGTTTCCAGTACCCACGCGGAAGCTGACAAACGCCTGTCACGCATGTGGTGCAGACACAACACCCATACACGTCAAAAATAAGTTCAAAACAAAAATTGAAAAAAAAAAACGTGGTACTGCAATGCATGTGTATGGGAAGCCCTGGGTTTCAGCCCTGTGTGGAATAAGACAAGGCATGGGATAGCCTTAGAATCTCAGTACTCTAGAGTTGGGAGGCAGGCGGATCAGAAGTTCAAGGCCACCTTTGCTACAGTGCGAACTGTCTGAGACCTTGTCATGAGATCTCATTGCAGAACCCAGGCCTTGAGTACAACAGCTGCTACCACCATTCTCAGAAGCAGCTGTGGCCACCCACTCATAGGCTGGTCTCCTTGCTGTCCATCACTAGAGGAGGAGTTGGGAGGGTCATTTAGACCTGCCTGTGCCTCACTTTGGCTCACTGCCAGGCGTATGTTTTTGTCCCCACGCCCACCCCGAGACAGCATTTTTTTTTTTTTTTTTTTTTTTTTGAGACAGCATTTTTCTGTGTAGCCCTGGCTGACCTGGAACTTGCTCTATATAGACTGGCCTCAATCTCTGGGCGTGAGACCGCTATAATGCTGCTTTGCTTGGCCGCGGCTGACACCCTCCTGTACCTCTTTGGAGCCGCTGGAGACCTTCAACATGTGGTCAACATACTCCCTGGCCTTGTCGTGGTGACCCATGAACCAGAGGAAGAGGCTGGCGTAGTACAGAGCAGTGCTGCTGGCTGACCTGCGAATTTCCTTCAAGCTGCTCTCCAGTTCCTGAACTGCTTCTATGTCTACATCGAGGAGGAGGAGGAGGAGGAGGAGTGAGGAGTGAGGAGCGGATGTCCTCTTCTGATGCATTGTACCCTCTCTGCACCAGCGACGCTGCCCACATCCTTGGAGTTGTGTATACTTGAGCGCAGTTTACTGTCCGGGAGGCCCCACCCCACCCCATGTCCACCAGGGTGTCAAGCAGACGGACTAACCCTGAGTTCCTGACTGAGGCTCACAGTCCATCCTGAGTGAGAGATGGAAGTCTCCACTAGCACCTCTCTCTGACTCCCTAGAGACCTCAGACTGGGGGCACAATTAGAATGGCTGGGTTTATTTATTTTTAAAACTATCTTGGTGAGGAATGAAGATGTTTTCAAGATTCCTGGTCTGGGGAGATGGTCCCTTTTGTCATGCTTTCTGCCTGCTCCCTCTCTGTTGGCTTCAGACATTAGGCCCTCTCAGAGGCCTGTGGGGTGAGGGTGAGGGATAGCCTGTTTTGGCTGGCTAACAGTAGATCTAAGTCGCCTGTGCGTGGGTGCCTTCTTCAACGACTCTTGCAAGCCTGTGTCCCTGCAGTGGCTTTTCCTCCCCTTGGGGCCCAGTCTACCAAACATGGCCACGCTCACCGATGGTGTCGCAGGATTTGTGAGCAGAAAGCAGGGCGATGACCGCGCACAGGGACGTGTCTGGGTGGCTTTGGATGCCTTCCAGCTCGCTGATGGCATCGTGGATGTGGTCTGCAGAAAGAATGTACATAGTCTGATCCTGGGGCTCCAGGCACACGACACAGGGTTCCTGTTGGTCGCTGCCTGCTTTCACACACGAAATCCAGAACACAGTCTGATGCAAAAGCTCCTCGGGGGGCCTGCATTTCCTGGAGGGTGAAGGTCTCTGAAGGCCATTGCCACCATGGTCGGGGCCAGCAAGGGGAGGTCCATGTGTGTACCTGTGCGTGCCGGTCAGAGGACAGACTTAACTGATTTTCTTTAGGCACCATCTGCCTTGTTTGATAAATAATGTAAATATTTTATGTGTGTGTAGGAGGCCAGAAGAGGACGTAAAATCCACAGGAACCGGAGTTATCGATGGTTACGAGAGCTGCCTCGTGGATTCTGGGGATGGAATCAGAGTCCTCTGTAAGAGCGGCAAGTGCTCTTAACCGTTGATCCATCTCTCCAGCCCCCACTTTCTATTTTGTTTTTGAGAAAGGTTCTTTTGTATATCGGGCACTTGAAATTTGATACACAGTCTAAGGTAATGTCGAACTTCCAGAGCCTCCCGCTTCCGCCTCCCATGTGCTCCACTACATCTGGCCGACTGGTTGAGAAACTTGAAACCTAGAGATGTGCCTGAGAGCGAGCCTGGGCACTTTAGAGGGACTGGAGTCAGTTTTGAGGAGGGACCGAGCACTCCCACCTGGTTGTTCAAGGCCTACCGATTACATTTATCCCACATGTCCCTAATGTTAGCTACAGGGTGCTTGGACAGTTCTCAGCACCCAGGCTCTGTTTAAGCCCCACTCCCTCACATCTGAACCTTCCAGTGCTTACACCTCCCACTTCTCTTTTCCTCCAGATCCAACTTCCAAGCCCGAGACGGGTTAAACAGTCCTAGCCTTCTCTCTCTTAACAACCCATTTTATAGATAGGGATACTGAGCCTCATGGCAGGGGGCAGTGAGACACGATCTCAAAAGCTAACCTGATATATAGACTTTACAGGTTTCTGTTCATTAATGGGGGGGGGCTGGGAGGGCCAGGGGTGTTTCCATGGGAACATAGCTAGAAGCTGGCATCCAGATGCTGCTAGAAGATAAAAGCTAGGATGTTTCCCCCTGGGGTAGGAATAATGCCTCACCTTCCCCAAGGATTCCATACGCTCTGAAGAACTGCAGGGCTGGGTCGCTGCTGTACCTCTCTAGGCCCACATTCGCAGCCTGCAGCACATGGTGGAAGTACTTTTCCTGGCTGTAGTAAATGATCGAAGCCTGCATGAAAAGAAAGAACATGGTTGCCATAGCTCCCGTCCCTCCATCTTTGTTCTGGTCACGATGGGGTGAGACCCACTCCTGTTGAGGTGACCCATTCCTTCTCACGTCTACAAACAGGAAGGGAGAGGCAGCATTCAGGCCTGGCCTTCTCCTTCTGCAGCCCTGGGAAGGAAGGCGCTCCAGGGAGTTTGGCTACGGCAGAGGTTTTAGGTGACTGGGGGATGGTCAATACACCATGTAAGCTTCAAGTCAGGCTCATCCTAGGCTGGGAAGGAAGGGGACTGAGGAGTGGTCATTTTCAGGGTCTCCATGTCCTCCGCTATACACATCTTGGTATCTTTCACAGCTAAAGAAGCTGAAGCCCAGGGAGACACAGCCCATGGAGATCACACAGTAATTGGGGCTGAGATTTCAAAGCAAAAGCTCACTTCCTCTAAGGTTTGTGGGTGTTGAGTTGGGGATAGATGTGGTTAGGTCGTAAAAGCCTCATGGGCCATTTGAAAGAGCCTAGACGTCAGACAGGGTCATCAACAGGAACCAGCTCGAATGGCTTTAAGTAGGGGAGTGAAGTTTTCAGATTTTTAAAACTTTTGGCAGAGCCTGGTGTTCATGTATCCCAGACTGGCCTCAAACTCAACTATGGTGAGTTTCTGACCCTCCCTCCCCACCTCTCCGGTGCTAGGATTAAAGGCACCTACCACCACACCTGTTTTATGGCTATCAGGGCTTGGTGCATATTCTAGGAACTGAGCCAGATCCCCAGTTACCTCAAATGATATTCTAAAGAAATGACTCTGGCTGTTGCGTGCAGTGATGTGTGGGTGGCTGCAGGTGGCACATGGGTAATGCCAGGCAGTAGTGCTGGTGCAAAGAGCCCAAGTAGAGAAACCAGGCCAGAGGTGTCTAAGGGAGAGATACATGGTGGCTCTGGAGACTTTGGAAGCTGACACTTCTCGTTAGATTAGGAACAGGGTTGGAGGTGGGCATAGACCTCATAGCAGTGGAACACAGATGGCTTAGGTGGGAGGCAGATGCGATAATGGACAGGCACGGATTGGTTTGGGGGATAGGATCAGGTCTGGGTGCTAATTTGAGGCTAGGGGTGCAGAGGACACTGAGGGGAAATGCTTTGGTTAGGGAGCTGAGGAAGATGGAAGGACTTCTAGAAGCTGCCAGAGTAGTGAACAGAGGGGTAGAGGTGGTTGGGGGGTGGAAGTAGCCTAAGAGTAGAGATGGCCAGAGGGCAGGCAGCAGGGTGGATGGTGTGGCAGAGGGTGGCCCAAGGGCAGATGGCCAGAGAAAGCAGAAAGGTAACCCCAGAGCAGAAATGGTCAGAGAGCAGAGAGCTAGCCCAGGGCAGCAGTCCTGACTGCAGAAGTAGTCCCGAGCGCAGGCGGCCCAGAGTTCACGCACCATGAGAGAGGAGTCATCGCTGCTCATGGCTGCAGCCCGGCTCAGGTGATGACCGGCTGAGCGGGATTCCCAGCTCTGGCCGCCCAATTCGCAGCCCAGCTCACGGCCGGAAGTCTAAGGCGCGCGCGTCCTTGGCAACCTGGCTGCTGGCCTGTTGCTAAGAACTGTGACATCCGGGAGGGCGTGGCCTGGCCCCACGTGACTAGGCCACGCAGCAGCGGGAGAGGGCGGCCATGGGGCTAGGGGCAAGCAGCGAGCAGCCGGCGGGCGGCGAGGGCTTCCATCTGCACGGGGTGAGCCGGGGTGGTGGAAGATCACCAGGGAGGGTTGCACAGCCCCGAGGCCTGCAGTGACCTCCCTGCATGCCTTGCGAGGCCCAGCGCGTCCAAGATCCGAGGCCCCTTCTCTAAGGAGCATTGCAAGGGGCTGGGAGAGCTCGTGGGCTTTGGGAAAGCTGCTGAAGAGGGGGTGAAGTGGCCAGAATGACTGGAGCCAGGGTGGGCATTGGGACCCCAGAGTGAAACATCCCGAGACCTAGATGGGGCCCTACGTGTCACTTGCAGGGAGGTACGAGCGAACAGGCTGCTGGGAAGTATAGTCTGGTTGATAAAGAACGCCGTATGGAGTTGGGGATAGAAAGATCTTTGAACTCAGCTCCCCTGTTTTGCCCCTTTGAAAAGCAGGTAGATGCAGAGCTGTGTGGAGGCGGGCAGGTTTGTCAGGTTGTCTGGCTGTTGGGTCAGCCTGCCTGCCTTCATTCCTTCAGACAGGATCTTGGTACTTAGTTCAAGCTGTTGTTAAACTCTCAGCTGCTCTTTCTCGGTTCCTCTTAAATCTTATCTATCTATCTATCTATCTATCTATCTATCTATCTATCTATCTATCTATTTATTTTGTGGGTGTCTCATTATGTATCCCCGACTGGCCTGGAACTTGCTATGTAGGCTAGACTGGGCTGGAACCTACAGAAATCCATCTGCGTGCGCCTGCCTCCTGAGCCATTATGCCTCTCTGGTCTATGTCAAAGGAAGTCTGGAGTCAGGGCTAGGGAAGCGGTTTCTAGCTGGAGAGCCACATTGGCTTTACAGATCAAAGTGACAAGATTTGTGCTTGGGGGTTGGCAGACATTGGGATGCATCCAACCGGGGGTGTTTTAAAACAGGTTCACGGGAAGTCAGGAGTTTGGGATCTTTGCACAAGGGCTGAGGGAAGTGAGGTGGTGGGGGTGGTGGACGGAGTGAAGGCAAGGGGGGCTGGTTAAAGGGGGACAGGTTGATCAGGTCAGAGGATGAGGACCCGTTACAGAGATGTGTTTTTGGTGTGTGTGTTGTTTTTGTTTGTGCACACGAGTGTGCAAACCAGAGGTTTTAGATCCCTTTAAGTTGGAGTTATAGGCATTTGGGAGCTGTCACACTTGCATGCTGGGGACTCAACCCAGGTCGTCTGATAGAATAATAGGCTCTTTTAACTGCTGACCTATTTCTCCAGTCCCTTTGTTTGTTTGCTTGTTTTTTCTTTGAGACAGGGTTTCTCTATGTAGCCCTGGCTGTCCTGGAACTCACTCTGTAGATCAGACTGGCCTTGAACTCAGAAATCTGCCTGCCTCTGCCTCCCAAGTGCTGGGATTAAAGGTGTGTGCCACCACTGCCCGGCTGTTTTTGATGTAGGATGGCCTTGAGCTCTTGATACTTCCCGAATCCCAGGATTACAATGTGCACGAGTATACCTAGCTATAGACATGTTTTTGAATATATATTCTATGCCAGGCAGAGCTTCAGGCACTAGAGATAACATGGTAGACAAAGTACTCATATTTGGAAATCAAACAGGGGAGAAGGAAGGCCATAAAGAGCTATGTGGAATAGGATGTGGTGGCTCATCCCTGGAATACCAGCATTAGACGCAAAGGCAGGAGGACTCCCAAGTTTGAGGCCAGTTTAAGTTATACATCAAGGCTCTTATCTCAAAAACATACACAGTGAGCTGAAGAGATGGCTCAGCAGTCACGGACACTTGACTTCTAGGAAGCCCAGGGTGACTTGGTATTATGTGCGTGTGCGTGCATGCATGCACAAACTGAAGGTCATGACATTGGGTTGTCCACATCTGCCCGTAAGTCCAGCTCCAGGGGACCCAGGGTCCTCTTCTGACTTCCATAGGCACCTCCCCACCCCATACACACAGGGCATCTGTATACCCTGGCACACATGAACACAAAATTTTCTTTTGTTTTTTCAAGGTAGGGTTTTTTTTTTTTTTAAGCCTTGGCTGTCTTGGAACTACCTCAGAGATACACTTGCCTCTGCCTACTGAGTGCTGGGATTAAAGGCGTGCGACACCACTGCCCGGCTACATAAATCTTAACCACACAGCAACGGCACTGAGCTCCTTCTCCAGGTCCTAGACTTGGCATTTTATTTTATTTGATATTTATTATATGGAGCTGTGGAGGATTTTTGTTGTTGTTTTTAGATTTATTTTCATTTTATGTTTAAGGTATGTATGTATGTATGTACACTGTGTCTGGTGTCTACAGAGGTCAGATAAGGGGATTGCAGTCAGATGGTTGCGAGCCACCCTGTGGGTGCTGGGAACTGAACCTAGGTTCTCTACAAGAGCAGTCCAGCCTCTGTTGGGACATTGTAAGTGGAGGGGTGACATGTTTTACACACACACACACACACACACACACACACACACACACACACTCATGCATGTGTGAAATGGCATGCGTGTGTAGAGGTCAGTGGAACTTGGGTTTGAATGACTCTTTCACAGAGGTTGCCTAAGACCATTGGAATTTTTTTTTTTTTAAACAAAATCTCGATTGTTCAATTTTACCCATGAAAACTTGGGAGCCAGATGCTGGGGTGAAACCCTGCTAGCTCAGAGAGACAGAGAAAGTACCCAGCTGACCTTCTCCCTCAGCCTTGGCCCCAGCAGCAATGCCCTCTCACACTGTCTCAAAAAACCTCTTTCAAACCGAATATCCTTTCCTACTTCGTATGTATCTCTCTGTCCAACCTCCTGACCCCATCTTAGTCTAAATAATCCTATGCCCAGGTCATGTCAACTGGTTGCTTGTTCTACCTCTTAACCTTTGGTTGGCTGTATTTAATCCTGTTTATAATATTCAAGCAGAAAGCTCTCGGATTAAAGGTGTGTGCCAAGGCTGAGTCACACAACAACTAAAAGCAGATTTTCCGGTAAATTAACACAGTCTCGGGGTCCACAGTGTGTTAAGTGTCCTGTAACAGGAAAACTCAGACATTTACATTATGATTCAGCACAGTAGCAAGATTAGTTATGAAGTAGTAATACAATTTTATGGGGTCAGCACAACACAAGGAACTGTATAAAAGGTTAACAGCATTGGGAAGGTTGAGAACTAAAGGAACCCTGAAGCAGGGACCCCTGAGGGATGGAGCAGGACTAGGAGTCCCCAAACAGTCCAGGAATGCTTGCCCTTGGACTTGGCCAAGCCCCCACCATAGGCCCACTCCCACTAGAGGCCGTGGCAGCTCTAGCAAGTGCCACTCAGGGACTCAGTTGCTGTTGCTGTCCGGGAGTTTTTATGCCGGGGCAAACTGGCCTTGAACTAAAGGCACCTGTAACACTTGGTTCTCTTCAGGCTCCTGAAGAGTTCTGCAGCTTGGGGAATCTAGTGTAGGTATCTAGGATCTGAGGTCACCTGAGTCCTGTGCCCTGTCATCGGCACTGTTACCTTGGGGCCTGGTTGATGCCTGGCCCAAGAAGTTCATAGCAAAAGGCTTGAGTCAAAGGCCTAGGTGCATCTCTGGAGTTCAGGACCTGGGGTAAAGGTTGCCTTGTTTGAGCAAGGCCCTGTAGGTGGGGCCTGGCGATGTGTTCCTGGTACAGCTTGTGATGGGGGAGCTGGCTGTACTTTGGAGACAGCAGTAAGTTAGTAATTGAGAGGGGCAGGGAGCACCGAGAGCAGGGGTGGGGAGCACCGAGAGCAGGGGTGGGTGCAGCTGAGCGCATGTCCTGACCCTGGGATCCGCTCTCCTTCACTGTCAGCCTGTCCCTGCCTGCTCAACTGGAGCTAGGCAGCTACTCAGGGTCTAGGCGCTTCAGAATCTGGCCACAGGCTGCCTTGCCCAGCCCTTATAGCAAGGTCTGGCTGCATTTCTCCTGCGTGTCTGGGCTTTCCTGCCCAATCCCAGTTTTGGGGTGGGGGTGGGGTGATATCCTTTAGGTGCCCCTTACTCCAGGGCTATCTGAGTCCTTTCTGGAAGCATTCGCGTATCACGGTTGGGAAACTTATGTCAGGGAAGGAGGTGAGTGGGGGGGTGGGTGAGCAGAGCAGTCTGCGGAGGTGAGACCTTCCCACTGGTCCAGGGTGGGGGCTGGGCTCCTTGGGCCGTGACGCACCTCTGCTCTGGAACAGGTACAAGAGAACTCGCCGGCCCAGCAGGCAGGCCTGGAGCCCTACTTCGACTTCATCATCACCATCGGGCACTCGAGGCTGGTGAGGCTCCCCACTGCCCCGTCCCCACAGGCTGCTCCTGTTCGCTTCTGCCTCCTTTTTTCTTCCCCTGTGACCAGGGCCACAGAGGGACATTTGGAGGCATCCAGCAGGCCTAAGAAGGCTGCCTTTCAAGACATATGAGGCCTTAGGATGTGGCCCTAAGAGGCCTTTTGCTTGCTTTGTTAGTTTTCTGGAAGGCTTGGGGACCAAAGCTTGGGGTGCCTGAACTGGGTGATGCTGGCTCAGGTGCTGCCTGGAGCTGGGTGGTGGCTGTGGTGGCTGCAGGCCCAAACCTAGCCTGTGAAGCCGGGCCCAGCAATCGTTTCAGTTTGCCCTCACACCCTGTGCTCCATGCCTCTCAGTCCCTGACCAGTCTAAGGGTTCTGGCCCAGGGGTGGGAGGTCTCAGACAGAGCCAGCTCCTCCCTGACCCTGCAGAACAAGGAGAACGACACGCTGAAGGCATTGCTGAAGGCCAATGTGGAGAAGCCGGTGAAGCTGGAGGTATTCAACATGAAGACCATGAAGGTGCGCGAGGTAGAGGTGGTGCCCAGCAACATGTGGGGCGGCCAGGGCCTCCTGGGAGCCAGCGTGCGCTTCTGTAGCTTCCGCAGGGCCAGCGAACACGTGTGGCATGTGCTGGTGAGTCCTGGTAGGGTGTGTGGAGTGGGCGGGGTCTGGCACACAGGAGCAGGATGGCCAGGGCTGATGGGTGGGGCAGGGATCAGAGGGCAGTGCTGTGGGATCTAGTTTTGTTCCAGTGTCCTCAGAGGACAGCGGGTGGATCGGTGCTTTTGTTAACCGTGTGACCTTGGGCATACTTGTTTCATGTTACTGTTTTGGGACAGGGTTGGAATTCACTATGTGTAGCCAGATTGGCCATAAACCTGCAGAGACCTCTAGCCTCTGTCTCCTGAGTGCAGGGACTAAAACTGTGTGCTAGCACACAGTCCACAATCTAACCCTAGGCTGCACTGCTTGCTCCACTGGCCT
Source organism: Mus musculus (assembly GCF_000001635.26). Taxonomy (NCBI): domain Eukaryota; kingdom Metazoa; phylum Chordata; class Mammalia; order Rodentia; family Muridae; genus Mus; species Mus musculus. The sequence goes on along the minus strand of NC_000075.6, from coordinate 119,932,269 downwards.
CAGAAGAAGCAAGTGGATCTTACTGAGTTCAAGGCCGGCCAGACCTGCATAGAGAGTTCCAGGTTGGCCAAAGCTACATAGTGAGACCCTATTTCAAAAAAATTTAAAGAAAACCATCTCCCTGCCAAGAGAGTTTATGGCAGAGTGAAGTGTAAGCGTTGAGGTCCTGGGTCTGGATCCCCAGCAGCTATGAAAAAGCCAGGACAGCAGCATTCAGCAAGGACACTGTGTAGAGTGACAGAGGACACCTGGCCACCACACTTACTCACTCAAAATTGGGGGGTGGAGGGTACCAAGGTAAAGGTCCTTGCCAACAGGCCTGGCAACCTGCGTTCACTTGCCTTGCTGCCTGAGCCCAGGCACGCCTCTGATAGACTGGAAGCTAAGCACAAGGCTCCCTCCCTGGAAGGCTGCTGGAGCCTGGGTGTCCTACACATGGCCTGTGGCCACGAGCGGCAAGGACAGTCCTAACACAGTCCAACCCAAAGCCATAAACTGCTAAAACCATTACGAGGGGCCTTGCGGAGTGTTCACCTGTACTGGAGTTCAAGCTCCGGAAGCCAGGTGGTGTGCACTTGTGACTGGCTAGGGACAGGCGAGATGGGCAGCTCCCAGGAACTCACTGCCAGGCATGGAGTCTAATTGCTAAGCTCCGGCCAAAGAGAGAATGCCTCAAAGGAGGTGAACAAGATTCCCAATGATGACACCCAAGGATATCTTGGCCTCCACAGGCACACACAGAATGAGCACATGTACACAGGCACACACACACACACACACACACACACACACACACACACACACACAGCGAGAAAAAGAGCACGTGTCCACAGGCACACACTTTTTTTTTAATGATTGGCTATGGAGATAGCTTAATGCATGAATAATGTCAATCAAACCTGAATTCAGTCCCCAGGAACCCACACTGTGGAAGGACTGTTGTCCTCTGACCTCCACGTATGCCAGGGCACACGTGCACCCACACAAGTAAGTGTGGTGGTGTTTGTAAACAAAAGCAAAGCACTAATTCTGAGGTGTGGCTTGTAAGGAGGCTGTGTGGTTCTGTAGCATGAGCTTCGAGATGGCAGCATCCTGCCTGCTACACCATCACACCAAGTAAAGAGAGGCAGGCTCTTGGAACCCACAAGAGCATATGACCCAAAACAAGTAGCCACCCCAAGCCAGAAGCTGGACAGCCCTGCCACGACCACACTGCTCTTGAGGGCTCCGGAGTCGGCCTTGTCAGCCCTTTGTGCACGGGCACGCCTTTGCACGCAGACCGCAAAGATTCTGCAGAGGCAGCTAGAACCCAACCAGCAAGCCTTCCCAGCAGGGGCACCTTCCCTCCATAGAACAGGAGACTGACCATTGCAGGGCTCTGGTGTACCACCGATACACACAGTGTCAGGTGGGCATATGAGTCTGAGAGCTAAGGCTAACATGTGGGGCAGCTCAGCCACTGAGATTCATTCCTGTACCCGTTATATAGCAACAGGCCAGAGAAACTACTATGCCATCTTTATCTATCTTGGCTGGAACAGCACTAAACACTGCAGCAGGCTTCTGGTGGTTCATGCTGGCCCACCCTTCAAATAAGGAACAAAGCCACGGGGGCTGCACAGGCAGCTCACAACCATCTGCAACTCCAGTCCCAGGGGACCCAAGGTCCTCTTGTGGCCTCCAGGAGCACTGCACACATGTGGTGCACAGATAAACATGCAGATAAAATGCCCATATATACAAAGTAATAAAATTTAAAAGAAACTAAGGTCCAGAGTTAAGAATGCCCAAGAGTGCTGCCATCTGTTCACCAGGCAGTAACTTGGGGGAGGGGAGAAACTTGGGCCCTGTGGAGAAGTCTTTCTTGAGGCCCTGCTGGGCAATAGAGGGCAAGTGTCCCCTCCCTAGAGAAGCCTCTTCTCTCTGCTTAGCGTTGAATCTTAGTTTATCATTCTCACTTCAGGATGTGGAGCCCTCTTCACCTGCTGCCTTGGCCGGCCTGTGCCCTTACACAGACTACATAGTTGGCTCTGACCAGATTCTCCAGGAGGTAAAGAACCCATGGCGTGCTTGTTTCCAGGTCCCCTGAAGGGCTGTGGGCAGACGCGTTGCACTTGTGTCTCAATGCTGGGAACACCCCTCCAACAGACACTGTCTTTCTCCTAGTCAGAAGACTTCTTTACTCTCATTGAGTCCCATGAGGGGAAGCCTCTGAAGCTGATGGTGTATAACTCGGAGTCCGACTCCTGCCGGGAGGTGACTGTGACTCCCAATGCAGCCTGGGGTGGAGAGGGCAGGTACTTCCTGGGGTCAGAGGGCTACAGGGCGAGGTGGGTGGGCTGTCCTAGTGGGCATGGGCTCCTGGCATCCCTTGGAGGAAACAGCCCGGACCGCTCATCCTTGCCCAGGATCCTTGCTCAGTCACTGTTGCTGGTTGGGGGAGGGTTATATAGGTAGGGAGGGCTGAAGTGTGGGCTACCCTGATGGAACACATCTGGCTTTCCACAGTCTGGGGTGTGGTATTGGTTATGGGTACCTGCATCGGATCCCAACGCAACCCTCCAGCCAGCACAAGAAGCCACCCGGTGCCACACCACCTGGCACTCCAGCTACGACCTCACAACTTACTGCCTTTCCTCTTGGTGCCCCACCACCTTGGCCTATCCCTCAGGACTCTTCTGGCCCAGAGTTGGGTTCCAGGCAGAGTGACTTCATGGAGGTATGTGGGAGCACCTGTCAGGCCAGGGAAGAGAGGAGTGTCTGGGGCATTGGGCCTGCCACCTAGAGGCTATCTAGGGACCGTAGAAACACTGTTTGTGGGCCTGTGAGTTCCTTGATGTTAGGGGGCCCATCTGCTTCTAGCATATAGAAGTAGAGAGGCTCTGCTTGAGTAAAACATGCTTTTGGCTCTATTGTCCTCGAGTGGAGGTGAGGCACAGGTAGTCATTTATGAGTTGGAAACTGTGACTCAGCGATGGGGAGAACCTTGTGCCGCAGTGAGGTGGGGGCAGCCAGGCCAGTGCTAGACATGGTAGGCCGCATGGTCCCCATTTGCACCTGGATTCAAGGGAGGTTCAGAGAACAGGGGCATTACCTGTGGGTACCTGGGGATCCCCTCGGGGAGCGGCAGAAAGCTTCCCCAGTATGTGTTTGTAGGGAGGATCTGGCTGGCCTCCCATCACGGGGAGGAAGGGCAGTGCTTGCCGTGCAAGGGCTCTAGTTAGGTTGAAGTGAACATCTGTGCACCGGAGGTTTCTAGGCACTGGCCTAACTAACCCTCAGTTTCTCCCTTCCTGGTACCTCTAGGCCCTACCACAAGTCCCTGGTAGCTTTATGGAGGGACAGCTCCTTGGGCCTGGGAGTCCCAGCCATGGCGCTGCTGACTGTGGGGGATGCCTGCGTGCTATGGAGATCCCGCTTCAGCCTCCACCTCCAGTGCAGCGGGTCATGGACCCAGGTATGGGGCAGGTCCTGAAAGAGACTGCAGTACCTAGAGCCCTGATGCTAAAGTGGGCTACAGGCTCACAGCTGGACTTGCACAGCAGTGCCCCAGCTTTCCTCAGGACCTGCTAGCCTCTGTCAGTCCAGTCCAGAGTAGAGGAGGCCCACTCTGGGTGACTTGGTAGATAGAGGTAAAGCAGGATTTGGGCCAACTGCCATGGTATTACTCCATGATGTTCAGCTCTGGGTTCTTTCTGTCCCTTAGACACAGGTGGTGGGAGTCTCGATGGGGTTGGAGGGAAGGCATCTGTGGGGCTGAGGGCGAGCTAGGTAGCCCAGGAATATGGCAGAGGGAAGGCAGGCTCCCATATCTCCAGTAGTTGGAGGTTTTTTGTTTTGTTTTTTTTTTTTTTTGCGAGCAAAGAACTGGGTTTGCTTTCCCTCTCCAGGCTTCCTGGATGTATCAGGCATGTCCCTCCTGGACAGCAGCAACATAAGCGTGTGCCCCAGCCTGTCATCTTCCACAGTGCTGACCTCCACAGCTGTTTCAGTCTCAGGACCAGAGGACATTGGTTCTAGCAGCAGTTCTCACGAGCGGGGTGGTGAGTGGCCTTTAGTGATGCCGTCTGAGAAATCCTGTGTTTGGGGAGGGCTGCCCCGAGTTCCCTAGGTGGGCTAGAGGTTGGCTGTATCAAGGGATTCACATGAGTGACTTCCTCTGACTCCACCAAAGCCTGGGCTGCAGGGGTCATCACCGAGGGTGGGTCTCCTCAGCCCCACTTCATGTTTCAGGTGAAGCCACGTGGTCAGGGTCAGAGTTTGAGATCTCCTTCCCAGACAGTCCAGGTGCCCAGGCCCAGGCGGACCACCTGCCCCGGCTGACTCTCCCCGATGGCCTCACATCTGCGGCCTCACCTGAAGAAGGGCTGTCTGCAGAGCTGCTGGAAGCACAGACTGAGGAGCCGGCAGACACAGCCAGCCTGGATTGCAGGGCAGAGACTGAGGGGAGAGCCAGCCAAGCGCAGGCCACCCCAGATCCAGAGCCTGGGCTGTGAGAACACCCCTGGTGACATTTGGTGTGGCTTAGCTGGGTAGCTCTCTAGGCTGCAGGCTCTTGTGAGGCACGGGCATTGCTACAATACATACATGGTCCTGGGTCGAAGGGACAGCACACCCGAGCAGCAACCAGCTTCTGTAGAGGCAGGTGACGGAATCTAGACTGTCAATGAAGCATCGATGCCCCATCACAATATCCAGGTGAAGATGGGGCGAGGGACAAGAGGCTGTGTCCATAGGCAGCCACACCTGTACTGAGGAAGACCCTAAGTCCCAATGCCCTTCCTCACTCTAATCCTTACACTGGATGAGCGAGGTGGTATATCTGGCCACTTTATTTCTTAGGATGGGAAATTCTAGGGATTTACCTTCAGAGGGATCTACCTCCGCTAGCTGTTCACAGCCCCAGGGGGAGGTACAAAGGAGCTTACACTCCAGTTCTTGGGTCCTATGACGCTCCCTTCAGCCCTCACGTAGACAGCTGGCTCTGGTGGCAGACGGGTCAAACTACGCTTCCTGTCAAAACCCCTCCACCTGCCCGTGCTCAGGGTTCTTCTCCTGAAGAGCTGGAAAAGGCCCCTCCCACCTGTCCTCAGCGTAAGGGAAAGGAGCCTTTACAGGCTCAGTCTCCGAGAGGACAGCTGCACCGCTGCCTTGCTACAGATGGTGCCAGGCATGTCCTCTGCAGCCCCAGTTCCATGTCCTTTGCCAATCACTGTAAGCTGCCTTTGGTCTTCTTTTCCAGCCTCTTTGTTCCATCATCCACAGACCATGTAACTGTCTGTTCAGGGTACTTAGGCTGGTAAGCCAAGGACTCTGTTCCAAGAAGCACAGGCCAAATGGTTCAGTGGGCCAGGTCCTGGATGGGCAAACAGAACCCAAAGCACTAGGAATACATTTATAGCCAGGCCTGTGAGGCCCCCGCTCCCCAGGGGCCACTGAGAGGCCTGAGGCCGTACAACATGGCTTACCACAGGGCTGCTCTGGGGCCAGCTCAATTTAGCTGTGGTTAGGCACTCTGACCCCCAGCTGCCTTCATTGGAAGGTTCTGCTCCCCAGGACCCCATGTGGGGTGAAACGGAGGCTGATGCTGTTTCAAGTATGAACCCCCAGATGGTTTCTTTCCCTGTAATCTGCTATGGGGAAAGTGACAAGTGAAAAAATAAACATGTCCAGCACACTGAAGTGTTTGTAACTAAAGCTTTATTCTATACAACCCGAGATACAGACTCTGCCCCTTTGGCGTTGCAGACTGTCCAGTTTTCTGGAAACTTAGTACTGATTTTTGACTAGCTGGGGAAAAAATTACAACCATGCTGGGGTAAACTCCTCCATAGGGGCACAACTGCCTGTGGATCAGTACTGCGCCAGTGAACCAACCAGCAAACCCTACGCTTAGTGCAGAGGCCCCTCCTGCAAACACGACCACCCCACCCCCTGCTTTTACTTTATAGCTATCACTAAAAAATATGCACCAAAAGTGCACCGATGTGTCCAGCATAGAAAGGACTTCTGTAGAAAAGCTGGCTACTCTAGGGCGGAGAATGGTTTAACACTGGCAAGTGTTCTTGCTCACTTGAGGGTATGGAAGCCATGGCCTGTCTGTGTTCCAGAGTTAAGTGAGGGGACCCTGTTCTGCAGTCAATTTGTAAGGGACAGATCTGGGCCCCTCAGCTGTTCCCTGCAGGACCTGTGAGATAGAGAGAAAACATCTTTCTTCCCCAAGCCCCCCTCCCCTGTGCTCCTGTGGGCAGGGACCACACACACAAGGCAGGAGCAGACGGACGGATGGGGAAAGCTGCACCCCCCACCCCCAAGGCACGTGTGCTTCCGCTGTGCTCAAAGGTTCATCTCCTGCAGCTTCACGGGCTGGACCATTTGTCTGAATGTAAATGACCTTGGGAAGAATCCAAAGTAGTTTTTGCCAAAAGTTGAAGTGTTTATCCCCAATAAGTTAATATTCTGTACAAGATCCAAGTGAGTCTATGAAAGCTTTTGACTGTTAGAAAGACGGCAGAAAGACCTGGACGAAGGCGTAACAAAAGCCCGTGTATAAAACTGGAAAAACAAACATGAACCACAATATAAATATCAAACCAACTCACTGTGAGATCTTTTTACTCTAGTAACATAAACTTTAGGTAGCATCTGAATGAAACTGCAACTTCAGCATGGCCGTAAGTTCTGACAGTTGTCGTGCTGCTCACGCGGAGCAGGAAGCTGTGGCTTCGCTGGCTTTGCCCGCGAGGAAGACTGGCGGAAGGAGTGGCCACAGCAGCTTGGGCTATCGGACAGCCAGGGCGCCATGGGCAGCACTGCGCAGCACAGGCTGTGGGTGGCAGCCTGCAGGTCCACGTGCTGCGCAGGCTCCAGCCCTGGAGTTGCAGGTCTTCCTACAAGAGCACAGCTGAGACGTGGCATTTCAAAAGTAGCCCAACATGGTCATTTCTCAGGAAATGGGCTGGCTCTTGAATTGTGCAACAGTGATTTCCATTAAAAATAACTCTTACATAGTGAAAACAACTTGTTTTTTTTTATATAATGACAAATTTGGAAAAAGCCTTCATAGGTACTGCATGAGTGGAATGTACTTGGAAAAGCTGCAGAGCCTGTGGGTTTGAAACTGAAACATGGCGACTGATGTGGCCCCGCTGATGTTCTCTAACAAGTGCTAAGAGACAAAGGGGGGTCCTTCAAAAGGAGTCAGCGAAGTCTGCACTGGCCTGTTGTAGATTCTCTGTACATCTCCCCGGACAGTGCCAGGGGCTTGTCCTTGCACTCTTGAGTCCCTGGGGACACCTTAATCTATGCATGGAGCCTGGTTTCTATATTACATCTCCATTAGTCACGTCACCAAATAGGCCGGTTGGAGGTCTTGCTCCCGTAGGACGTGGTGGGCTTCCTAGGACTACTCTTGGGGCCACAGAGAAAGGTGGTTGGTGAAGAACCCAGGAGCATGGGCCCACCCTCACGTGGACTTCTGACGGTAATGGAGGGTGAGGTCCCCACCACTCTTCCATATGAAGTGCTTTACTGTCCGAAGGTCCATATTTGGGTCCAAAACCTGAATAGCCAAAGTGCATTGAGAATGTCAACATCACTAACAGCTAAAGTTAACCAGGGACTCTGCCAGGTGGTCCAGCTTGCTCCCCACTGTGTCTAGGAGCCTGGTTTTTGCTTCCATACATGGAATCTGAAATGTGTACCTCTGCGGCTCACCAGCTCAACCCTGCCTGATGACAGAGTGCTTGTCTTGGTTGTAATTCATCGCTTCTCCACCCACCTCTACTCCAAGTTCTTTACTGTGACAGATAGCACCAGTTTACCCAGCACAGCCCTACTATGAGCATCTGGAAATCTGTCCTTTCCCAAGTACCTCCCTCAGGAGAGGGAGCTTCAGGTGTGCTGAAGAAAGTTTCCAAGAGACACAGCTCTCCAGACACCTGAGAGGCCACAAAGCACGTGGTCTGTGACTTTATGGGCCCCTCTGCATGGGTCCACTTACCTGGTCCTGGCACAGAAGTTCAATTTTCTCCTCTGCCAATACCGCGATGTCCTCCTCCTTCTCCTGCTCTGGCTTTTCATTATTAGAAGAGCTGGTGGTTTGGGACTCATTGTCCAGGTTGATAATCTTCTCGTAGACGTGCTCCATCACCTTCCGGACCTGCAGCATGTCACTGGCAGACAGCCTGTCTCTAGAAAAGATGGGTTTTCATATCAAAAATCTCTTATTATTTTTCATTTGTGTCAATATCTCAAGATAAATATAAACAGACATCTGAAATCAATACATGTTTTCAGTCATTGCTCCGAATCACTTGAAATCTGTCAGGAGAGATCCTGTGGTGCCTTCGAGGGCTCATGCACACACAACAGCCACTTGTACTATATGCCTCCAAGCCCTCGGCTAAAGCCTGGGTAGACCCACCAGTTAAGGACCAAGGGCTCAGTGTTATCTCCTACTGCTGTGCCTTCAACTAGGAGACAATGAATACCCCAGGCTAGACATTAAGCCACAGCTTGCTCAGACCACAAACCCAGCATTACACAACTGAAGTCCCTCACTTTTAAGCCCTTATCTCTGATATCAGTAAACTACTATCCTATCTCACAGCTACAGGTCAAACTGTTCAAGGATCTTCAAGTGGAGTCATTAAATCCACTTGAAGTGGCGTCTACGGCTTGCTGAAGTGATCCAATGCGTGCATGTGGAGGAGGTGGAGGGGCAGGCGGAAGTGTGGGTTGGACACTATGTTTCAGTATTACAGAGGTTTGTCCTCATTTGCTGGGTCACCAGGAACTTGTCCTCTGTGTGAGCTTGGGAATCCCTCTGACAGTTTTAACAGCCTCGTTGATTTCACTCGCTAGCCATACACACCGATTATGGTTCAGACTCCAAGTCCTCTGCTGTAAGCTTGTCTTTGAGCCATATCTACCTAGCAGGAATTAGTGGAACTGCACTCTGTGACCTGGCATTGAAATTCCGAGTCAGGAAGCCTCTGACTCAGCTGTATCGTTTCACGCCATCCTATGTATGGGAGCACACATCTCTATACCATTTCTGGTACCCGAGCAAGGTCCTGTTTGGGAAGTCTGTCTTTGGGTACTCCACCCATCCATGTGTGTTCAGGTGAGATTTCTTGTCCTCCTAGAAGGCTCTGTTCAGAGCTGGTTTGCTCCCACTTTCATCCTTTCCTAAGGTCTGTGAAAGCAGCCACTACACACAGGTTTTTATCCTCAAAGGAACTGTTTGGTTTGGAGACTGTGGATCCCCTCTGTTTACCTCCTAAGAACTGGGATTATAGGTGTGTGCCATCACACATGGCTACATGGTCTTGCTATGTAGTCTTGGCTGGCCTGGAACTCACCATTCTACTGCCCAGGCTGGCCCCTGCCTCTGCCTCCAAGTGCTAAGATTTAAAAGGCAGTGTCAGCAACTATGGGTTAAACTTAATTTTGAGAGGAGACAAAACCCAAAGCAATGGCCTTCAACCTAGCACCTGCCTCCATCTGATAAAGGGAGCTAAAGGACAGAGGCACCGCAGTGACCAGCGCACGGAAGCACAGCAGTTACTTACTTTTTTAAAGTTTTTGCTCCTGAAGATGCATGAGGTTGGAGGTAGAAAGGAATTTTGTTGAATTTGGGCATATTTTTCTGAAATATTAAAAGTTTAAGAGGTATAATAGTTTCTGTTAGCTGATAAAACTAAAATGTTATCAAAAGGAAAACAATTTACAAATAACCATTTTTACAATAAAAGTGACTTTTAGTGAAATTTATAGTAAGTTATCAATAGAAGTATGCCTTAAGAGAAAATTTCTCAGCAAGTATGCTTAGTTTACAATAAAAATAGATGAAGACAAATTATATATAGTAGTCAACAACAGTGGCACAGCTCTTCTTAAGTTATCATTTAAGGCAGCACAGGAAAACAAACCTACATTTTTAAAGTTCCATAAATCAAAATATCTGATGATTGCAGTGTTTTGAGAACACCCCAGAACGTTCACCTTTGAGCAGACACTTGGGCACTGATGGCCCATCGTCCACTGGAGAGGCTATCAGGCCCTCCTACCATCTACCTCTTCCTCAGACAGAGGGAGGGCTACCGTGACAGCTGAAATGATCCAGCCAGTTTTGGAACACAGCTCATGTCATAGGGTCACTACTGCACCCAAGTGAGTTCTATACTCAAAAGAAACAGTGGTTTATGGGAGCCTGGACAGGGATGGCCACGGACACCCAACAGGTGTCACTCTAGTTCTAAGTTCTTGAGGTGTATTTGGGATAGAAAAGAATTTTTTTTTAAGTTTCAAGAGATTAAATCCCTTTTCATATGGCTTTAGGGATATACAAGTAGTCAAGAGGACACAGAAAGTCTAGAAACAAACTGAGTCTGCAGGAATTTAGTACACTATACAGACAGCATAGCATTTCAAATTAGTAGACCGGACAGATTCCTATAAACTGCATTGGCATATGGCTTAGTTCACTGGAAAAAGAATGTCGCCTTACAGCAAACAGAGAGGCAAGTAAGAAAACAGTCAAGTCAGAGTTGATATAAAGGATATTCTAAACCGGGTGATCTCTAACAAAACATGGACCTCAGCGCCATAAAACCCACTTTGACTATATAACAAGTTCCCACCTGGGAAAGGACCTTGAACAAAGTAAAAGTTTAATGAAGGCGCAGAGGAGTCAGGTTAATTGGCACTGGAAGATCACCTGCGAGGCAGTAAGATGACGACCCAGTTAGAGAAGCGGTAAAGGACCAACAGGCAGGTCACAGCAGAGACTCACGGTCAGTATGAAAAGACTCCTAACCTCACCATGAGTAACCAAACATCCACACTGAAATCATCAGACGGTGTTTGCCGACAGAGCAGTGTTGCTGTGGCTGTGGCAATGGGGTACCACATACGGTTGGTTCAGGGTAAGCTGCCTCTGTGAAAAGGCGATTCGGCAAGATCTATCCACATTAAAACATGCATACCCTTTGATCCAGCAATTCCACTTGTAGGAATTTATTCTAAAAAGCTCATAAAGATACACGTACAAGGATGTTCACTGCAGCACTGCTTGCAATACAAAACCCTGGAAACAACGTGAGCCCATTAATAAGGGGACAATCAAATACAGAATGATACTCTTACACACACAAAATAGGGAACAGTCCATAAACACAGGCATCGAGAGATGTCCAAGACTATTTTTAAGGAAAAAAAAGTTGCAGAACACTGTAAGAGATTTTGTGCAAAAGTAAATGAACTACACACTTATGTATGCACACAAATAGCATGTATTTATGTAGGTGAGGAACGTAGCAGAGGCTGCACCAACCTCCTATTAGGTGCTCCCTCCGGGAGGAGGGCTGGGAGGATGGCTGGGAAGAGGTGGGCACTTTAAACACTGATTTCCTTTTTAGAATAAGCCTATATTATTGTTCTGACTGAAACCAGACAAAAGTAAAAGTTGGTCTGAAATAACTATCAGATGCGTTTGCACCTTTAGAACTTCAGGAACGAACGCACGCAGAGGGGATTCCGCCGGGCAGGTGACTTTTGTTACAGTGTAAGACTTAATGTCTGGGAAAAGCAAAGGACAAAATGGGAGTGAAGGACACTTACATCCACAGTGATGTCAATCACCCATTGTGGCACCGTCTCATTGAGAAGCATCGCCTCAGTCTCACCCCCGGAGTCCCGGCAGAGCAGCCTAGACACAACCCATCAGGTAGTCAGTGTTAAGACGAGCAGGAGACATCAGAGGAGAAACCCTCACAGTGCTCACTGCGGACAGCAGAGGTGACGGGAGAGCTGCTTCTGAGTCCTGGGTCACCACAAGGAGCACTCAGCCCAGGGCCTAGCCAGTGCCATGCACAGCCCAGACCTCGGCTGTGGTGAGGGCTGTAGTTTGGTTACCACGCTCAGGAACTATCACAAAGAACAAAGTCTATATTCAAGGGAAAGGCAAGCACCATCCCCACTTCTGACAACCCTGTGATACTGTAACACTTTGTCTGCTCCACCCTGGGCTTGCTGGAAGCCTTCCCTTCCCTGGAGGACCCAGAGAGTATTTTCCTGCACCCCAGGTTGAACCAGTATAGATCATAGCAGTTTGAAGGATCAGCCTCGCCCTCTTGCCTGGCCCAGTCTCCCATGGGCAGGGACTGCTATGATGATGATATTTGATTCCTGCCTCTGGCAGTCAGATTAACCACACTGGCAAAGAGAGAGAAAGTGCCACCAGAGACAGGGCCTGGAGGCAGGCATCTGGAACAGGGCAGGGTGTGTGTGTGTGTGTGTGTGTGTGTGTGTGTGTGTGTGTGTGTGTGTGTGTGTGTGTGTGTGTGTGTGTGTGTGAATCTCACCTTGGCCCTTCATTATTAACATTTACTGCAGCAGGCATCAAGTATCTCAGGGAACTGATACTCTTAATGACAACTGCTCATGTTTGTTTGGGCAGCATTTCCTAGCAAGGGGGTTGGTTTATTAAGCAATGTCTTTCTCATCCATACCTGAATAGTGTGCGACCTCCAGCTTCTCCAAAGATCACCGGGGTGTGTGGGGGCACTTGGAAATAACCATTTCCCTTCTGGACTCTGCTCTCCTGTCCCCCACTCACTAAGAAAGATAGGCAGGCTGTTAGTGCTGAGACCACAGCTTCTGAACACTGATCACACAGGCTGGGAACACTCTAACATCTTAAAAACAAAAACTCCTGGGGCTGGAGTGGTTGTTCAGTGGTTAGGGCACTGGCTGCTCTTCTAGAGGACCTGGGTTTGGTTCCCAATACCACACAGTGGCTTACAGCCATCTGTAACCCTACTAGTTCCCAGGGATCCAACACACTTCCTGGCCTCCTTGGGCACTGGGCACGTAAGTGTTGCCCCATATATACAGGCAGGAAAACTGATATCCATTTAAATCAAACCCTGTTCCTCAGTCAGTGTTAGAAAGTTAGGTGGAGGAAGCTGGAGTGAAGGCTCTCCAGATGAAGAGGGCCAAGGGCCCTCAGAGGACCTGAGTTCAGTTCCTAGCTTTCTAGGTCCAGGAGATCTGACACCCTTGTGTGGCCTTCACTTGTATCCCCACGTAATTGGCATATACATAATTTTTTTTTAATATTAAAAAAAGTAATAAAGGTGTAAAACAAGTAAGAACTAAATTCTCGAAAAAAGAATGTGGTGTTTTTTTATATATAAGGGCAGAGAATCTAATCAGAGGTTCAGTAGACTGCCCACTGTGAAACATAGCCCCCTTTGGAGGGCTTCACTAAGAGTAAATGTAGCTGACCCGGTGCCTGAGTCACGCGCACAGCCAGGCCCCAGCTCCCTGAACCTGAGCACAATGGCACCAGCTAGCATGTGGGTGTGTTTACATCAACCGGGACAGAGCCTGGACTATAAGAGACTTTTCTCAAAAGGAGGAGAAAAGGAAGGGAAACTGCTCGTATAACCATGTGTCTTAAATGTCCTGTGCAGAGGTAGCTGCTTCTGTTTGTTCTGAGTATCAAACAGATATGGGGTTTCTTTTATCTGTAAGGGCCATGTTACAACTCCTGCAAGCTGTCTCCATGCACTGGATGCTCTCACTCAGATGCAGGAGAGAGACAATTAACCAGACATACCACAGGCTATGCCAGACTTCAGCACACTATGTTAGTATCCCTTGGCCCATGCAACTGCCACTTTTCTGAGCAAACACACACTGACCATGGTTCACTTCATTCTCTTCTTCATCCATGGGAGTCACATGTGTCCTGGGCCAGTATTCCAGCAGTGCCTGTAGTAGAAGTCCTCCTAAGTTCACTGTGGGTTAAGAGGAGAAATGGGAGAATTTGTTAGCTCCAACCTAAGACAGGAAGTTGTCAGTGTTCACTATCCGACCGGGCAGGGGTGGCTATGAACAGGGCAGTTATGGACACTTGAAGGCAGAGGTGCTTCTCAGGATGGGGATTACATGTGAGGCCTTAAAGAAGCTATACACACAGGCTGTTAAACTGTTCAAACTGTTAGACATTGTCTTTTCTTTGTGAGTTCAGCCTGGCCTTTGACTCATCTTCTTTCTTCCTACTCTCAAGTGAGAGGCATGTGCTACCATACTGGGGTACACATACTGTGGGAGTTTGACTAGGATGTCCCCTCGTGCTCCCCCCAGACCCATGTATTTGAATGCCTGGCCAATAGGGAGTGGAACTAGTAGGAGGTGTGGCCTTGTTAGAAGAGTTAGTCATTGTGGAAGTAGGCTTTGACGCTTCCTATGTACAAGGTATACCCAGTGTGACACACACAGTCTCTCCTTGCTGCCTGTGGATCAAGATGTAGAACCCTCCATTCCTCCAGTACCATGTCTGCCTGCATGCTGACATAATAATGGTCTAAACCTCTGATACTATAAGCCAGCCCCAATGAAATGTTTTCCTTTGTAAGAGCTGACATGGTCTCTTCACAGCAATGAAACCTTAACTTCTTGGTGTTTGATCTCAGAACTGAAGCTGCAGAGGAAACGCTCTCCTGCTGTTCAGCAGTCAGGCTTCTTTATCCTTCTTGTGCAGACAGGGGTTTTACATTGTAGCTAAGGCTGTCCTGAACTCATGGCAGTTACCCAACCTAAGCCTCCTAAGGGCTGGGATTACAGGCATGAGCCACTATGTCTGGCTTAAGCAATTCTTTAAAACAAAATAACAGGATGTTATTCACAGATATACTCCCCTAAAGCCAGCAACCTTGTATTTGTACACATGTTGGATTGTTACACACCAAATTCTTAGAAGAGTGCTTAGTGAGATACAGTGTCAGGATGTGCTTGGGCAGTGGTGATGTACATCTTTAAACCCAGAACTCAGCCCAGCACTCGGGAGGCAGAGGCAGGTGGATTTCGGAGTTCAAGGCCAGCCTGGTCTACAGAGTGAGTTCCTGGACAGCTAGGACTACACAGAGAAACCCTGTCTTGAAGCAAAACAAACAAACAAACAAACAAACAAACGACAGTAAGAGTCATGATGTGGGGAGCACTTCCAAAGATGACCAGCCACCTTCTTTAATTGAAGACACTTAACTCACGTTTTGGGTCTGACCCATCAGGACTGCTAAAGCCAGCATCTTTCGCAGAAACCCAGGCAGCGAAGCAGTCACTCTCATCCAGGGTAATGGTCAGCATCTGTTGGAGGCACAGTGTCAGCAGCTCGCTCTCCCTCCCCTCCTCTCCAGCACCTGACCCTGCAGCATCCGTACACCAGACTAAGGCTAAGCCGTGCCTCCTGGGATTCAGCTACAGCTTGCTTTACTCAAGTGCCAGGCTTAAATGACAGCAGAGTAAGATGGCAAAGCAACTGCACATATCACATTTAAACACAGCGAATTCCTTAAGAATAATCAGGACATGGAGGGGATCTTCAACTATCCAAAATCACATAAATACTGATTGCCTAACTCACCCCTGTTTTTAGGTCTACTGAGAACCAATTTGGAACATACACCATTTTAAATCTTTTCTTAATTTCATCTTCAAAGTCCACTTTGCCCAAATCTTCCACTTTGCATGCCTGCGTAAGAAAGCACAATGGTCAGGATGAAGTAAGGAACCAACTGGCTGAAACTTCATTCTTCCAAATTTCACATTTGCTTAAATAATTCTAAAATATACTTCAAAAATATCATAGCTAACTTCTTTTATTCTAAGGCTTTCACATAACTACCTGCTAGCAAACTATTAAATTAGTGAGGGGAGGGATGGCTCAGTGGTTAAGAGCACTTGTTGCTTCTGCAGAGGAAATGGGTTCAGCTGCAGTGGCCACCAGCCTCATAACCATCCACTTACTCCAGGTTCAGGAATCTGGTGCCCTCTTCTTATCTCCCTGGCACCAGGCACAGGTATGATGCACAGACATATGTGCAGGCAAATGCTCATACACATAAAGAAAAAAAACCGCTTCATCTTTTTAAAACTGAAAACAATCTTTTCTAGGGGATGTGGCTGTAATTTAATTTTTCTAATACTAAGTTTCTAACACTCAGCTAGAAGCACCATCAAGTAAATTTCAAAACAAAAGGGAGAAAAGTAACCAAGAAACATGGTTAGAAGGGCTTGCTTATCGAGCGCTAAGTTTCTTTCGGACAACAGCTGGTTCAGGGACTAACGGAGAGCTTTCCTCTCCTGACCACCTTAATACTTCTATGGCTGGAGGGATGGCTCAGTGGTTAAGAACACTTATTCTTGCAGAAGACCCAAATTTAATTCCCAGTACAATACTATATGGTGGCTCAGAACTATATAATTTCAGTTCCAGGGAATCTAATTACCTCTTCTGACCTATGTAGGTACCTGGTAAACACATGCATGAAGGCAAAACAGGCATACATACACAATTTAAACAATCCTTAAAAAAAAAAAAAGACTTCTGAACACCTCTCATTCTAAAAATGTAGTACTTCCCCAAAACCTTAAACATCTTAAGCATCTTTGGTGCTAGGGTAGTTTCCACTTATAGCTCTTTAGTGCTGAACACCAACACAGTTTCTCCCTAGTGCTCAGTTCAACACTAGCATGGCTTTTAGTACCCCAGTAATCTCCTCACAGGTAAACATGACCTCTCCCGCATCCTATAGCTCCATAATGTCCCAAGGAAAGCATACACCACTGTAACATACCCAAATCACAGGAGACGCCCATTTCCCGAAGCTTATGACATTTACTGCACCACACACATATTCCTTGGTCCTAGCTGGCACCCCCAGACCATTTTCCCCTAACTCTCTGGAAACCCAAGCCCTGCTCCATTCAAATGCAGTCACAGATGGCATATTGCCCCTCAGATCTCCATTGTATCTGTCACCATAAAATCACTGTCTCCAGCCACAATTGGACCATTACTGCTACCTGGAAGTGTGCGTGCATGTGAATACGTAAGCAAGCCTAGACAGAAACTCCCTTTTTTCCTCCTCCCAGAGGGGTTGGGGGGAAAGGTGCCCTCTGGTTATGTTCGGGTCTTCCCTGGGAGACTTACATACTGACAGTCCCCACTCCAATGGATTCCTCTTAGGAATAGTCAAACAGTTTCAAATTCTTCCACCCTAAACACACCTGAGCGCGCGCGCACACACACACACACAGCCCACAGAGTAAAAACAGCCTCTCCTTGGATCTTGCTCCTAACCCTTTCCCAACTACCCCCCCTCTCTACCTAACTCCTGTAATCCAGTGACTTCAAGACAGTTTCTTTCTTCATTGCCGTTAACACTGAACCCACTGGCTCCTGCCTGCAGGGCTCGTGCCAGAGTCCACTCTCATGGCTCTCATTAACTCAGCTCCTTTCTGAAACCCTCACTTGTCCTTGAGCTGTCACTGGCTTCTGGTTTTCTTACCCATCTTTATCACTCACACACTGGTGGCCTCCTCCTAAAATCCTTGACAAGAATGATGGCTCAGTTTACCCTCTTCCTAGTCCTGCTTCTTGGAAATCCTGACAATCCTCAAGACATCATCTGTAATGCCCACGCTGAGGGCTGCTGTGTGTTTATAGCCTGCACAGGTGTCCACCTAGCAAGATAAACTCACATGCACCATTTTCCTGATAGCTGGGCTGTCGTCGTCTGCCTCTATCACTTCAGTCCACAACAGAAGCGCAGGACTCATCCTCACGCCTTCCTCTCCTTCACAGTCTCCGTTGTCTTTCTTTTGTTTCCCACCCATCTCGTTGTAGCAGATTCCTATATGCTGAGCCCTGTGTTGCATGGTTCTGAAATATGTCCTTGACATCACCAGAGAATGGGTTCCCCTCATTTCTGGGTTGAGGCCACAGGTTTCGGTAAGTCCAGCAGGTCATGTGGCTACAGACTAGAACACAGTTCTGCCCTCTCCTTCATGTCCCCAAACTTCCTTGACTTCTTCTTTACCCTGTTAGGCTTATTATACCAGATCATGTGACCTCAGGACTTTCAAGGTTCATATCCAGACATGGGAAGCCGTTTTTTGTAGAGATGACAACCATGACACACATACCCTGGAGCCTCACCAAATAGAACTCTATCCCATTCAGACAGCAGGGTTCTACTGAGTGCAGCTAACAGAGCAAGACCAGGGAACAGGACCACAGGCAGCCCCAGCCTGCTAGTTTAACTAGAGACACAGCATGGCAAGACTCTTGGGTACCGTGGAGACACTCAGTGATGGGGAGGGCGCAGTCTGGGAAGAGTCAAGCAGTTTTGCTGATGGTTAGGGCTTTTCTGGATCCTCCCAGTTACCATGGGACCCTTTTGTAAAAGAAAGGACAGGACAGAATGGCTCTCCTTACACTCAGTGAATGATCCAGCCTAAATGCCCATAGCATAATGATGAGAACCTTCCAAAATAAAGCAGTGTTCGATATGATTTGTAATACAGTGGCCAGGGAAATGGTTTACATGCTTAAAAAGGTTAGCTACTACCATACATACCATCCTATATCCAAAAATATCCACCTCCAAATAAAGTATTACTGTAAATAAATATTATCATGTACAGAGGAGGAAAACTAAGGGAAACAGAGGACACAACAGGCACTCACCTTCAATACATCCCAGTACGCCACATTGTTATTCGTATCTTTGGTTAATATGTGTCGCTTGTCATTTAGGATGTGGCACTGAATAATACTAGCGCCCCCTAAAGGAGGAAAAAAAAAACAACTGGCAAAAGACAAAAAGACTGGGGGGGAGGGTATGGGGGACTTTTGGGATAGCATTGGAAATGTAATTGAGGAAAATATGTAATAAAAAATATTAAAGAAAAAAGAAAAAAGAAAAAAAGACTAGTACTCCTCACTGTCACGGAGTTGGTTCTCCCCTCCCCTTCTCTGTTTACGTGGGTTTTGGGGAGAGGAGCGGAGCTGTGCGGACTGAGCAGCAAGTGCTGAGCCAGCCTGCCAGCCTGGCCTCTACTCCAGCCTTCCCTTCCTCTGCACCTCCTCAACCGTGTCTTATCCGGAGGTGGCTAAGTGCTCCAGATCAATGTGTCAGGCAGGATTCTAGTCCTAAGTGCAAACGTTAAACGCAACTCCACCCCCTTTTAAAGCTGACATCTGGCTTGTGCCCAGACAAGATTAAAGATATTTTACCCTGGCTACTGTGTTGTAGGGTAGAATATGAACAAGAGACTAGTGTCACAATACACAGTTATAAAGGCAGCCCTTTTGTATACCGAATGCAAAAGGTGTCCTGTCCTGTTTGCAGCAAACAGCTGAAGACAGTGCATCAGACACAGGCGGACACACAGAGCACCAAGGTTCTCACTCACTCAGAAAGCAACCCTTAGGTCTGGGAGAACGGACCTCATCGCTATACATGCATGTACTGAAGCACCCCATGCAAGCCCTCATCTGTACCACCAATAGCCATTAATTAAAAAAAAAAAAATCAATCAAAAACTCATTTCTTGTGACTGCTGGTAGGTGGCCTGTGGGCCCCACACTCCTGTGCATATGGACAGCACTGATGGGACCCAGTCGGTTATTTAAAAATCACTCATGAAGGTAGGAGGGGACATGCTGAGGAGGTGTGAAGGGACCAGAAGAGATGACCTGGGAATAGGTATGATGATGACGACGCGCGATACACATGGCAGAAGCAGTCAAAGAATACATCAAACACGTTCTTAAAAACCCTTCTCATCTCTTACCATCATTTTCTTGTGCTAAAAGCAAGCACAGGTTACTGGGCTTTTGTCTATAGCAGCACTGCATTTAAAGAAAGGCCGCCACTTTGAAAGTCATCATGCTCATTAACTGTAACCTCATTAAAGTCTGCTTGCCTGGGGCCTTCTTACCTTTAATAACTTGGTCGGGCTGTGTGCAGAGGGGCGTTATGGGGTTTGTACAATCATTGTCATAATCACCAGAGGCTCGAAAATTATGAATTCCCTTCAGTGTCTAAAGGAACAAAATTAATAATTTCAGCATTTTATGTTCTCCAGGCTTGTCAAGAGTTGAGAATGTTATAGCTGTAGAACTAGTAAATGTTGAGTTATCACAGGTACATGAGACATACCCAATCACAGCAGGAAGCCACTGAGTCAACCAGCAAGAAATCCCCAACAAGTCTTAAGGAGAGAATGTTGAGCTTTCTTAAAAAGAAAAACTTACAACTATCCCCAAACAAACAAAGAGCAAACCCACAAGGCTCTGTGGTACTCTGAATGAGAATGGCTCTCACAGGCTCATATATTTGAATTTTTGAAAGATTAAGAGGTGTCATTTTGTAGGAACAAAAGTGTCACTGAGGGGCACCTTGTGACTTTAAAAGCTTATGCCAGGCCCACACTCTGCCTGCCTGCAACTTCTGGACCAGCTGTGAGCTCTGAGCTACTGCCCCAGCGCCATACCTGTCTGCCACTACATTCCCCACCATGATGGTCATGGACTAATCTCCTGATTAGTACCCAATTCAATGCTTTCTGTTGTAAAGTGCCTTCACGTTTTATCACAGCAACAGAACAGTAACTAAGACAGCCCTAAAGCAAGGCACTATTCCAGTTAAGATTGTAACTGACAGACACAAAGGCACTCACAGAAGTTGTGAAGCTGACCTGCACACAAACCCTCCCTCCCCCTAGCTCCCAGAGTCAGCAACATAAGAAAGCTGAGCTCCTTAAGTAAGGAGCTGGTGCTATGAGGACCTAACTGCCCAATCTATATCTACTGACCCTGCTTTCCACAACTTGGAGAAAGGCAGGAAGTCAGAAGCCAGCCTCCTGTTCTATTACCTTCAGAAAAATGGGTATGTGGACTGTCTGCTTCATTCTTTTTGTGTGTTTAACAGAAACAGTGTCTTGCTATGTAGCTCAGGCTGACCTTGAACATGCAGCACTCCCATCTGTCAGTCTCCCAGGCAGGAGTCCAGCTGGACTGCCTATTCTCAGGTGCAGTATTTTAAGGTCAGAAGCTGTCTGACACTGACTGGTTTAGTCAGGCAGCACTGTTCTAAGTACATCAAGCACATATCCTAGCTGGTAACAAAGAAAAAGCAGCTTCATTTTGCCCACCAATGTCAGGGTTACTCCCACTCTTGGGATTACACCTGCATTCCCATGGGAATGTGGATGGGGCCACAATGAACCTCTGCTGCTGGTACCTGGCATGTCTGAGATAGCAAGCCAACCATGTCTACGGACTTGTCACAAGCACGGTCATGCACTTACCCACTTATTTACTGTGGACTTTGTTGTTGCAACCCAGATTGCAGGAGGGGGATCTGCTGATCTGTCAAGTTCCATCTAAAAACCAAACACAAAAGTCTTCTTTGTCAAGGGCTGATAACTGAGCTGTTGGCCCAGAGGTGAATTATTAGCACGTGAAACATCAAGGTACATCACTCCTTTGTCAACACCTGTACACCACCTGCACCAGGCTTGCAGCAGTAAGCTGTAGACGCACAGGGAAAGCAGTCACCAAAGGAGTCGCGTCTTGCAGAATTGGAGAGGCTGAATGGTAGGTGAGCACCCTCCCACCAGAAAGCTACTTGCAGCTGCTCCTGTGTATGTGCACGTGTGCAGCTGGCTCACAGTTTTAAATGAGGTTAACTGTTGAGACCTAAGCGGGCACAGCCAAAAGGACAAGGACTTTCTGAAACAAAAGCAGCATTCTGCTTCTGCTATTCTAGTTTTTACTCTGTGTGTGTGTCTGTGCACTTTTCTGAGATAGGTTCTTGCTGTGCCTTTGAAGTTAGCCTTTGGTGGCCACCATGCTTAGCTTACATTCTTAATGAGGAAATAAATTTCTTCCTTTTTTTGAGAATGCTTATAGAAAAAAAAATCCTAATACAGTGGATATGAAGTTAGCCCACCCCTGGGGGATAGGCTCCCAGGATCACATCACCACATGCCCTCTGGTCCTTTCAAAATGCTGTACATTGAATGTAAGACATATATTTATGCTCGAATGGAACCACTCTTCTTCTAACATCAGGAGACTGCAGCTAGAGTGGCATTTCTTGACTCTTGGCTACCAGGAATTCTCAGTGATTGTCTTCAACATATAGGTACCCGGGGCTGCCTGCTTTATATTGCCATCCACAGCCAAGAGCTGCCAGCACCTGCAGTGCTCACATGACCAAGTCTCTTCCATGGCTGCTTCCTCTGTGTCCCTGGCAGATGCTTCCCATCTGTCCTGACTCCCCCAGGTCTGCTGGGAGGCAGTGTGTTTGCACTCTGATGCAACTGGCTCTCCTCCTTCAGGAGACCTCCCATTCCTCAGTGCTGAGGCGGAGGCCTTAACACTGACACCTTTTTTTTTTTTTTTTTTTGGCTTTTCGAGACAGGGTTTCTCTGTGTAGCCCTGCTGTCCTGGAACTTACTCTGTAGACCAGGCTGGCCTCGAACTCAGAAATCCACCTGCCTCTGCCTCCTGAATGCTAGGATTAAAGGCGTGCGCTTATCTGTTCACTGACACCCTAACTGCTCGTGTTCTTCCCTGAGCAGGGCAGAAGAGCCAGGCAAACTCTGCAGCATGCCTGACAGCATCACTAGAATTTATCAACAGGAAGTTATCCATGCCCCAGAGAGGTACTTCAGATATCACAACGTGTCTACACCAAGACTCTCCCTACCCTGTTGAGGACAGAGGGTCTTCTTGACCCCATTATCTGGTTCATATTTACTGCAGATTCTGCTGTACATACCCAAAGCTCACAACCTCAGTTGGGAAACTCAAAAACTCAACACACCTTGAGAACTGGTGCTTTTTCTTCACAAATCAGTACCCGAATGTCAGGGTTCCTTAGGTCTGTGCAGTAGATTTTCCTGTCTCGTCCTCCAGAATATACATGTGTAAAGGCATCGTTGACCTGTAGGGCCCAAACACCTTCATCATGGACTCGGTATGTTGCTATACATCTCTGCTGGCCAAGGGACCACAGGCGAATGGTCCCGTCAGAACTCCCAGAGAGGCACTGTGAACAAAGGAAATAAGGTGAGGTGCTTCTGGGAGCAAGCCAGTCTGAGATGAGCAAACCCAACAGGTGTGCTCCAGCAGGGGACACCAGAGCCAACATGCCCTTGTCCTCTCTATCCAGCTGCCTGCTGGTTCTGTAAACACTAATGATGAGCTATGTATGGAAGATCGATTACTGAGGTAGGCAGAGTCTGAAAGCAGCTGAAGATAATAAGGTGGTTGTGATCTCAGAACTAGCATCTTCTCTAAGAACTTAGTAAAACCATAAACTCTTAGGCCCCATCCAGACCTAAGCAGGCAAAAGTATAGCAGGGTTAACCAACAGGTCCAGCAGGCTCCTGGGCAACTCCCATGGTCTCGGTCTGATGGCACTGCTCTGGGCCAGTGAGCCTGTCAAACTGTAGAGAGGTTTAATGAAATGAGCAGACTAGAAAGCTTCCTCACAGACTGTTAGGAGCACTGGAAATTTAATCCCCTCTTTTAACTAGCTCACAAGAGAAGAACTGACCCAACCTGGGTGTGCGGGGGCCGGGACATGGGACAGGCCCAAGGAGGGGCTCTCTATGTAGAAGATACTCCTCTGAGGTGGCAACACTCTTAGGAAAGCTCCAATCCTTCATCCTAGAACATATGTCTACAGAGAGCAAGGTCTGGCCAAGATAGTGTTATGAAAGTCCACATAGCTTAATACTGTGCAACAGTTAAGGACCAGATGCAGACTGCACAGCTACAAGCAGGGAGAAAGCAAAGACGCAGACCAGGTTACTACTGGAGAAGTTGCCTGATGCTGGGATCTCAGACCCCTAAGATAGGTTTGGGATTTGAGTGAACAGAAAAACCCTGTGGGTGGCAGATAACTGCATCTTAAGATCCAACAGGTAGCTTTTAGAACTGAGCCCTGTTGCCATCAAGGCTTAGAGCAAATGCAGTTGATTTTGAGGGCTTTGCATCTGATAGTTAAATCACCTCACACAGACGCACATTACAACTCAAAGAAATGACGCAGACTACAGTGGACAGGAAGAGCATTAGGCTTCTGAGACCACTGCTAGAGACTTAAACTTCATAAAACATAGCGACAGACAACAAAACTGCCTGTGGAATTTGAGTAGGAGTGTCCCCATAGACTCCCATATTTGAATGGATGGCCCACAAGGAGTGGCACTACTAGGAGGTGTGGCCTTGCTGGAGGAAGTGTGCCACTTGTGGGGGCGGGCTTTGGGGGGTCTTCTATGCAGTGGAACACAGACTCTTACTGCTGCCTGCAGATTAAGATGTAGAACTCTCAGTTCCTTCTCTAGCACCACATCTGCCTGTACAGAGGCCAAGAGAGAACTGGATGCTCCTAGAGTTGGAGTTACAGAAGGTTATAAACTCCAGACCCATGTGAGGGAACAGAACTCCAGTGCTCTGCAAGAACAACAGTGCTCCTACCTGAGCCACAATTTAGTATACTAAACACTGAAAATTAGGATGTAAACCACACATGTATCTTATGGTTCAAATCATCGTCCCCAGCCATGCCTAGAGGGCAGAAGCTGAGTCTGCACACGGCCCTTACCTGTGTGCCGTCCCTGTGCAGCAGCAAGGCCTTCACATTGTCCGTATGTCCTTTCAGCTTCATGAGTTTCGCGCAGGTTCTTGGATCCCACACTCTCAGAACCTGCCAGTTTTTACAGAGTATTAGATAAGCCAGATTAGACACACCCAGCTTTTGAAAGCACCCAACTTTCATATCAAATGCCAACTATTACATTCTGGAGAGGAAACGCTGCTGTAGCCAGTGTATGTTGCCCATGGCTGCTAATGTTTGGAGAATACTTTTCTAATGCCAAAATTACACAGCCTCCATCACTATATGCACATGCAATTAATATTTCTTTTATCACTCACTAGACAAAATGACTGGTGTTTTATTATTTTTATTTTTTGGTTTGTTTTGAGACAAGAATTTGGTTGTGTTGCCCAGGCTGTCTTGAACTCTTATTAGATTCAAGCAATCATCCTGCCCCAGCCTCCTGAGTGCTGAGACTCTGCATGCCACCTCACTAAGCTCTGTGTATGTGTTTAAGAACTGAACAGATGCAATGACTCCATTTCTTGGTTCAGATATCCTGGCAGGCCTCTCTTACCTTCTCAGTGGACCCTGATACAATGATTGTTCCCAGTTGGTTCATGGCCAGGCTATAAATGGAGTCTTTGTTCCCACTTAAAGAAGAAGCTATTGAGGATAAAGGGAGTTCAATGTTAATAAAATCAGCAACTTGTCAGCAAAAATCACAAGCTTACACATTTGACTTGAAAAAAAAAATCCTATCTTTACACATACTTTAAGAAAATGAAATCTATCTATAACAGAGATAATTCCAAATAACAGTATCACCAAAATTAGTGGGTTTTTTTCCTGAAATTGAGTATGTGCAAGTGCTTAATATTATATCTGTTAAATTGAGTTGTGCTGCCATTTAAAATTGACCCACATAAGCAGTATATTTCCAAAGATGGGCTTGAACCCACCAAAGTCACTATATTATTCAAAGAAAATGCAAAATGAAAACAACATTTCACATACAAATCAGGTTAAACAAACAACCCAAACCCCAAACAAAAATCCAACGCAAAGCTTTTAGCCAGAAGCATGTCCATGCCCTTTGATTTGGAAGCCAATGTAGAACTCTTTCCTCAGTAACTGATTCACAAAAATACACGAGGTGGGGAGTTAGCACTCTCAAGGGGCTTACAAATGCCTGCTCTATGTACTCAGCGAAGGTTAACTATCACTAGTATGATGTCTATGCTCATACGCCTCTAAGCAAGTCCACCTGGGGCAGAATCTCTGTCACTAAGCCCACATCTTTGATGCTCCATATTTCAGAGGCAGGTCTTACTAAGCAAGCAAGGATATAGCAGACAGAGTGTACCTGCTTAATCCTTGAAAAACCAACCAAACAAAACCAACCAAACAAAAAAATCTCTAAGGGAACAAGGGAAAGACACTTTTTAGATCTATGCATACTTCTGGCAAAACAACACTGAAGACGGTTATAAACACCTGCCCTTCCTGGAACAGACAGTCATTCTAACTCTGTTGCCACGCCATGGCAGCATCTGGAGTCGCACACTCGAGTTTCATAGCCACTATGTCTTGGACACCTCCTCTGGCCTAGGCTAGGACAGTCTCTGCTCCTATAAGAAGTTCTCAGAGCCTCAGCCTGGAGGCTCCCACAGGCTGGCCTAGTGCAGTGTTGAACTTTAAGTCTAGCTGTGTGCATTCCTGACCCAAGTTTATCAAGCAGCCACACTGAGTGTCTCTACACTTCACCTAGAAGCATCCTACCCACCCTGGCTTTTCCAGAATTGCTGGATTCTTACTCTGAAAGCCCTTCTCAGCTGTTACTGGAAGCATCCCTGGGTATGTCTTATTGTGGCCATTAACTCAAAAGCTTGTCAATTCAGCAAGACTTTGAAGTCAGAAAAGAGCTTGCCTGGCCAGGTATCACCTTCTAAGAGCATCATTTATGTGTGTCTGGGGCAGGGACATGCCTTGTATGCTGTGGGAGACAGAGCGTGATAACACAGACAGACTCTTCTACCTGCAGGGACCCACACTTTGGCCATGCAGCCAACACATACACATGTTCATGGGTTAGACAGGATCCATCTGGAGAAAGTACTAAGTTTATAGCACAGTGAGAGCTAGTTCCCAGTTCAATCACTCTCAGGGTAGAAGCTATATGCAGAAGAACTCTCAAAATATAAAGCACTGTCTCAATGCAAACATATCACTGATGTTGTATGAACCAGTCTTTAACAACTTAAGATAGTTTTCAGAGCTGGTGCAAATGCCTTACTTGTAACGGTGTTGTTTGAGGCAGTCAGTGCCGTCAGAGTGTTCACATCCCAAAGGAATATCTGTCTGTCCAGCCCAGCTGACGCTACCAGCTCTTTATCCTTGGCGTACGCTAAGGCCTTTACATAGTCCTGTAACGGAACAGGCACACTATGATCTCTGTTGGAAGAACTGAGCGCCAACATGACAGGAAGACTAAAGTGTGGACATTACCTTATGCGTCCTGAGTGTGGACATGCAGAACCCTTTATGTGCATTCCAGACTTTGACTGTTGTGTCTGAAGAAGCAGAAATTACTAGAAGAGACAAAGAGAATGTCTTGTAACTTGAAGGTTATCTTCCAGCAAACGATGCTACTTCAAACAATTGTTTACACATGCATGCTCAAACGTTCTTTCCAGAACTTACTCAACAATGCCTTAAAGGGATATGTGAATGCACATACACAGTGTTGGTTTTAATTAGTCAGGAGGAACTATCCTAATCTCCCAGGTGAAAAGTCCTTAGTTTACCTGAGAATACTCAGACTGCAGAACCAAGAAATGAAGCTTACCAAAATAAGAAAAAGGTCATGCTAAAGACCCACGCACGCACGCACACTCAAGCAGGCACAGTACGGGGGTCTATTTATCTAAGCTAGAATTTGTGTAACACTAACTGTAGTGATCACGTAGAATGACTAAAAGGAAGGCACCTGTCATATATAACTAATATAACTAGCACTCTGTCATACTTTACTGTAGTGTCAGCAAGTATGCATTTTCCTCCATTTATGCTGTGCTTTAATCAAGTCTTACAGGCATGGCCCACTGAGTGCCTCCTGTCTCAGCATTAGGGATCTCTAGCACCCACATAAAAAGCTGGGGTGTGAAACACACACCTGTACCTACTATAACTCCAATGCAGCAGACCTGGGAACTCAGGAGTTGGCCAATCTAGCAAATTAGTGGATTCTACATCAGTGAGAGCCTTTGTCACAAACACTACGGTGTAGCATGATAGAAGAAGACACCGGATTTCAACCTCTGGCTTCCAAATGCATCCAAACGCATCCAAATGTGCACACACAAAAAACTTACATAAAAAAATGAAAAATATATCACACAGAATTTTATGATGTAAGAAGCCTGAGAGGAACTTACGCGTTTTCCCATTGCAACAGAGCACGACATCATTTACCCAGTCTGTATGGTGCTCCATAGATGCTATGTACGGATCTTGCTGAAATGGAAAATCACAGAGTTTACGACAGAGAGCAAAACCCACAACAGAGTTCAGCCACGCTCAGATTCGTTATTAATATGACACACCATCACACTTAAATCCAGAGTGACACTTCCCCAAATAGGAGATGCTTCTGGAGAGCTGATGCAGAAAGTAGTTTGTTTCAGGAAAGCGTCCGTAACAAAAGTCTAGGTTTCCACGGTTGTCTTACAAATGGTGGCATAGGTCACAAGCTCTGGGCTAGGTACGTTATGGGGAACAGGGTGCAGGACAGAAAGGACCCAGGAAACCTGAGGCAGAAGAGCTGACCCCGTGGTACCTGTGGTTCACTAGTCTGGCCTAAGGGAAAACGGAGACAAGCACGGGCTTTAGCTTCCAGCTGCTGTCTGTAACCCTTTCAGTCCCTGCGCTGCCTGTCCTTCAGAGAAGACTATGAGGTCTGAGACACAATGCTTGCAGCAGCAGCAGCAGATTCCTATTCATTGGCTCAACTATGAGAGCGCCTTTTACAGACAGTGTCAGTTGCATCCCACACCCAAACAGACACATTTATATACTTCATAGGCAAGAGCATAGCTCTTTGCATGCCTAAGAACCATGGCTATGCAATTTGTCATAGAGACCAAAAAAAAAAAAAAAAGATGTTTGAGGGCAGGTCAGCCTGATAGCCAGATTCTTCTAGGCAAGGTCTTTTAATTTTCTCTCAATTTGTTAAAAATACTGCAAACTCTCAAAAACTCAATAGTCTAATTCAAACATGAGCCCCTATGGCGTGTAAAGGAAAACAAAAATGCATGTTCTTACTTTCATACTTTTGACACTGCCTTCATCTGCTCAAGAGCTCAATGCCTGCTGGACTGAGCCCGCTGGCGAAACCTTACCTGGCAGCCGTGGCCAAGTACCCTCTTTCTGCACTGAACACTGGTTGCAGAGCAGGCTAAAAGACAGACTTAGAAAACAGGGTCTGGCACCAGGGGTCTGAAGTGAGTCTGAGCTCGATTCACTGCCACAGTGGCCATTTAGCCATCAGGATTCTCAAGTGCTAACAGTCTTGAGAAGGACTGTGGCAATTCAGGTTGGGGTGAGCATGAGGGGACAAGGCACATAGTTAAGAGGTCAGTAAATGGCCCCCAGAAACTGTTTTCTACATCATTCACAGTGCAGCCTTCACAAACCCAAGAGCTCCCTCCCTCCCTCCCTCCCTCCCTCCCTCCCTCCCGTTTGACTGCAGCTCTCCCTTTCCATGCATTTACCTGCCCCTCCCTGCTTAAGCAAGAGGCTTTCAAAACTGAGGCGTGGGTGAGTGGAGGCAGGGTGCTTGTCGTGCCAGCATGCACAAGGCCCAGGACGTACTGCACAAGCAGCAGCAGAGCCTGAGGAAGGCCCAGGAGTAGGAGAGAGCAGCCCGGCAGCTTCACATCTACCACATTAGCCAGTAAGCCCCTAGTGTGCTGTGAGGTCCTTAGTCACTTTTGTAAAAGTACACACTCAACATGTGTTTTTCTACTCTCAGCACCATTATCAAGAGACTTTTCGGGTTCATAATTAAGCCAAAATCCCACGGAAAGTGCTCATTCCTCACCAGCTGAATACTTTTACTCCGCTGTGGCAGCAAACTCTTACAGCAAACTAATTATGGCAGCCCTGAGTTAAGTAAAAATACTTGTGAAACTTTCCTGGAGGCGTTCTCTCACAGGCTTACAGAACTCTGGTGATGTCTTTATAGAATATATTAAGAAGCCCAGTGCTCAGAGATTAAAGCCGGGACTGAGGAAAGGAGTTCCATCAGACAGAGCCACTGGTCCAAGAGGCGAGTTAACCCAAACACACGGCTCCTGCCTTACTTACCTTGTGCTGATTGACACTCCATATTCTTATGATGGAGTCTCGACCTGCTGTGAAGAGTCTGTTGAGTGCTGGGTCCAGTTGCAGGGCATTGACTCCATTCCGATTGTATTTCTCCACTTCATCTCGAATTACATAAGAAACCTAATGGGCACCAACAGAAGCCAAGCCATGGTGAGGTGTAGCCTTCTAGTGCCAATTCCAATACTAAACTAACTTCAAGCTAATGTTATCTTACTTCAGGAGGACTGAAGCACTGTGAGAAGAATAGCATTACTGACAGCCCAGCTCAAGACAAGCAGGTCTGCTTGCTGTTAATGACCCAGACATCTCAGTCTGCAAGCCTCCTCTCAGCCCTTTTTTTTGTCTATTCCATCTCACCAACCTTTCAACAGTGTGTACTGGCATATACCCAATATCCCACTGAGGCAGGACAGTCAGTCAGAAAATAGAGGAACATGGGAAGAAGCTGCCGCCCCCACCAATCCTGCTGTGCCTCTCCCTGGCTGACAGACAACAGGACAAGATCTGTAGACCCTTACAAGTAAGACTGTGAGATGGCTGGTGCCCACGAATGCTTTATCCCAGCACATCCTCCTCAATGGCATGCATGGCTGCAGCACACAGAACGTCCATGGGTGACAGGGTTCTAGAGCAAGCTTTCCTTAAAGCCCCCAGAGCAGAGCAGCGCAGGGCAGATGGAGCAGCTTGCCTTGCTCACTGCTGAAGAGTGGAAGCGCACAGGAGGTGATGGAGTCCTTGCATTACCTGAACGGCCTCTCTTCTACCCTCACACTTGAAGGAAGGAAGGAAGTTAGGGCTGACTGAGGATTGCCTGGCATGTGCAAGGCCTGGGCTCTGTCTCAAGCATGACAAAGAAAAACAAAGATGGATGTCTGTGTACAAAGCTCCTTTAGTTCCTTCAGTATAGCACTTACTGTCACCACCAAACTCCACACCTTCAGTGTCTATCAACGAGGCCAAATTTGTGTTCTCTCCTGACACCTTACCTAGGTTGGATACCTAGGCTATCCCCAAGCTTTTAGAATCTTGTGTTTTGACATTTCTGGATTTTTGTCCTTTGCTGTACATTTAGAAAGCACTTTTAATTTTAGAAGTTTTGGTGCTTCATGTCTGCAGATGAGGCCCGTGTAGATACTGTTTTCCTTGTTCTTGAGTGTCCATCTTTGGACAGTGGAATTTTCTAACTGACCCTTTGTCTTTTACACAACCCATTTTATCTCATTTATTTATTTATTTGGTTTTTCGAGACAGGGTTTCTCTGTATAGCCCTGGCTGTCCTGGAACTCACTTTGCAGACCAGGCTGTCCTCGAACTCAGAAATCCGCCTGCCTCTGCCTCCCAAGTGCTGGGATTAAAGGCATGCGCCACCACCGCCCGGCTTCTATTTATTTTTGAAGGGACCTCTTTTACTATTATTTGCCATCTAGCCCAGACAGGCCTGGAATCTTCTCTCTATAGCTCAGGATGGTCTTGAGTCCCTAACCCTGACACACCCAGCTTCTACTATTGTGTTTCCCAATAAATTATAGTACAACGAAAAGTAGACATACCTTTAAAAAAGATTTATTTATTTTATATATATGAGTACACTGTAGCTGTCTTCAGACACACCAGAAGAGGGCATCAGGTTCCATTACAGATGGTTATGAGCCACCATGTGGTTGCTGGGAATTGAACTCTGGACCTCAGGAAGAACAGTCAGTGCTCTTAACCACTGAGCCATCTCTCTAGCCCCTAGAAATATCTTTAATAAGGAAATGGCTACACTACCATATACTAGGCTGGAAAGATGGCTCAGGTAAAGATGCTTGCCACACAAGCCTGGAAATCTGAATCTGATCCTTGGAATCTATTTAGGATGGAAGTAGAGAACCCACTCACAAAGTTATCCTCTGATCTCTGCATGTACCACGGCATTTGATCCTCACTCTAACAATAATAATAACAAAGATTTAGAAAATTTACTCTACAGACATTTCTATGAGGTCATTAAAAGGAGAAGTAGAATTTATACAGTGATTGGTTCTTAAGTCAATTCACACTAAATTTTATTCAAGTCCAGCAGGATAAAATGTGCTTCTTGTTTCACAAGAGCAGAAGAAATACAAGGGCCTGTTGCAGAGCCCCAGTTCATACTATGAGATGTCCAGGACACTATATACCCCCAAGGTCTTTAGCCATGAACAAATGCTAGTCTTGTGTGTTGGCCTCCACTGTTCTCCGCCAGCCTGTGGAAGGGGAAGCAACAACAACCCCTGAATCAAGATAAGTGGGAACTATCCCAATAAACTCATTGTGGTTATTTAAAAAAAGATGTCTAGACACAGAAAGACAGAAACAAATCCAGAACTTAATGTGATTTATTTTTATTTTAATTATGGGTATATGTATGCATTTGTGCATGTGTGCACTGCCTATTGAGGTCAGAAGAGGCTACCAGAAGCAGGAGTTAGAGGTGGTTGTGAACTACCTGACATGGGTCCTAGGAACCAAGTAGAGTCTTCTGTAAGAGCAGTATGTGCTTAACTGCCGAGCCATCTCCCAGTCCCGGGATTTAATACTCTAAAAAGTTACTAAGTAAGTACCTACCAGTTGCCAGGTACAATTTTAAATGTAGAGGATTGTGGGTAGAAGAAGTCTTCCTGGGGTAGCGTTCTAGGGAAAGAGCTTAAATGAAAGGAACAGCAAGCCAAAAGAAACATGGGCAGACACATCTAATAAGTGAACAGTTACTTCCTTATAACTTCACTGTGACAGTTGGAAGGCAGAGTTGAAAACTCATGACTAGTCTCAACTGCCTGTAAAAGGGGCAGGCACAATGTGAGCTTTGTAAGGTATCAGGAAGCCAGGCCTTTAGTAAGAGACATATATTTTGTAAGAGCCAATTAAAGGGACTCCGACAGGAGAAAAATAACAGGGTAGCAGCCACCAGCAAGCATAGTGCAGGCCCTATCTGACTCAGTTCTGTGGAGACCCCTCCTTTAGCACCTGGGACCTAAATGTCCTCAGGGTCATTGGCAGTCACTGCCGAGAAAATCAGAGAGAAAGATTTCTTTCTCTGACCACTTAAAATTACTTTGTGGTTTGCATATGAAGTCATGGCTTTCCTTAAACCAACTTCATCTCTGCATCCAGGCTGGGCTCTAGTGTACCCGCTGCAAAGGGTCTCACAGGCTCAAACTGACCAATTGCCAGGTTTGTACTCTTTAGTAGAGACTAGGATAGAGCATGCTTCCAAGCTCACTGCAGTTGCTGGTCAACTCAGTTCCTGTGACTGTGGGCTATAGTCCTTTCATAACTGCCTGTCAAAGTTCCATCTTTGCTCCTAACTACTGCCTGCTCTTAAAAAAAAAAAAAAAACTTTCTATATGTGATACATATCTGTTACTGTCTTCAGACACACCAAAAGAGGGCATCAGATCCGATTATAGATAGTTGTGAACCATCATGTGGGTGCTGGGGATTGAACTCAGGACCTCCAAAAAAAAGCAGTAAGTGTTCTTCACTGTTGAGCTATCTCTCCAGACCAGCTGCCTTCATTCTTTCTCATGCTTTTTCCATGGCAGCCCCTTCTGCACACCACCACAACACAACAATTTTCATATAAAAATGTCTATGGGTATCTTATAGAATAAAAACAAAACTTACTTTTATAAAAGAGAGGACCAGACAAGGTCATGCATGCCTTTACACCCAACTCTTGGGAGACAGGGACAGGAGTGAGCTCTAAGAAAGACAGGGTATGTAGAGAGACTGAATCTTAAAAAAAAAAAAAAAAAAAACAAAAACAAAAACCGAAAGCAAACAAAAGAGGAAAGGGGGTGGGTTGGTGCGCAGAGGCACTTGGTACCAACCCCAAAGACCTGAGAGCTCCATGCCTCGACCTGCGAGGTGGAAGGGAGAACCAACTCCTATAAGCTCTTCTCCAAGTGGCTCCCCCACCCCCAAGAGGAACGTCAAAGCATTCTAACCTCACAAAGGGAATACAGGGCAAACTCAGGCTCTTCGAGGCTGAACACTAGGTCATTTCTACCTGGGTATCTGAAAGACACCAGAATGAGACCTCCATGTTTTCTGAGTCTTCTCGCCTCAGCTGATGACTGCTCTTCAGGATTCTACAGTCTGTGGATTACTCTTCTCACACTGTGGCTGACTGAGAGCAGGCACACACTGGGACATCACTGAGGATGAAGGGGTTGCTGGGTGTGATGTGGTTCTCGAGTTCAGAGCCCACCACTGACTGCTCCTCACCTCACATACTTTACCACAGGACACGCAGGCCTCCCTCGTCCGGCCTGCAGCCACTTCTCTGACTGCATCTGCTACTCCTTTCTCTAACCCAGGTCTCTTTTCTGCTACACAAACAGGCCGCACTCCTACCTTAGGACATTTGCATTGGATATTCTCATTGAATGTTTGAAATCTAGATGGCT
Source organism: Mus musculus (assembly GCF_000001635.26). Taxonomy (NCBI): domain Eukaryota; kingdom Metazoa; phylum Chordata; class Mammalia; order Rodentia; family Muridae; genus Mus; species Mus musculus. The sequence continues at coordinate 119,897,972 of NC_000075.6, read as the reverse complement.
TCATGATTTTCGCCAAAGCCTTTCAAGTCACCATCTCAAGTAAGGCCTTCTCAGCCCAGAACAAAAATTCCACTTCTGCTTAGCATGGTGGCACAGGCCCTCAAGTCCAGCATGTGGGAAGGCAGAGGCAGGCCAGTCTCTGTGAGTTTCAGGCCAGGCAGATCACAGACACATATGTGATTTTTGTAGAAAATTTCTTTTAAAGACAAGGGTCTTACTACATAGCCCTAGGTGACCTAGAATGCAGCGTGTACATCAAGCCTGCCTCTGCTTCCTGAGTGCTAGAATTAGAATGTGCCACTATGAAAAGCTAGAACACATTTTTAAAGTAAGGGACTGTGGGCTCAAGGAGCTGCCTTTAAGTTTGGCAAAGCAAGACACAAAGTGGTAAACGCTATGGCTCTGTTTGAAGTAAAAATTCACATCAGATAGCAAACTAGAGAAGCACAGGAATAACTCTCATCCACTGTCAATTCTGCCCTTAAAGGAAACTTCTATCTAGAGAGGTTTTGATTGTTATGGCTTGGAAGGTACTATTACATCTAGTGGGCAGAAGTCAGGGGATCCTAAACAACTTAAAACACACACGGCAGCGTCCTCACCTCCTGCAGGGAAGACCGAGTTACCCTAATGTATAAAGAGTGAGCAGGCTGAAGTGACACAGGACACTACACAGTTGCTGTTCTTGAGACATCGAAGAACAACTACAATTTATACTTTTGCACCATTTGTAAGTTCTTGCAATGTGCATGCGTGCATCCCTTCTGTGCAATAGGAGATGAAATCAGTCTCCGAGGCTTCTAGCATTGCTCTGTACCTACTGGACAAATCCTAAACCTTCTCTTAGCAGGCTAGTTTCAGATTTTGATAGGAAATAGTGTCCAATCACAATTGGTTTGCTGTTGAACAAAGTGCTAAACACCAAATTCTACCTTCATCCTCTGGCCAGCTGAGTGTGGAATCAGCTTCTCCCTAGGTCTATACGCACCAGCCGACATCTAGCCTATTTAAACACTTTTTTGGCACCTGATGTGATTTTCTTCTCTACTCTTCTCTGTTGTGTGTGTTGTTTTAAAAAATGTTTTTAAAAGATGCTAAGGACAGAGCCTTGTGAGAGGCAGGCACGTGCTCTACACTGAGGTGTATTCCCCCAGAGTCAAGGATAACTTGGAGCCAGTTTTCACTGTCCACTTTGTGGGTCCCAGGAATCAAACTCAAGTCTTCAGGCTTGGCAGCAAGCACACCTCCCCTCCAAGCCATCTTGCAAGCCCATGTCTTTTAAGTCTTTACCCCAAACTGAACGAACTGATAATCCTTACTCTATCAAGAACCACCGTCCTAGTGTGTGGAACTGGACTAAGTTACAACTTAGTTGAAATCAGTGTTTTCACCCCCTTGGCCTGGAGGCTGGGGCTACTTCAGTGCCATCAATGCCATTTGGAAGGAAAGCAGCACCTACCCAGGGAAAGCTAGGGGATTTTTACATTCTTGTCACCTCACTGATCCTGTAAAGTATTTATTACTTGTTAGTGAGCGTGTGAGTGCGTGAGCGCCTGTGTGAGTGTGGTGCACAGGGGCATAAGCACATAGGGACACATGCATGTGGAGGCTACAGGGTGACCTGGGTGCCTTCCCTCATTGCTCACTCTCCACCCTGTTTCTTTCATGGGACCTGGAGTTTATCAATCAGCAGGACTAGACAGCCATCAAGCTTCAGGGACACTCCATTTTCTGCCTCCCTAGAGCTGAGATTTCAAGTGCCAACCCACATGCCAGGCGTCTTTTCAAGTGAGGGGATAGAGATGTTTACGTGGACGCAGATATTCAGATCCTCATGTTTGTGCTACAGGCCTTCCACCAGACTGACCATCTCCCAGTCAGCCCAATTCTAACCATTAAACAACCATTAGTGAGCACACAGGGCCAACAAATGGAAGTCAGTACTATAAAGAGGACACTCATTCAGAAAATGCCACAGCTTTCCAGCCTTATGCTGGGGTTACTCACCTTTGGCCCTCCCTTCTGAACACTGAGTTCAATCCGTGGAGTGTTTACTGACTGCTAAACCCTTTTAGTCTCTTCTCCTCTGTGCGGCAAGTCTATGCACTCAGTCCACTTTAATGACTGAATGCATTTTTTTTTTTAAGGCAGTGTGTCTCGTGTAGCCCAGACTGATTGATCTCAAACTTGGTAGGTACTGGAGGATGACCTTGAATTTCCGATTCCCCTGTCGTCACCACAGAAACACACACACACAAGCAGCGCTAGAAGTACAGGCGGGTACCAAGCATGCCTGGTTTTATGTGGAGCAGGGGGTTTGAACCTTGCTCAGGACAGGAAGGGCTCTGCTAAACGAGCTTTATCCCCAGCACACAAGGCAGCAAGCAAAACTCAAACGTACACCAAACCAACGTGATTTGGGGAAACCCAAAGCACCCACGGTGCGGGTCAGCGAGCTCATCACTGGAGATTCCGACGTTAGGGAGATGAGGACTAAAAAGGAAGCCCGGAAGATGCATAGTGAGGACGGTGGAGGGCGGAGGCAAAGCCCATCGCTAAGGAAGGGACACTGTCATTTCCTCCAGCACAGCGCTCCCACGTGCGACCCGGACCCGCCACGCCCCCGCAAGGCCCCTCGCTTCCCGGCCTCACCCACCCGCGGGCGCCGCGAGGCCTCCGCCGCCGGGTCGCGGCTGTTCCGGAGGAAGGCGGCCGAGAGCAGAGGCAGGTGAGCGGGCAGCAGGCCCATGGCGCCGCCGCAGGCCCGGTGTCCCGGGACGGCGGTTCGCCGGGACGGCGGTTCCCCGCGACCGCTCGCGAGGCCCGCGCGCCCAGTCCGCCCGCCGCCACCTCAGGCCGTTGGCGCCCCGGCCCCACCCCTCGCGCCGCTGCGCCCCGCCCCGCCATCCTCCGGCTGTCGAACCCGGCCAGCCGCGGCCCGAGGCATCCGCCCGCCCGCGGGGGTACCAGAGCCGACGGCAGTGTCGCCAAGGCCGCGGAGCCGGGCCGCCATACCTGCACTTTCCTCCGCCCGGCTGTGTTCTGCCGGTGATGGGCCGCCATCTTGCATGTTGACACTCCGACGTCACTTCCGGGAGAGTTGAAGCGCCAGCGGATGTCCCGCCCTACTCTGTGGTTGGGTAGAAGGTAGGTAGGGCGTAGGCTTTCCGGGCTGGTTGCGAGGGGAGGCGCTGGCGGAGAAATAGCAGCGTGTGGGCGGGAACGCTCTTGGAACCAGGGCTTGGGGGCCCGTACTGGTCTACCTCTGTGCAGCTAAGCCCCAGGGCCGTCCCAGCGCCTGCATGCAGAGAGAAAGCGCTCAAGAGAGTCGTGCTTAAGTCGTGCCCCAGCCACTTAAGCCAGTGCTTAGCAACTGGACCACGTCTCTAACTCCATATTTATAGGTTTTAAAAATAATAATAATAAAATGTTGTTGTCATTTAGTTATTTTGAGGCATGGTCTCGCTGTGTAGTCCTGGCTGTTCTCAAACACCAGCGGAGAGGACAACTTGTGGTAGTCTTCTTCTTCCACTATGTGGGCCTTGAGATTCTAACTCAGGCTTGGCAGTAGGCACCTTTATCCAGTGATTCATCTCACCAGCCCCCTCAGGATCTTACCCAGACTCTCAGAATTACAGACGTGTGCCTGTACAGCTATAATATGGATCTTAGGATGTTAAGTGAGATAATGTTCGCATAGGCCCTGCTAACTTGACAATATATTTTAAATGATCGTTTTGGCAAAAACATGACCAAAGTACTATAACCCCTATGGAAACCCACTACCTTTATAAACTAATTAAAAAATACAAAGGGGCTGGAGAGATGGCTGAGAAGTTGAGAGCACTTGCAGAGGACCTGGGTTTGGTTCCCAGCATTCACCTGGGAGTTCATGAGCTGCAATAAACTCCAGTCCCACACGCCCCCTTTCGGACGCAGGTAGAACACTCTCCCAAAATAGAAGTAAATCTAAAATACAGAATTTCAAAGAGATACACTTGCATGGATGGAAAATGATTCCCCCCAAAAGACATGCATTATTAGATGAAAATCTCAATGCCAGGCATGGGATAGCTTTCTATGACATGGTCAGGGAAGACCCAGAAGCCCCTAAAACAATACAGGCTATAGCTGTTGCACTTGGTTGCCCACCGAAACTAAGTAGTAAGACACTATTGCTGGAGACACTGTATACTTTGGTAGCTGGACACAGAGACATCAAAGTGCACTGACCCAAAAACTTGTCAGTGATGACTCTGTGATGACTGGCTTCTCTGTGATGACTCTGTGATGACTGGCTTCTCTGTGATGACTGGCTTTCATAGGTGCTGTGAATCCTGCCAGGGAAAAAGAAGCATCCGTGATAAACCAGCCGACCACCTTGCCAGGCAAGATGTGCCCGCTGCTGTAGGGTTATGAGGGCAACCAATTACTTTTGGATTTGAGGTCTGTTCTACTGGAAGGAATTCCAGCTTGGTACTGTAACCTGGTCCTGTAAATCCCATGGCTCGGGGCATCACGGCCACAGGGAGGAACCTGTTACTGTGGTTTTGCTAAATTACATGTTATCAGACTTCTTTCTAGAAATTTATATGTATATCCACAAATCCGTACTGTCCTCAGCCACAGCCAGAGGCACTTTCTGTAGCAAGCAGCAGTTGATGCAGAGACTGAAAATGCTGAGACTAAGTGACTGTTGGGTGTCTCGGGGAACTCTGAAAAAAAAATGGCAGAAAGGATGTAAGAGCTGAGAAATGGGCAGAGCCTGTGGAATACTGTCTTTCAGATGGTACAGCCATTGCCCCATGTGCTGCTATGGTTATCTGCAGAAGACCTGTAAATATTCCAACACGCGGCACTGAATGAACTCTGGGTTCTTAACACTGAAAAGGAGAGGACATGAGGGTAAGATGTGTGGAGGGTTCCTAGAGGAGTTGGGGAAGGACATAGGGGTTCCTGGAGGGAGTAGGAGGGGTTTCTTGGGGATAAAAGAAGAGCTGAGTTGGGGGTTGCACATGGCCAAGGTGTATTGTTTACACATATGAAATTGCCTAAGGGTAAATGAAAGACACTGTGTTAAAATGGTCATATAGTGTTTAGCATGCTTGACGGGTAGTAAGCTCACAATAAAAATTACTGCCTCTCAGAATGAGATGGGCCGCTGATGTAGATCAGTGGTAACTAGTTAGTACACTTCAGGCCCAGGTTCATAACAAATAAACACATAGTAAAATAAAAGTACAAAACCAGGCAGAGCCTTGGTTTACAGCAACCACTTTCTATAAGAGATTAGTGTGTAGTTTGGATATTTAAAAAATGGTGTGATGGGGAGCTGGAAAGATGGCTCAGAGGTTAACAGCACTGGTTTAGTTCCTAGCACCCACATGGCAGCTCACAGCTGTCTATAACTTTAGTCCCTGGGGGTCCAACACCCTCTTCTGGCATGCTCAGCTACTGCACATATGTGATTTGTAGATATACATACAGGCGAAATACACATAAAATAAAAAAAGGAAAAAAGCCGATGTGGTGATTTCAATGAGCAATGTCCCCATAGCCTTAGGTTTGTGAACACTTGGTCCTGGTGGCAGTGCTGTTAGGGGAAATGGTGTGGCCCCGCCAAAATGTTGCTGTACATCACGTGATCCCTGCCACAAAGGACTCTTAGTCCTCTGGAACCAAAAGCAAAAATAATTTCTTCCAGAACAGAAAAGTAACTAGCACTGGTGGGTTGTTTGTTTGTTTGTTTGTTTGTTTTAGAATAGCACTCCAGTACCCATTTAGCTAAATAGTTTAGTACAAGCTCATCCTGGCTATTATCAGATTCACAGAGAATAAAAAACAGTCTTCTAGTAAGTAAGATACAATGATGCATGATAGGCTGTGAGATGGTTTGCACTGGAGAGTGATGTACCGGCTGGGTGGTGGTGGCACACGCCTTTAATCTCAGCACTTGGGAGGCAGAGCACTTGGGAGGCAGAGGCAGATGGATCTCTGAGTTTGAGGCCAGCCTGGACTACAGAGTGAGTTGCAAGACAGCCAGGGCTACACAGAGAAACCCTGTCTCAAAAACCCAAACCCCAAACCAAGCAAAGCAAGTTGCACAAGCAATTTCAGTAATGTAGTATGAATCCAAACTTGAGACTTCAGAGTTTCTGAGTTTCTGAAATAAAATTCATACCCACTACAATTTGGTTTTTGACTAGCATTTGTGGAAGCTTCAGCCAGTTCAACTTCTGTACACTACATGAAAAGCACATTTGTGGTACTGCTTTAATTTGATTTAACTTATTTTGTTTGTGTATGTATATATGAATACATATACCACGACCAAGGCAACTCTAACAGCAAGTATTTAACTGGGGCTGGCTTAAAGTTTCAGAGGTTTAGTCCATTATCCTCATGGCAGGGAATGTGGTGGCACACAAGCCAACATGGTGCTGGAGAAGGAGCTGAGAGTTCTATATCCAGGGCTACAGGCAGCAGGAAGAGAGAGCCACTGGGCCTGGCTTGAGCATTTGAAAACCCAAAGCTCACCCACAGTGACACACTTCCTCCAACAAGGCCACACCTACTAATTCTTCCTAAATAATGCCACTCCCTGTGACTAAGCTTTCAAATATATGAGCCTATGGGGGACATTTTTATTCAAACCATCACAACACCTGATCCCCTGGAGGTGGAGTTACTGGCAGTTGTAAGCTGCTTATCATGGGTGCTAGGAACTGAGCCCTGGTCCTCTGCAAGAACAGCAAAAGTTTAATCATGGAGACATCTATCTATCCTTGTGAAATGTCAGTTAGATTGTTATTTTGCTCACTTGGTAAATGCAGTGCCCCAGCCCTGCACTCTCTGTGGGTAGTTGGTTTTTCTCCAGAAAGTCTAAGATGATGCTGGAGAAGCTATGTCAAACATTGTATGATGTTTCATTTTTTCGGAGAGACCTGTTGTAAAGGCTGTCTTGGAAATTTCTCTCCCAAGTGATAAGAGGTCCAGGTGTTTATCAGCTAGCTCATTTCTGAACAGGCCAAGGAAGAAAACAGGTCTAGAAACACTCAGTGCTTTTCCACTGGAGGGCAGTAGAGATCCATTTACACTGCCCTGGCTGTCTGTGAGCCACCTTAGATTTTTTTGATAATTACTCCCCCACTGATGAAAAGTGACAATCAAGGTACCTTCACAAGAAACATTTCTGTCAAAATGACATAATAATTATGATGACAGGCTGTGTAAGAATAAAGCACAAATGCGTGCCTGTAAGATTAGTGGGTCCTGTAGCTATGGATTCAATCTACCCTAGATTAACAGTGTTTGAAAAAAATTAATCCTCTGCCAAATTATTTGTTAAACCAATTTTTGTTTTGTTTTGTTTGTCAAGACAGGGTTTCTCTGTGTAGCCCTGGTTCTCCAGGAACTCATTCTGTAGACCAGGCTGGCTCCAAATTCAGAGATCCACCTGCCTGTGCCTCTCAAGTGCTGGGATTAAAGGTATGTGTGCCACCACCAGCTGGCAGATGCAACAGTTTTACCTAGTGTTTACATTTTGTTAAAATGCTCTAGGTGTAACCTAGAGATGGTTTAGAGTGTCTGGATGCTGTGTATCCATTTCATGGAAATTCCACACTGTTTTATACAAGATCCTTGAAAAATCCCAGAATTTTGGTACCCAAGAATCTTGAAACTAGTCACCATGGATACAAGGGATAACTTGATAATTTACCAAGTAACCAAAATGAAAATAATATGATAAGTATGCTGCAAATGTTCCTTTTTTGGCGGTATGGTTTTTACACAGGACTTGAATGGGCTGAGATTTTCTGAAGTTTACTACCCAAAAGTGTCTTGGATATGAGTTTTACCCCACATACGTGAATGTGGCCCAGTGGATGCCCCATCAGGTTATTAAAATGAAGTGTAATTCTGGACCATCACGATAGCTTAGCAGGTGAAGGCGCTTGCTACCAAGCTTGATGACCGGAAGTCATGGCGGCGGAAGGAAAGGAGTGATTCCTAAAAGTTGTCCTTTGACCTACACACCTGTGCTGTGGCATACTTGTGCCTCTGTCCCAGAAGTCAGAAGAAAATTTTAAAAATCAAATTAAGTAAACTTTTGAGCTCCCACCTAATGAAAACGATGGCATCCTCGTGCCCAGTCGTAGTTAACAGGCCTGTGGCTACGTCAGTCTCTTATAAGTCACACATCAATCTTAGACTCACACTGAGGGGGGCGCACCTGAAATTCTGCAGCAACAGTGTTTAGAACCCAGTGTCTCAGAAATGTGGTCCCTCGGGAGTGACAGGCCAGTGGCCTTCTCTTCCATCTGGACTGGGCATCATGAGGGGCTGGGATCCCAGAGCCTGTGGTCTAAGAGCCCGTGGTCCACCCATCAGCAGCCTGGATGCGGTCTTTGGTGGTCATGGTGGTCACTTCTTTCAGAACCTCTCTACTTTCACTAAGTCCTCTTCTGGCCTCTAACGGGAGTTGAGTTGTTTTCTGTTTCCCCACCCAGTCAACTTTCTAATGTAAAATCTTCAATGATTTGGGCTTTGACTGAAGTCCAGATGAGAACCTATCCTTAGGAGCTCCTGCATTTTGCTGGACAACAAAATCCCCTCTGAGGCCAGCATGCTCTGTGGATTGACAGCCATCAGGGGAAGATGAGGAAGGAAGGAAAATTACAAGCAGAACTGAGACACTCTAATGCCTCAACAAATCACCCTTCCATAGATCCTGTTCCTAGTAATCTCCCAGCAGAAACCACAGGCATTCTTTATGCCTCTAAGCACCTTCAAACTGCATTCAAAACCTGGCCCACAAGTCTGGAAATCTCTCTTTGCTAATTTGTTGTACATGAATGCCCAAAGAAGCCTTTGAATGGTAAATGTGGTAGGAGGGGCAGTTTCCATGGCAACAATCCAAAGCATTCCCCCCCCCCCCCCACACACACACACTGCAAGCCAATTAGGTCTTCATTGCTGAGCTGCTGTGAATGAAAAGGTGAAGACAGGGTCCCTGTGCAGGGAGGAGGGGCTGTAAGAACTGAAGGTCTAAGCATCTGGAGCTGCTACATCCTGAACCCACTGGGCGGTGCTACCTGAGCTTTGGCCTCCACGGTTGCTCTGGACCACTTGGAGGAAATACACTCCTGTATACAAAAGAAACAGTTTCTTTAGTAATACAAAGAATGGTTACAAGCTAACAGAATACACTAAAACACAATAGAAAAAAAAAAAAAAAAACGAGCAAAGGGTACAAATAGGTATCTGACAGAAGAAGAGAAGAAATGGTGGAATTTGCATGGGAATGTCCGTAGTCTCATTCATAATGCAGAAAGTACATGTTGAAGGGAACACCACTTTTCTCCTACAGCTCGGAAAAGACCGGACCGTTTAATGAGATGCCGTGCTCAGGCGATGTTTATGCACTTGGAGTGCGAAGGTAAATCAATATAATGCCCAGGAAAGCAACTGAGCAGTTCCTTTTCTAGCAGTTCATCCTCTGGGTGTGCTTACAGTCATTACGGGGAAAGGGTATTCATTGAAGCATTGTTGGATGAAATGTTGGGGACAGATTAAAGGAATGATTGACAGGTCCATCAAGATGCACGTAGCCAGTGCTACTGCCACGCATCATAGGTGCAGTTGAAGGAGTGATATCCGATGGACTGTCTCCTGTCTCAGTTTGATCTGGGGTAGAAGTGGGATTAGTCACTTTTCTGACAGGACCCAGGCATGGTGGCATGTGCCTTTTTATCTCAGCAGTTGGGAGGAGAACATTGGCAGTTGTCTGGGAGTTCGAGGCCAGCACTGTCTACAGAGTTCTGAGAGGGCAACACAGAGAGACCCTGTCTCAAAATCCAACCCCCCGATCCTGACAAAAGCATCTTGAGGGCAGAATGCTTTATTCTGGCTCACAGCTCGAGTAGTACCGGTACAGTCCTTGTGGCAGATAAATGAGTGGCGGGAGCCTCAGGGCGCAGGTGACACACTGGGCCTGCAGTTACCATGCAGCTGGCTTTCTCTGCCTTTCAGGACCCAACCCACCCAAATTAGCCAAATCTGGATGCTTCTTCACTAACTCACTGGGAACAGATTGTGTGCCACAATTTTGGAGTTAGGTTTTGGTGTCCTGACTAGTTTTTATTTCAACTTGATACAAGCTAGGGTCATTAGAGAGGAGGGAGAATCAACTGAGAAAATGCCTCCATGAGATCTGGCGGTAAGGCATGTTCTTAGTGATCAGTGTGGGAAGCCCAGCCCACTGTGGGTGGAGCTATCTGTGGGTGGTGCTATCTGTGGGTGGTGCTATCTGTGGGTGGTGCTATCTGTGGGCTGATGGTTCTGATTTCTCTAAGAAAGCAGGCTCAGCAAGCCACCAGAACCAAGCCAGTAAGCAGCACCTCTCCATGGCCTCTGCATCAGCTTCTGCCTCCGGGTTCCTGTCCTACCTTGTTTGAGTTCTTGTCCTGACTTCTTCCATGATGGAAGACTCTGTGGAAGCTTAAATAAACCCTTTCCTCTCCGATTTATTTTTTGTTCATGATGTCTCATCACAGCACTGGAGACCCTGACTTGTACATTTGGTGAGGCTTTTCTGTAGACTAACTGTGTGGGAAGTACCCGGGAAGGGAGAGAGGCAGCCTGTAGCTGTGCCAAGTCTCCTGGAGAGGAACATTTGGGGAGATGGCTCAGTGGGAAGTGCTTGCCTTGCAGGTATGAAGACCAGAATTTGATTCCCAGAACCTGCATTTCAAAAGGCCACACATCTGGGCCTCCTCCCACCCCCCCCCCAGATGGCTCAGCAAGTTGGAACACTTGACACCATGCCTGACAAACAGGTTGATTCCCAGGACCCACAAGGTAAAAGGAGAGAACCAACTTCTACAGGCTGCCTTTTATCTCTCTCTTTCCCAAACTCCACCCCACCTTATGTGTGGAACACACATGGCAGGAAGAGCTCACTCCCAAAAGTTGTCCTCTGTACACACACACACACACACACACACACACACCAGAGAGGGGGGGCGTGGTTTCCAACACAATTGTAACACTTGGCAGATAGAGGCAGGAGGATCTGCAGTGTAAGGTCATCCTTGGCCGCAGTGTAAGGTCATCCTTGGCCGCAGTGTAAGGTCATCCTTGGCTGCAGTGTAAGGTCATCCTTGGCCGCAGTGTAAGGTCATCCTTGGCCACAGTGTAAGGTCATCCTTGGCTGCAGTGTAAGGTCATCCTTGGCCACAGTGTAAGGTCATCCTTGGCTGCAGTGTAAGGTCATCCTTGGCCACAGTGTAAGGTCATCCTTGGCTGCAGTGTAAGGTCATCCTTGGCCACAGTGTAAGGTCATCCTTGGCCGCAGTGTAAGGTCATCCTTGGCCGCAGTGTAAGGTCATCCTTGGCCGCAGTGTAAGGTCATCCTTGGCCGCAGTGTAAGGTCATCCTTGGCCGCAGTGTAAGGTCATCCTTGGCTGCAGTGTAAGGTCATCCTTGGCTACAGTGTAAGGTCATCCTTGGCCACAGTGTAAGGTCATCCTTGGCCGCAGTGTAAGGTCATCCTTGGCTGCAGTGTAAGGTCATCCTTGGCTACGATGTAAGTTCAAGGCCAGCCTGGGATTCATGACCCTTTCTCAAAAGAAAAGCAAACAAAGGAACACAACTTGAAAAGCCAAACCCAAAAGGAACCAAGGTCCTTTCCAGGGTGTTCCAGAGCAAAGCCCAGGGGTTCAGGAGCACAGAGGCCATTCAGTCTCGTGCCCTCAAGTAGGGCTCACAGCTGCCTCCTGCCTGTGTGTGAAGTTGCCAGGCAAATAAAGAGGCAGGAAAATAATCCCATAGTGAGGGCACACATTATTCTTTAGAAACCCAGACTGGACACAGATACTATAATTAAACGGAGATGCTAAAATAGTTACATTGTGAAAAGAGAGATGTGGAACACACAAGACAGCGAGCAGAAAGACAGCAGAACAAACCAGAGGAAAAGCATAGGGCAGCATAGTGCAGCAAAGGCTCCCACGCAGGGTGGGGGTGGTGGTGGGGTGGGGGTGGTGGTGGGGGTGGGGGTGGTGGGGGGGTGGGGGGGCAGGAGGGGGTTGGGGGAGAGGGAGAGATGTGAGAGAATGTCTGAGGGGCAGAGAGAAGACTCAGCAGGCAGAGCACTCCCTGCTCTTGCACAGAACCCACATCCAGTTCCCAGTAACAGGGCAGTTCATTACCACGGGTAACATCAGTTCCCGAGGACCCACGACCCTTTCCCAGTCTCCACAGCGATCACACTCACATACACGCAAGTCGCTGCTTCCCTGCGCATATCATTAAAAGTAAATCTTTTTTAAAAAAGTTGAAGATGGGTTGCTGAGGCAGGAGGATTGCAGGTGAGACCCTGTGTGAAAAAGCTAACGAATGACCATTTCACAAATTTGGTGGAAATGAGAACTTTATGAATTAAAGGCCTTCTAGAAATAGCCAAGTGTGCACAATGTGCACACGCGCACACACACGCATGCACACACAGAGAAACAATATGGAAGCATACCATAATTAAAACCAGTGATAGAGAAATCGTAAAAGCAGCTTTAAATTTCAGATACCTTGTTTTTAAAAATCATTTTCTGTGCTTCAACAATGTATGGGTGTGTTTGTACACGTGTGTGCTCGAGTGCAGGTGTACACCTGTTGCAGTGTGGATGTGGAGATCAGAGAACACCCTTGGGCATTGACCTTACCTTTCACCTTGTTTGAGACAAGTTCCTTGTTCCCTCCTTCCTACCACATTATGGCAGCTTCCAGGAATCCTGCCCCAGCCTCCCATCTCACTGTAGGAGGCCTGAGAGTACACATGCATACACACCACAGCTCCCAGCTTTCAAACACCTTGTTTGAAGTAATTCAAGTGGAAAACAAAAACAAAAACAAAAAACAGACTGGAGAGATGGTTCAGTGGTTAAGAGCACTGACTCTTCTTCCGAAAGTCCTGGGTTCAAATCCCAGCAACCACGTGGGATTTGAACCCTCAACCATTTGTAATGAGATCTGATGCCCTCTTCTGGGGTAATAAGAAAATATGGTTGTTTTAGGGCAGCATAAAATTACTGTACACAGGATGACTCAATATTTATTACAGTTCTGGAGGCTGAGAAGTTCAGAATGGAGGCTAACATCCTGATCCGATGCCTAAGAGGAAATGGAGGACTGGCTTCTGGTTGTTAGTCTGATGCTGTGGTCGTCAACACCAATTGTCACCACTGCAATGGGATCTACAGTCACCGAGATCTGCCTGCCTCTGCCTCCCAAGTGCTGGGATTAAAGGCATGCGCCACCTCTGCCCGGCTTGATGCATGTTTTTAAGGAAGTTTCTAGACTGCATTTATTGAGGTAGAATAATAATAATAATAATACCCTGAGTGTGAGCAGAGTCACCCCAGGGGCTGCCGCTCCAGAATGAGTGAGGAAAGAGCAGAGTAGAGTGACAGGTCCATCGCTTCTCTCAGCTCCCCTGCCCGTGTTTGCACTGTGGCCAGCCACCCACCACTGTGGCTCCCAGCCTTAGTTGATTCTACCCCAAATAAACCTTTAAGTTGCTTTTGCTGGGTGTTTTCTCACAGCGAGGGGAAGAGCAGCCAATACAGCTGCCGTCTCAGACTGCAGCTTTCCGAATACAGCAAGGCTCAGAGATTCCATTTCTTCAGAGCTGGGACCTGAGGAACACCTGCTTTCAAGTTTGCAGATCTCTGTATCATCACACAAGGGAGATGGCAGTGAGAGAAGAAACAAGCTCGCATGCGATTTTATTTAAATATTGATTTTATTTTTAACTGTATTTATGTGTGTGTACACACATGTGTGCATGGTGTAGTTTCCTTCTAAAAACAGAAGAGGGAGTCAGATGCCCTGGGGCTAGAGTTCTAGGTGGTTGCAACCCATCTGATGTGGGTGCTGGGAATTGAGCTTAGGTCCTCTATAAGAACAGTACCCATTCTTAACAGCTGAACTGTTTCCCCAGCCCCCTCCCCCCATTGTGTTTTTAAGGACACTGGTCCCATTCACAGTGGCTTTTCAATCATGTCCTAACTGCTTCCTCCAAAGCCTCACCATCTCCTGCTATCATATTGTTGTTTGTTATGAATTCAGTATTTAAACAGGGGAGACAAAAACTTCAGTCCTGTGGATGTGGCTCACTTGTAGAGCTCTTGCTTTGCATTAAAAAAAAAACAAAGCTAGACCAACTTAGCACCATTATCTGACATAGCAGACAGAACAAGGGAGGATATCCACCAGGCAGAAAGCAAACCTGGATTTGGATTAACACAAGAAGCAAAGAGCACCAGGGAATAGCTTGGTCAGTTCGTTTGTTCTTCCCTTCGTTTTAAGATTTACTTTGATGTACATTGGTGTTTCTGCTTGTATTTATGCCTTGGTGAGGGTGCCAAGGTCCCCTGAGTTAGACAGCTGTGAGCTGCCATGTGCATGTTGGGAACTGAACCCAGGTCCTCAGAAAGAGCAACCAGTGAGCCATCTCTCCAGCCCAAATAGGTGCTTTGTAGTGCATTACAGGCCCCTGAGCTGAAGCAGGGGCTTCAGGCTGCTCCTCATATTCCACCTTTCTCTAGGGACTGTCCTTGAACAGCTGAAGATGCCCTGCCAGGAAGACCTGGGAAGCATGTCTGCCTGCCCAGCTCAGGTCCGAGGTGGATTGTGTGTTACAAGCTTCCTGTTGGAGTTCCCCGGGGGATCAAGGTGAAGACAGGCTTCTCCAGGATCACATTGTGTGTGTGTGCCTGTAAGACTGAAGGGGGAAGGGAGAGCATGGGGTCTTTCATTCTTCTGTGTTCCGCCATTATCTCCAGCACAGGCTGGGGGTCTCCACAGCTGTAGTGTTGAAACAAATTCTGCACACGGGAAACTTGTGTGCCCTATACCTTTGAATTCCCTCTGGACCACACTTCAGCTGTTCTTTCTGCCAAGGCGATGGATCAGTAGCCTCTAATGATGTCATCTATTAAAGGCGGTTATCTCCAAGTGGCAGAATTACCGATGAATTGCCTTCATTTTGGCCCTTTGTTAAAAAGGAAGACAGTGTGCCCCCTCACCCCGTCTCATGCTCCTTGATGCGCGGTGCTAACTGTCACCTGGTATTTATTTTCGGGAACCCCTAATTGCAACTCATCAAGCATTTACCTCGCATTTACAAGTTCTCCTGCAGGTACATTTTTAGCTGTCCTCAGTAAGGCAACATAATTGCAGGAGAGACTATAGGGAAGAGCCAAAGAGAAAGTAACAAGCAACAGCAACAGCGATCATCACTTAAGCACAGCAACCTCAGAGAGCTGGGCAAGAGAAGACACGCTCTCCAGTGGGACACAGACCCAGGGAAGGAGCTCAGGCAGAAACCCACCCAGCACACCGAGTTCATTGTTTAATCTGTGCCTCTGAGCCCCAGTGAGCCCCGTTTTCCTTTTCCAAAGGGGTTTATTTCTATTTTGAGGATGAAAAAGTTGGTGTGGATCAGCTTACCCTGCCTTTGCTGTTCAGGCTATGAGCGGTTAAATTCACAGTAAAGTTTGGATTTAAGTTTAATCCCAGGAGCAGCCTCTTGCAGTTACTCTGCCCCACAGGAAGCAGAGACCAAGGGCTGTAGTCAGAAGACATGCTGATCGGGGACATACGTCACTCTACCGACCCTGCCATCTCCACTAACCGTGGGCACTCGAGTTCCTACCTGAGCAGTAGGGTTTTCCTTATTTCATGTCCTATCAAACACGCCCCTGCTTAAGAATCCATCATGTTCCCTGCATCACTACCTGCCGTCTGCCAAATACGATCTAAAAAGCCTACCTTCCCTATGATGGCAGTCTGTACATGAAAAATTAATCTCTTTTTAAAAGTCTTGGAATAAGCAAAAGAAAGTTGTAAGTATATATGTGCATGTATGGTATGTGGTGGTGTGAAGTCTCTGGGGTCCAAGGAGTGCAGTACATGGAATCATGGAATCCCCTGCAGCTGAGGTTACAGGTGGCTGGGAACCATCTGCGTTGGGTCTACAAAAATTAGCAAGTGCTCTTGACCACTGAGTCACCGCCCCCAACCCCAGCCCCGTGTAATCACTAAGCCACCCCACCCAGCCCCACCCCATGGTGGGATCGCTTGCCATCACCTTGTGTAGTGTTGGGGGATAGAAACCAGGCCCTTGTGCATGTTGGATGGGTGTTCTGCCACTAGGCTATATTCCTAGTCCACTCTACACTATTCTAATCCATTCTCCACATTCTGTTTGTCCGGATTGGGGTGGAGCCTACAAAAACACAAGTCACTTCACCTACAGAAGCTTAAAAATGAAAGCTTTATTTTCTGAGCATTCAGAGAGGAGGCCAGTTTGGAATCTGAACCGCATTTCCAAAGGGAGATTGTTCAACATTTATGGGATGGGGACACAAAGCAAAGGGAACAGATAGGCTGTTGCATTGACCAATTAATGTTGGTGACTGGGCCTCATCCAGGTCACCCGGTTTCAGGGTCCTCAAGTCAGCTTGTGCAGCCACATCCCTCCTGGACTCTGGTCTGGAATTGGGGAATGATAAGGAACAGAGGAGTGGGCAAGCTGCACAGAGTCAATGAAGTCACGACAGGCAGCACATTGATGGCTTGTGTGCCTTAGGTTAGATAACGGGATAACAGCATCTTCTCTTACACCCCTGGCTGGTTAACAAACATGAGCCATCTGAGGAAGCAGGAGAGGAGTGGAGTCTGGGAACAGGAAGTCTGTTTTGACCCTGACAGCAAGGTGGAACCTGTTCTGAGATGGCTGAGAACTCTGCCCTAACACCCCGCCCCCATCTTTATGTACCTGAACCAAATGTTTGATGTCCTGCCCCCTGCAGGGTTCCTTTTGACTTAGCATTTCAGCCTGTTAGGTGGGACAAGGGACAAAGTACTCTCTTCTGTAACTACATCCAGCTGACATTAGGACATTGGTCCTCGGGACCCAGGGAGGCTGAAAGGCTAGTCGAAGGCTGCAATGGGGCATTTATCAGAAGCAGCTGATTGGCTGATGCAGCTGGAAGACAGGGAACAATCACCTTGGCTGGACTGGTTTACAGCAGCTTTCAGCAAGTCCAGACAGAGCCCAGCAGCTGCAGTCCACAGGTGATGCCTGGGTGGAGTCTGTCAGCCAGGTGACAATCTGCAGAGATAATATAGACTAGGGACAGAAGTTAAGATTGTCCAGGAACTGGGGAAGGTGTGGAATCACAAGACCAAGGGGGAATCCCATTTTCAGGAACAGGCAGGCATAATTCATCTGGAGTTCACTTGATATGTGACTGGTAGATCCAAGCCTTACGGTTTTTTGATTATCTGAAGTTTATGTGAATTAATATATGTATGTTAATGTATATTAGTATTACCATTGTATCAAAATCCATATTTTAGAAACAGCAGATTAATGGGTGTCTGTAAGACAGCAGGAATACATTTATGCCTTTGAGACCTAGGAAAAGCTATAGATTTGGGTTACAAAGCAAGAACATTCTTCCCGGTCCAGAGGGCTAGAGATACACAATGAATGGAGATAATTTTAGCATGATGTGAAGTACCTCCAAGTCTATATTCAGAAGACAACCAAAGAATTTAAAACCTTGAGCACGTGACCGAGTTGGAAGCAGCCAGTGCTCCAGCAGCATACAAGGGCTCCATGGATCCATGCTAAAATTCCCAACTCTTGAGATCTTAATACAATCATAGCATGGGGGAGAAGGAGGAAACGTTTTCCATTTGCATGTATCTTAAATCAGTCTTACATCTCCACAACTTGTGTTTAATTTTTAAAGCATCTTTTTAGACCCTCCAGGCTTCAGAACTGCCATTACCAATCTTAAACCACTTTCTTAGACCTTCAAAGTTTCAGAACTCTTGTTTACCAACCTTAAAGCATTCTTGGATCCTCATAACTTAAGCCATCATGGCCTCAGAACTTATAGTAACTACTGTTTTTTTCCTATCCAACTATTCATCGAGAGACACAGGTGGTTGATCATGGGGAACAGCCATCTAATGAAGGAAGAGTGAAAACTGCTGGAATCTGCTTCTCTAACATGGAGCTGTGAGCAAGGCAAACCTGGTTTTTGTTTTTTAATATAAGAGACCTAGTAGTTTTTAACTAACTAATGAATTGCCTAATGAGCTAACATGGTAGTAGATTACCTTGCTGTAAGGAGCTAGTTGGCTGTTCTCTAGCTGTTACCTATAGTTTAGCTGTCAATATGATCAGAGACCCGAGGATAAATTGTAACCTAAATGGCCTATGTATCAATTAAAATGCCAGAGCCTAGTCCATGCTCCACTACCCAAACAGTTCTCCCAGGTCCCTGTGGTCTCTATGGCATCGAGAGCAGAGGCAGTCTTTGGCCATCAGGCCCAGAAGACGAGGAGGCTTTTCCTGTGGAGGAGAAGCATGGGAGTGACGGACCTCACCTTGTCTAAAGCACCGTGTGGCAATCAATTCTCCAGTGTCCTCTGATTGTCCACAGCTCAGGCCAGGCCCTGGCAGCAGGCAAGGCACTAGGCCAGTTATGCCCAGTGGTTATCATACCACAATCCAGGTGGTGAGCTTTGTGGCTGTGCCCATCTCTTCTTGGAGACCTTGGGGAATCACTGTTAGGGTTTGGGTATCTCTGTCCATCACGGTAAGTTTAAACAAATGAATGCCATATTCAGCAGATCTGACAGGTTTGAGGGCTGCTTCCTACCAAGCATATCTGAGCTAAACAATCTATGTCTGTCATGGTTATTTGTTGTAAACAATACCTTGCAAACAGAATAGGAGACCAAATAAAGCTTAAACTTGTAATTATATTAGTATTTATCATGAATATTTCAAATATTTCTGAACATATTAAAGGCTTTGATAATTTTTAAGGTTACTGTCAACCTGTATTTTTATTTTTTAAATTGTGCAAGTTTTCATGGGACCAGGACTTTAGGTTCCATAGTTCTGAACTGAAGCTCTTATAATATCAAAATAAAACTTTTTCATTTATAAGCATAGTTCATAAAGAGACTGGAAACTTTTCTGATCTTTATATGTGCATATCTTTATAAAATATGTAAGTTTTTGTATGATTAAATTTATAAAAAACGTACAGCTTATAAAAATCTAAAGCAGCATTATA